>NC_056747.1:1149281761-1149611761 GCF_019279795.1 Protopterus annectens | reverse complement strand
TGTGAGACCTTTTTGAAGGATGTTTGTGTCAGTTGGAGAGTCGATTATGGCGCCCAGTTTGCAGTCGTCTGCGAACTTGGTGAGCCATAGTCCTCCCACGTTTGCCTGTACCTCGGAAAAGTATATACTGAACAAGAGTGGTCCCAGGACAGAACCCTGTGTGATGCCACTTGTGACCGGTTTCGAGTCCGACATGGCTCCAGCAACTCTCACTCTGTGGGTTCTGTCTTTGAGCCAGTTTGCAACCCATCTTGTGACATAGGAGTTTATATTTTAAGCTGGATAGCTTATCTATGATGCCCGAGTGAGGTATTGTGTCAAATGCCTTTGCAAGGTCCAGATAGGCTGTGTGGACTACCTTCCCTTCATCTATGGCTTTGGTGACTGTTTCGAAGAAGTCAACTAGGTTCAAAAGGCAGGTTCTGCCCTTGACAAAGCCAAACTGGGTAGGATCTAGTGTCTGTAGGTCCCCAATGTCTTTGTTTATGAGCTCCATGATGATCCTCTCCATAGCCTTGCAGACTAAGCTAGTCAGGTTTATGGGGCGATAGTTTCCAGGGTCCATAGAGGCTCCACCTTTGTGGAGTGGGACCACTGTTGCTGTACACCATTCTGTGGGCAGATATCCTGTAGTGAGGCTGAGATTGTATAGCTGTTTTATTTGAGGGATTAGTTCCTCTTGGAGTTCATGTAGGACGCAACCTGGGACGCCATCTGGTCCCATGGAAGCAGTGTTTTTTGCTTTGGAGAGAGCAGCCTTCACCTGAGCATCAGAGATGTTTGGGAGGCAGCCCTCTGCCGGGATAGATACTTGCTCTTTTGGGGGGTGGAGAAGTTTGCACTGAACCTGTCTGCCAGGATATTGGCGATGTCTGTGGGTTCAGTGTATTTTTTGTTGTTTAGAATCAACTCAGAACAAGTCTGGGAGTTGCATCCCAGGTTCCTAACATAACTGAAAAAGCCTTATGATTGTCTTTGATGTCCTGTGCAATTTTTCTCTCGAAGCTGGCCTTGGAGGATTTTATGAGGGATCGTAATTTTTTGCTAGTACTGATCAGAGATGCCTTCCCTATTAGGGATTTTGCTCTATCATGTAGTAGCTTCCTCCTTCTGTTGTACAGTTTATTTATGGCAGGGGTCCACCAGACTGGATGCCTGCCGTTGGATGACTGGGTCTTGGTTTTGTTTGGGATAGCATGATCCATGCATTCCTGGAGATGTCCGTAGAATGCGTTTATATAGGATTCTGCAGTTTGGGCCGTAGTTTCCACTGGCCCTGGGGCCTTGAAGGATTCCACTTCAGTTTTGAGAAGTGAGAAGTTCACTTTTGAGAAGTTTTTCACTGTGGTTTTCTGGGCTGGGGGTGGGGTCGGGATGTGGTCATCCAGTGAAATTAATTCATGGTCTGATCTTACTAATGAGGGATATACTTCTGGTGTGGAGCATAGAGTCCCCATGTTGGTAATGATCAAGTCTAGTATGTTGTCCCCTCTTGTGGGAGTGGTGACTAGTTGTTCCATAGCATTTGACTTTATAATTTCCAGGAACCTTTGGGCTAAGGTGCTGGGGCTTGAGTAGTGCTCCCAGTCAATGTTTGGGTAGTTGAAGTCACCCAATATAATGGTGTTCAGAGAGATCTTCATGTTCTCCAATGTTTTCAGGAAAGCCGAGAGGGATTCCTGACTTTGAGAGGGTGGTCTGTAGGATGCTATAAAGTGAAAAGCAGTCTTGACCACTGTTAGTTGCACATGGATGGTCTCCGATACTTCGTGCAATGCCACTAACCTGGAGGTGTGGATATCCTTGATAAATATGGAAACTCCCCCTCCTTTTGTGGTTCGGTCCGGGTTTTGGGGCGGAAAAGCAAGATATGAGGTATAGCCTGGTAGTGCTGGGGTGAGCCTTGAACCAAGTTTCTGTCACTGCACAGATATCGATGTTCTCCATACTGAGGAGAGCTTCGAGTGTGTGCATCTTGAGGTTAAGACTTCTGGTGTTAAGCAGCATTACCCTTAGGTTCTTGTTCCTTGTGCTGTCTATGGGGGTGGGTTTGACTTTTGAGCCTTGCCTAAAAAAGGCACTATGGGGGTGGCAAGAGCCTTTGCCAATATCCGAAAGCCCAGTGGTGACAGGTGCAAGCTGTCCCTAGTGAAGCAACGTGGCTTGTCGAGCATGTCATCCCAGGCTGACAGACACTGGATCCCCTTTGAATGACACCAAAATTTTAGCCAATTGTTAAAATCGATCATTTTGTCTTTCTACTGTGGCATCATTCTAGGTGAGAGTAAGATGCTGCTCAAGGTCAGGGTCATACCAGCCTGGGCTACATGATCAGATAGCTCCTCTATGTCTCTTTTCATGTAGTCCAGGGAGGTACGTCTCAGGTCATTCACACCAGCATGTACAATGACTGAGTCATATTTGTATTTGCTTTGGAGTGACCTGAGTGCTTGCGTTATGTGGCAGATCCTAGCACCCAGCACGCAGCTCACCGTGAACTTCTCTTTATTTAGCCTGGTGAGCGGGACATCAGTGTGTCTGAAAATAGAGTCACCTATTACAAGAGTATCAGGTGTGTTATTCAGCCTTAAGGGCTGTGGCTGCTTGGCACACTGACTTTGTGCGCTATGTGTTGTGCGTGTTTTGTTTTGAGGTAGCGTTTGCTTGGATGTCTGCTTTGGAGGTCTCTGTTGCTTAGGTAGATTTTTATTTGGAGCCTCCGAGTATGTTTTAGTGTATTTATGTGTTTGGTTCGCTGATGTGGTGGGACTATGTGATAATGGAATTGTGTTGTGTGAGGTTACCTTCTCCTCCTGACTGGTTACACCAGTTTTGAGATGAGAGAGCTCAGCCTCCAGTTTGGCTAAATAGTTGCATCTCTCACATATATTTGAACCTGTTTGGAGGAGGAGAGGGTTGTCCGTGTACATGAGACAGTTGTAACATTGCCTCAAAATTCCCAGATTCACCAGCTGGACTGGAGAGGAAACCATTGACTGACCTTTGGACATGCTAGAGTAATATAGGGAAACTGAATTTAAGATGGACCAATAGAGGACGGGGTAATCGTAGAGAGTATAAGAGTAAGTAGTGCTTATGGTTTAATAGTGCTAACTTGTAGGATTACTTAATTGGACCAGTGAAGGGCTTTAGAATGAGAATATGGTGTTTAAATTGAGATATAGAGCAGTTCTAAGGGAAAAAGTGAAGAGCCTTTGTGGAGCCAGGAATAGTTTAAACCCAATTAGGCGGCGCTGCCCGATGTTGCGCTATGCGCAAAAACGTGCAAAACCACGCAAAAGAGGGTTTTAAGAGAGGAAGATGAAGGAGTTTGGAATTGACCCAAAATGGCCAATAAAACTACAGTTTCAAGTCAGTAACCACTCCCACAGGGGCAGGCAGGCTGCTCAATGTTTTTCACTGCCACTGATCAACAGAGAGACTTCTCTTTAGCCCAAGCAAAAAATGGCCTCCAAGAAACTTACAAACAGTTCAAGAACAGCAAGCCTGTAACTGAACTTTTTTAAATCTCAGAAAAGTGGGAAAAAAGCAAGATTTGTTTTGGTTTTTGTTTTTTTCAGAGATAGCAGAGGTTCACAAGTATCAACAAGTTATAACAGTGCAGTAAATGACCCCACACAAGAGGGCTAGGCCAAAGACAGATAAAATGCAAGTTTTGAGAAAAAAACGATTTTAAAAATAAGTGCAAACAGGAAATTCAGTAAACAGCTCTAGGTTGTGCACTAAATACAGTTACTAATGCAGAAATCAAGTTTAACAAGCCAGAAAATGCTCAAAACAGGTGGCTATGCAGAAAAACATAGCAAATAAACACAGGAAAAATACTTAAAATCTCAAAAGTGGCTCCTTTCTTCTCTCAGCGTTTTCTCCTCTTGGTGGGTGCTTCACCAACAGCCAAATATCAAAGCTATTAAATAGAATATGTACAGCTGTTGTTTTATATGTGTGTGTGTGTGTTATATATATATATATATATATATATATATATATATATATATATATACATGCATACATATATATATATATATATATATATATATATATACATATACACACACACACACATGCATGCACACACACACACACACACACATATATATATATATATATATATATATATATGTGTGTGTGTGTGTGTATATGCAAACATATATATATATATATATATATATATATATATATATATATATATGTGTGTGTGTGTGTGTGTGTACAGAAAGAGAGATATAACAGCAGTGTAGTGCGGATCAAAGTAAGATATTGAATTTGCTATGTCAGGACTCAAAAAAATATTAGAAAATAAATGTAAAAAATACAAAATATAGTAACCGCAAAACACAGAGAGCAGGAACGCTACAAAAACTATATATACTACCTTTAATACTGCAAAAACGTGAAGAAAACGGAAAAGTATTTAAACAAACAAACTCGCCTTTTAATTTTCCTACGAGTGAGGTGGAGAAGTATTCATTTCAATGGATGTTTTTTCCATAGCTGATGCAATGCAGTGTCAGTATTTCAACTTATTCAGTTAAACATACTGACTACTGTCAAACTGAGACACGACAAACTGCAGTGCCCTCAAGTTTGACATCTATGATAAACAACGTCAGGCTCGTTTGGAAGGATTCTGATTCATTCCTCTCATGAATCCAACTGCCTCAAATGCCACGGTGAGCCACTTCAAAATTAAATGTACAGTTCCTTTGAAAATGCTTTCATAAATATCTCAGCTGTTTCTCCACACTGCAATCCACAGTGGTTTTAGCAAATGAGATAATCAGCACATTTTCCAACCTTAGAGATTTCACTAATCCGAGCATGATAACAGCTTTGCAGTATACTGTACAGCTCTGAAAGTGCTGAAAAAGAACATTCTGAAGGACACCACTGTGGGTAACTCGTATTCTGCTACACATGACTGTAGGATTGTTTGCCAAAACAATGAAAAAAGTACATGAAACAGTACTAGGCAATAATTTAAAAACAGTTGTTTTCAGTGGGGCAAACAGCTAAGAAATCAACAAGGAGGTCTCTGCACCTCCTTATTGCTTCGCATTTATGGTTTGATGTTTTGTCAGGGTCATTCAAGCCTTGTCTTGTTTGCATTTATTTGCTGTGGGTCCTATCTACAAATCTGTATCTCTGCATAGATATAGATATGAATATATAGTTAAACTTAAAGGTTAAAAATGTCACACAGACAAACCATTCAGTACAAACTGCAAGAAAAACTCAGCCAAGACAGTTTCACAGATTGATACCTTAAACCTCCTGTAATGGAAGCCCATGGGATATATGTAAGTGAACCCTTAAGGACATCTAGTGTTTTAGCTACATGGCTTCTGAATGCCCATGAGTTTTTACTTTTTAAGTCCTTATGGATACATTCAGGCCAATAAAGCCAAACCACACTAGCTGTGGACATGCACATTTCAGCCTTTTTACTAACCTCATCAGCATGGCATTGTGGGCTGCTTGACTATACTTTAGAAACACGGTCTTTAAACCCAGTTAATACCCATAAACATTAACAGCATATATCCCATGGGCCTCCATTGCAGTAGGTGTAAGTTATCATACGCAGAAAATTCTATCTTGGCTGGGTTTTTCTAGTAGTTTGCACTGAATGATTTGTTTGTGTGACCTCTTTACCCCTTAGTTTTGATATTAGGATATTTTGCAGGTACCTTAATGTTTACCAGGGTGGAACAGTGATCCATGAACATATACAGGTCTGGCAGTTAATGCAGAGAATTAAAGCTATGAACTGTTAACAAGCTGCTTCTTGTATGCCAGAGTTCGAGTCTCTTCGCCCCCCATTTGCTTACTGTGTAACTTTGTGCAAGTCACACAGACAGTGCTCTGGGTTGAGAAGGCTTGGCAGTGGTCTCCTGGACTGCATGCCTAGTAACCACCTATGAAACAAGCATTCTAAAGCTTTACTGCACACAGTTTTGAGCAATGGTGCCACATGCCATGATCATTATCATAACTAAAGGACAACAGTCAGAGTATAGTGTAATATACCATACAACAGTGTCTGTAAAAAGGACCATTATATACCTGCCTAAGAGCTCTACAGCATGACCTTGGTTTATTTGTATTCTAAGGTTTTCACTAGTTCTGTTGATGGTGTTACTCAGTGACTACTCATACTATAGCCTTTTTTTCTGTGACTAAATTTCACTAACTGAAATCATTTATCTGTTTCTCCAGGGGTGTTAAGACTGTTACTGGCCGTACCTTCCAGCTGCTTGTATCAGATGCAATTTTACATAAAGCTGATAGCCTGGCTTTCTAACGGCAAATGTACAAGGTGTTAGAGCAACTTCTCTCATCTCTGGTTCATGCCTGGGCAGGTATTACAAGGCTCCTCATGGGGGTTACTTAATATTCATAGCCTATGCCTGAAGAATAATAAACTTCTGTCCTGAATAAAGCTATAAAATAGTATCCTACATAATTTCAGAACCCTAGTCCTTCCCTGAAAGCCTAACTTAATGTCTACAAAAGTGTTTTTTTTTTCTTTTGCTACGCTTAGTTACTTAAGTTTTATTTTCCAATGTCTGAGAACCGGAAATGTGGTAAACACTGGCAGCTTCATTTCCAGCATTTTCTATAAAGGTGCGGTGACATGGCTTGTGCTTAAATACAGTGTAGGGTGTGTCACCATAGAATTACAGAGCCCCCAGCATTGGCTATTTTTTTGATTACTGAACCTTACAAAATAGAAACGGACAGTAACATGACAAAAGTGTGTATGTATGTCTGTATATATATATATATATATATATATATATATATATATATATATATATATATCAGCAACTGTCAAACGGCTGCTATGTCAACCTCGCTAATGTCGGCATACTTATTTCCACAAACAACTGCTGACATGCTACTGCATATGTTCTGAGACTAATCCCTAGAACCTGCATTTAATAAAAGAGTTTTCTGCAGGGGGTTAATCCTTGCATACCCCCACATCCCCTGCTACTTATTTAGTATTACTTTCCTGATGAATGGCCAACAGCAGAGGATAATCATGCCACATGCCAGACAGAGGTGGGCACAATACACCATGACACTAGCAAACAGGCAGTGAATTGCACATACCTTCAGAAAAAAGTATACAAGAGTTAAGCAGTAAAAATGATGCATGCAAAACCAACACCACGCTGTGCTTACCCAAACATAGGCTGGCCACACTGCGCATCAAACATAGACAACCCACGTAACAACATACAAAGGTCAGGGCACCGTTATTATCAATTGCACAGGTAAGGAAGGCAGCAAAGAAGTCCAGTTCTTTCACAGGGAAATGTGTGAGTGTGAAAGGAAAAAGTGCTTTTCTATGAAATGTCAGCACTGTGGGGGAGGCAGGCCTTTAATATTGAGAAGACCAGTGTAACTGCAGGTGTGTGATGTACTAGGTGGTGTGGTGGTCTAAGTGTGGGTTTGCAGAGGCACAGCCTCAGAATTAGTTGGAACACTGCGGCTTGGTGTACTTGACAGGTCCAGGACATGCATGGCAGATGGTTCAGCATCTTGTGCATACCCCCATCCTTGAGACCTGACTCTGCCAGGGGTTGCACTGGATGTACCATGACCCTGGTTACATGGTGGTACACTGCATGACCTTGAGTGATGTCTGCTATGAGATGTGCCATGCTGATGACTACCACCACCATGAGGTCAGCCACTCCTGGGAGAGGACACCTAACAGATGCTTTCTTGAAAACACTAGCACTGGTGGAACAAGATCTCAATCGTCCATGGCTACATTGGCAAACACTGTGGATATGCAGATGACTGGCACCAAAGATGGCCCCTCATCCCTAGCACGCATGCCAGAGAAAACATTACATGTTTCAGTGTGTGATTGAGTCTATCCAAGGAATCACGCATACCCTGTATCACCCTTACTATCTCTGTCATGATTGTGATGGTACTAGCCTGTGCGTCAATGATGGCTCTGCACATACACTGGGTTGTTGCAACTGACACATCAACCTTAGAGGGAGGGTAGTAACCATGACTGCAGCAAGCAGCATTACCCAATTCTCTACCTGTGAATGCTAGCAGCAGATTTGGGCATCAGTCTACTGGGGCCAGCACACTTCTCTGACCAAAAGTGTCTCCATTAATCTGTCCTCTCTAATGTGTGGGTAGCCTGGGTATCTGCAGGTATAGAGGCTGTGTCCATCAACTGTACTAGAGATGAAATGGTCACACTCCCTGTGCCCAACGCACACCCTGTACTTGACTGTGCCAGCTCATCCCTGCCATCATTATCAGAGGCTGAAAATCCCTCCAACATCAGGTGGGGATAGTTCCACAGTGTTGATCTTGATAAAGAATCACCTGTGAATATGTCAAAGAAAAAAAAATCATGTGCAAGTCTGACCCAGCACCAAATGTACGCATGCAAGTGAGAGTTTTATAAATATAAAAATGATAAAAAGATAAAACTTTATATGTATAACCTGTGCAGATGGATGTGGGTGCTGAACGCCTGATGTACCTGAGAGTCTGAGAGTTTTAAGTAAGTTTTATACCGACTAAGGGTACAGAGGAGATGCAAGTATTGATACATAGAAATAGGTCTACATACCTGGGGCATTTGCAGTGAGTTAACTCTACCCCAATATCCAGCACTGTATGGTGGGATTCTGTAGAGGTGCCACTGCCTTTGACAGATCCCAGGAACTCTTCCATCTTCATGAGAGGTGGTACACGATGCCCCCAAACTGCTTTCCTACTTTCCTGTGCCAGGAGTTCCAATTTTTGCATGGCACCATATATCATATCTGTGGCCTTGCAGCACATCATTTCATAACCATGGTCCTACCCACCAAGCATTAACAGTACTTACAATCTCATCCCAGGCACAGTCATGGTAGAGCTGGTCAGCTACATACAGGTCAAAGAGTTGTTGGTAATGGAGGCAGAGGGCCTAGAGTTGCACTTCATTCTCTGTATCTGAGAATTTGGCCTTACATATGGATGATGTCCCAGGAGATAAATGACTCTGTTTCTGCTTGGCCTGTTTTTAGGCATTGCTCTATTTGTACATAAAACAGCAGAATTAACAGCATCGTTACTTCATGGTCTTTACAAATCCTACCACTACTAGTAAATTCTTTGGCCATATAGCATACTTTTTTGTACCTGACATTTATGCATCTGTATCCACAGTACTGTCATGCATCTACTGAGCACATCCCATATAAATCAATGACAAAATTGTAAATGACCAAGGAACCAAGACTCTGTTCCTATCACTATATTCTCTGATGTTCCCCATGCATTGTGCAAATGAAATGCCTATTAATGCACATATTTGCAAGGTATATAGGACACGTGACAGCTGATACACTTGTCTCATCTGATGAAGTCTGTTAACTGATGAAAGCACTCATCCTAATAAGCATGGATCAAGGAAACCTTTTAACAGCTGATCATTTGGCATTTACTTAGAATCTACTGCAGTTTTTTTTTTGGCTGGTTTTCAGACTTTATACATTTTTCTCTTACACCAGATTATGTTTATACCACTCACAGCTTATTTTTTGCTCGTTTTCTTCAGTTAGTCATGGGCAAAGATCCTTAATCCCTAACAGGTTTGGCTAAGCATCACTGGGATTTGTTCCACTACAGGTGACCTGTTAAACATATATTGGCAGGTGAGATGTGATCTGGGTGCCAATTGCCCACCATTTTCTTTTTGTATATCTATAACCCCTAAATAAATCAGAGAATGGGCAAATGCACAGAAGACTGGAGTGCCAAGAAAGAGACAGGGTGAGTATACATGTTTTAGACTGCCTTGCTTTTAATATTAACAGTAGTAGGAATTAATTCCTAAAATATACATCTTTTATGCACCAGGACCATTTCATAACTGCCATAACTCACAGGTAGCAGCAGTATGACTGCTTAATGTTGTTAGTGTGTATCAGCGTACTTCTTATTATGTATGTGGATAAGTGCGTCAGGATGGCAAGGGTGTGTTCCCACATTGTGAGGATGCCTGTGGATTCAATCAGCCCCCCCACCCCCACCCATGTATTATCATGAAATATACTGCACATTCACTTTCCTGTCTCTTTATAATAACTACAGAATTAAAAGGGGTAAAATATGTATAATCAACATTTTTGGTTGGGTGGGCATCTTTGTTAATATAGTTGTTTCCTTTGCTTATAATCTGTGAGTGAAATGTTATGTCTGAGCAACATGGTTTCCTTATAGACGTACATTTGCCTCAGCCATCATTACTTCCATTCAGACTACAGACATCTGTTGCTTTGTTTTAGTAGCTCATCATGTTACTCGTCTATCTATCAGAACATAGATGATGATGGCTGTTGATTCAGATCTCTGTCTCAGCTGCGTATACCAACAGCCTTGTTAAACTGAGAAGTGTTTCTGGTCCACGCAGCATATTATGTTTAAGTGTATCATATTCAATATATGAACTTCACTTTTTCATTGTTATTGTACTTCTCTCTCCATCCCCCCCCCCCTTTGTTGCTACATATGCAGCAGCGCAACAACCGATACCCATCCAACTGGCAAGGACTGTCAGCCTCCCACAGGTGGCAGCAGCAGCAGTGCCATCACTATCACCTGAAGCACCCAGCACATCTGGGTTCCAGCCTGCCACAGTCACCTCTGCCCTATATGCACCACCCCACTTCAAGTGGTCCTGCCCTGGATGCTGGTACAGTTGTATCCACCAATAGCAGTGCCAGTGGAAATGACAGCTTTGTCACCCATCAATAGTTAGTAGACCTTCTGGGTGAGATTTTTGACAGGAGGCATGCCTCTCATTAGTCCAGATTGTTGCAGAAAGTCCAGATTTTTGCCTTATATTTTCAGTCTGTTCCTCATAAAATTTGTGGTTTTCTGGCAACTCACTGAGGACTGAAATCACGAAATAATGGCACACAACTGAGCTTCAGACTTTATAGCATTCAGAAAATGCAATCTAACACAAAACCTGTTATTCTATCAACTTTCTAAGTTTATAAAAGCGATATTCAAACTCTACCCCTATTCTTTGTCTACCCATTATTTTAGGTTAGCCCATATTTCTTGAGCTAAGAAGTTGAGAGGTATGGCTGGAGTTTGGATGCCCAAACTGACTAAATGGAGAACCTCCACTGACAACTTGTCACGTCCCTATCTAGCAATGGTGCCACCATCTGAGACAGGGTTCAGTGGTGATGGTACCCAGGGTGGCAAGTAATCTCCCACTGGGTCTTTACTGGCAACTTGGTATTCTCACTCACTTTTGTGTCCATGCCCACCTATGTTGATTATTTGATCCTTCCCTCGCCATTGTCTCCCCTGTTTGCCTGATATCTCCTTCAACATTGTGTTCCCCCTCCCTCACTGAGTTTCACGCTGTCTGTCTTCCCCTGCTACCTACCTCTCTTACTTTCCTCTTATTTCCCTTCCATCCTTCCCCAACTTGCCTGTTCTTCATAAATATAAAATGGGTACCGTATTTCCCCATTCCTGCCTCCATCCTGGTTATTCCTTTGTTGCTCATCTTCTGTTCTACCTTCTACTTGTTTCTCTTCCATCTCTTTCTTATACTCCCATCTCCAACCTATAATCTAGTCAGAAAAATCGATATGCAGACCTCTTATACGACTATTAATGGCTTCAAAATCACTTAAGTGTTATGATTGTACTAGGCAAGACTGGTTGTAAAGAGCACAGCAGATGCCCATGTACAACTGATGAGAACTAGCAATAATGATACCTACGTGTATAAGTATATTGAATTTATACGCTATTGGACGCACAAATGCGCTAAGCATTGTTGCGTGGCAGTCTGTGAGTACAATGTAGAATAAAGCTGATCCCCCATAGCTCAGCTTGTAATTAAAGTGCTATTTAAATAGTGTAAAAAGAGGGAGTTGAGGATTTAAGTCTTCTCAGGGGTTGAATACTTTTTTGTGAATTTTATTCTGTCATTCTGCAAGTGTGTAACAATCCCCTGATATGTGCTTCACTGACACTTTTCATGTGACTGGTTCTACAGCTCAGCCTGTAAATAATATGCATTTGACAGATTAGGAAAAGTAGGGTGAAGACTCAAGTTCCGTCAGAGTTTAATGCTTTTTTGTGTCTATTATTTGGTCATTCTACAGGTGTGTAACTATCACCTGCTATGTGCTTCACTGACACTTTTACTGCAACTACTGCCATAGCTTGGCTTGTAAATAATGCATTTTACACAGTACAAGTGGAAAGAGTTGAGGATTAAAGTCCATTGAGGGGTTTATACAGCCATCATTGTTACAGCTGGATTGCTATTTTTCTGCACCCCACCCATCATAAGTGTGCATTTTACCTTTCTATCTTCAGTTACTTGGCATTGATAGCAGTGGGTTTCATAACCCCTTCTCCATTGTCTTCCGCTTTCCTGACTGCATTGCCACTTAGCTTTCAGGACTTGTCTATATTGTATAATTGCTTCTGTGCCCTTACTACCTCCTCTACCACCATCAACATCATCAACCTCCTTTTTTCCATTGTAAACATGTGGTCAGGGTGTCATGTCAACTGTCACCATCCTTCCCAATTCAGTGCCACTCTCCTACCTTCTTTGATGATCACACCTAACTGTCACAGGTCTTTTCTCATGCAATTCAGCCATCTCTTTGCAGGATGCAATGATTTTCTCTTATCTTCTTCCTGTCTCTTGCAAAACTTCTTCACCAGATTGCCTACTACACATGTGCATGAACCATCATCAAGCATGATCAATCTTTGATCTTCTCTGTGACTGAAGCTACATCGTCAACCATGATCAATCTTTGATCTTCTCTGTGACTGAAGCTACTTTGATTTTTGCTCTCATGTTCTTATTTTATTCACCTGTCCAATAGTCTACATCCTACCACTCATCTCAGGCACTGTGTCACCATCACCTCACGCTTCCTCAACTGTTCTGCCTTCATTGTCCATGTTTCTGTACCGTACTGCTGTTTTGTATACCTTACTTTTCAGCTTTTTTTGGCATTCTTCTATCACACACTACTCCTGAAGTCAGCTGGAAAACAAAGGGCAGACAAAGGTAAACAAGAATAAATGCATACGTCATGTTAAAAGTATATAGTAATACTGGATTTGTTAAAACTGACAAAAAAAACAGATATTGAAACTTACAAACATGCTTAGAATCACTTTAGCTACAAGAGATCAAAACATGCTCATTCGACTGTCCAGTTTCTGGAAAATAAATATTGAGACCAGTAATCAAAAACGGTATAAAATCACAAAAAAACTGCAGGAGGACAAGCCTCCTGCACCCCCACACCTCCCTGAATTATATATACTAACTACATGGTCACACCCCAGTGGAGAAAAGGGGAAAAAATCCCTGAAAAGCATTCCTCCAGCGCAAGGACACAATACAATGTGGTGAAGCTTACCACGATATTAAATTTTCGCACTAAAGTGACTCATCCACAAAAGCATCAATCACCTGTAACTATGTCCTGCACAGTATGACTCATTACTACTAGGAAATTACCAAAGTGAAATTTAAAATGGAAACAGCTACTGGAGCTGAATTATAATTGATTTCAGCAACTTTTTTTCACATACCATTATTCGAGGCAGAGGTACTGTTAAAGAACTGTATTTGGCAGAAGGTGGCTCCTGAAGGCAAAACACAAGCGTTTGTAGAATATCAGAGAAAGCTATAAGCAATGAACTTATATGAGAGTGCATAAAGATGGGTGCAGTACAGAGCAGGAAGGCTAGATCTGAGCACAAGGCTAGTGTTATCCTAAAATTTCATTAAGTGATCTTAGTATCATAAGAAGCTGGAGTTAGATGTGCAAAGGTTGCAAAGTGCTGGTTTGCTGTGTAAGGTGGAATGGAGTTAATGGGCCACACCTTTGAGGTTCTGTGCTTAAAAAAAGCAAACATCACATTATCCACTTATTTATTTATTATTTATTTTATTTATTTTACATTTGTTGACCGGGTTAGTCTGACTGAGCTTAGTAATCCTTTTTCAGCAGAGGCCCGGGGAGAAAAGCTCCAACTAAATATACTAAAGACATTTACTTAGTGATTTTACGTAATAAGCAGTAGTAACAAGAAAAAGAAATAAAAATACAATACAAAACATTTGAAAAGAATACAGTGCCAGATAACATACAGCTTACAAACAGAACAGTAGACTAAATATTCTTCAAAAGAAAAAAGAAAAACTTTTGAATTTTGTTATTATTATTTTTGTTAGCGAGATCTGGAAGAATTTATGGTTAAACTTTGCCTAAGGAGGACGAATACAGTGACAGGCCCATTGACTTTGTAGGCAAATTTAACCTTAAAACTTAATCCAATTCCAACCTGGGGGAGAGAATCCACCTATTCTGGGACTCACTGGATGCAAAGCAAACAAACTAATCATGAATACGTTCAGCTGTAGCATAGCCCAGTTCCAGGTTTGCTGTTTCTGGGTATGTTTTGTAACTTGTGAGCACAAAGTTCAAGCCATCCTTGTTGGTGAAGGCCCTTCTGCACTCTTGTGAGAGGAGGGTGCTGTCTGGGTCCCATCTAATCAGAGGTGATTGGGCTAGAGCTCAGAGAGAGCATCCTTATTGGCTAGCTTGAATTAAAAAGGTTTTTCTTGTTGAATTTAAGCCCCATGCTTGTGCTTGTTTGCATGTAGTGCACCATTGTGCAGTGCCACATAGTGGTGGTAACCATATAGATGTAAACGTTTTGATTGTTAAATTTTCCCTTAGCACTTTGCTTGTGGTCCTCCAGAGGTTTTTCATTGCCCTTCTCTACTGTCAGGTGGAATACTAAACCTAGCCTCAGAGGTACCAGCACACCCCTCACCCACTAGCCATTCCTAAGTGTGACCTCTTTTCCTGACCACATAAATTTACCTAACAATATGGACGGACAATTTCACACAGTTTCTCCAGCCAACTTGGTCAACATTGGCATCCTGTGGCAGTGTAGCAACTGCCTCATGTTTACCAACAACTCTCTACTCCTAGTCCACACAAACGCAACTTGTGAGAGATGCAGCTACATTAAGATCCTTGAATCCATCCTCTCTCACACACCTGTCAGTACAAATGACAATGAGCGGTTTGTCAGCATGCACACCTCACCTTCTACTCCACTCAAACACATATCACACATACCTATATATGTGGAGGTTTTCACCAGAAACATACCTAAACACCAGAGACCTCCCAAACACAAACAAAAGCATGCTACACATAATAATTTCACTACAGAACACAATAAACATAATAGCTCACTCACCAGTATCTCACCTGTTAAGCCCTTAAGGCAAAACACAAAACCAAACATATTAATCATAGGTGATTCAATTGTAAGACACACAGATGTCCCTCTCACCAGGTTGGATAAGGAAAAGGTCACAGTCAGCTGTCTGTCAGGTGCTAGGATCTGCCATATCACACATGCACTCAAGTTTCTTAACAACAGATATCATAGTCCATGTTGGTGTGAACATGACATACCTCTCTGGACTATATGAAGAGAGACATGACTGAGCTCTCGGATTATGTGTCTCAGGTAGGTATGTCCCTAGCCTTAAGCAGCAGTTTTCCTTCACCTAGGATGATGCCTCACTACAATCAGAAAATGACTGACTTCAGTAATTGGCTTAGTTTCTGGTGTCATTCTAAGGGGATCCAGTATGTGTCAGCCTGGGATTACATGATCGACAAACCTTGATGCTTTGCCACAGAAGGTCTTCATCTGTCACCCCTGGGATTTCAGCTATTGGCTAAGGCTCTTGCCACTCCCATAGTGCCTTTTTAGGCAGTGTCTCAAGGACAAAATTCCCAATGTAAAAACTCCATCTAAAAACAACCTTAAGTTTATAGTGCTAAACACTAACAGTCTTAAGATGAAACTGCACTCACTGGAAGCAGTCTTCACCTTGGAAGATGCAGATATTTGTGCAGTCATAGAGACCTGGTTCAAGGCTGTGGAGAGCACCCCAGCCATACCAGATAACACCTCCTTCCACATGGTCGGATCACAAACTGAAGGCGTGAAAACTAAAGGAGGTGGTATAGCGATATTCATTAAAGATAAATACACTTCCAGATTGGTTAAATAGTATTTTTCCCTGGAGATACCTATAGTGCAATTAACTGTGGTAGGACACCTAGTCAAGTCATTGCCAGCTACCGGACCCCCTTCATGAATCAGGGCCCCCACTCTGCCTATTTGGATCTACTTGAGTCTATCGAGATACATCCTTACACTATGGTTTTGGTGCCTTTAACTACCCATCCATTGACTGGGTAAATTACTCATGCACAAACTCACTTGCCCAAATGTTCCTTGACCTCATTAACTCCAGTGCCCTGGACCAGCTGGCTGACACCACCACAAGGGGTGCCAACATCCTGGATCTGGTGCTTACCCATATGGGAGACCAGAGTAGCAACCCCACTGTGAGGTCTTCCCTGGTGAAATCTGACCACAAATCAGTCTCATTCGAAGGAACTATGGCACCTGCCCCCCCCCCCCCAGCAGCAATTAAACTAGAAATAAATCTCCAGAGCAGATTAAAACCTCTTATGGGATGGTATAAATAGATTCACTGCACCCCCCGATGGAATCGGCAACTATCCAAAGTTCTACACCAATGCTTTATACAAACACCTGTATAACTGCATTGACTCAGTCATACCTGATAGGACCAAAACAAGTTCCTCAAGGAAGAGCAAACCTACCTGGTGAACAACTGCCATTAACAGGCTTTACAACAAGAGGAATAAATTGCTGTCTAAGCGTAACAGGGAGCTAGCCCCCAAATTGGAAACACACACTCCTCAGCTTAAACAAGCAAATAAGACTTATTGTGAAGTCCTCCAAAGCAAACTATGAATCCATATCAGCTTCCTAAACTAATGACAACCATAAGGTGTTCTTTAGTTACATTTGTAACCTAAAAGGAAAGGCCCAGGTTTGTTCCAAACTGGTAGTTAATGATACCACATACACTGAGACTGTGGACATAGCTAACCTGTTGGCTGACAGGTTCTGTGAAAACTTCACTCCCCTGTCCCCATGACAAGTACCTCATGACATCCCTACCACCTGTCCCCTACCTTGTATCTCTAAACAGCAGGTTGTAAACGCCCTCTCTAGGGCCAAAAACACAGCATCTACGGGACCTGATAACATCCCAGGCGGTGTCCTACATGGGCTCCAACAAGAATTAGCAACACCATTGGGTACTCTTTTCAGTCATAGCACCGGCTTTGTCCCAACTAAATTGAAAACGGCCACTGTTATTCTTTTGCACAAGGGTGGTGCTTCCACTTACCCTGGGAACTACAGACCTATTAGCCTGACTAGTCTTATCTGCAAGGCCAAGAAGCGAATCATCATGGACCTTATTAACAAAGATATAGGTAATCTCCAAACACTTGACCCTACTCAGCTTGGATTTGTCAAAGGGAGATCATGTCTGTTAAACCTGGTGGACTTCCTTGAGACAGTCAACAAGGCCCTGGACAAGAAGAAATCTGTACATACAGCCTACCTAGACTTAGTCAAGGCTTTTGACACTATCCCCCACTCAAGCATCATTGACAAACTCACCCAGCTAGGTATTAACCCTTATATCGTTAGATGGGTCGCTGACTGGCTCACAGATAGAACACATGTAGTCAAAATAGGGGAATACATCTCCAACAGCAGACCTGCAACCAGTGGTGTTCCACAGGGATCAGTCCTGGAACCTCTACTTTTTTTAATCTATTTCTCCAAAGTACAAGCAAAAACTAAATGTCTGTGGCTGACAAAGTTTGCAGATGACTGCAAACTGGGAGTAGTTATTGAATCTCCAAACAATGCCAATATCCTACAAGAGGGTCTTACACAAACAAATGATTGGTGCCAAAGTCATGGCTTTAAGCTAAATGCAAAAAAATGTATTATCATCCCTTTTTGGTAAGAGCGATGTTCCTGCCAATTACCACATCAATAGTAACACCCTAAGTACGCACTCAGTGGTGAAAGACCTGGGCACACAGGTTGACAGCAATCTTAACTTTGATTATCAAAGGCTCCACAGTGGTAAGAAGGGCATTCTATATTGCTCATCTCATAAGTAAGGACATTGCCTTCAGAAAAAAAGGTGTTATAACCTCCCTGTACTCTTCCCTCATCAGGCCAATAACAGAGTACAGTGCCCCTTTTGGTATGCACCTTTCCAGGTACCTGCAGCAATTGGAGACACCACAAAGGTTCCTCAAAAGGAAAATTCAAGGTCTTCAGCATCTGTCCTATGTGGATCATCTGAAATCACTGTCACTTTATTCTGTTTCATACAGACTACCCACAGGCGATCTCTGCCTTGCATGTAAGGTGATCTCTGACCATGCCTTAGTGGAAATGTTGCACATCTGCAAGTCAAATGGTACACAGGGTCTTAACCAGGTATGTGACATTAATAGAACCTGTTGAAGGGACAGATTTGTCTCCCAGAGGTTACCGCATCTTTGGAACAGACTCCCACTTCATGTCAAACAGAGCACCTCAATGGCTCTCTTCAAATGCAATCTGCACAACTGGACATTCACCCCAGGGGTTCCACCTGTATCCCTCTTGGACACGGGCATTAGATGCTGATCATGGAAATAAGGGTAGAGCTTCGCTAGGCTTGTACAGGCCCTAGGGCCATTAGCATAGTAAGTTCCTATGATCCTATGATCCCCATTGCTAGAGACATGCACTAATTGTTTCTTAGCCAGTATGCATACCTACAGGCAATCCGGAGAAATGCCAGTTCACCTATGGCACGCATTTTGGATATGAAACAGACAAAAGAAGTAAGCAAACCACAAAGACACGGGAAAGATGTGTAGACTCCCCACAGAATGCAACCCAGCCAAGAACTGAACTAGGGAAGCAAGTGCTGAGTCATCAGTGCTAAATGTTGTGTCACTCTCCTACCCAAAGGGCAAAACCAGATTTGCTCACATATGCAAAGATGTCACATTCGGTATTAATCTAGTGCTAATATAAGGGGTGGAATGAATTTCCAAATAATCGACTTGACATACCTGTATTTATAGACAGAATGTCAAACAGTTCTTAATAATGAGTATATGTATATATATATATATATATATATATATATATATATATATATATATATATATATATATATATATATATATATATATATATATGTGTATATATATAAAATTATATATTGGAATATCATGTACAAAAAGAACTTATGAAGTACAATTTGGCAACCAGATGAGCAGTTAGTGATATTATGTACATTAATAGCTATTAATTATGACAATATAATATGTCTGGAAAATATTTTGGAAGAGAGAGAATAAACTTTAAAAGACATTTTAAAAGCCTAGATATGAAAGATTTTTAAAATTATTATCTATTTAAAGATACAGTTGGGTGTGAATTGCCAGTTGTGTATAGAAATGTTGTTTATAAAAATACAATTGAAAAACTCATTTATGCTGATGGAATCTGGTCTGCAAGGCCGTGGAACGTATCATCATGGAACTTATAAACAAAGACATTGGTAATCTCCAAACTCTGGACCCCACCCATTTCAGATTTGTAAAAGGCAGATCATGTATCCTAAACCTTACAGACTTCTTTGAAGCAGTCACCAAAGCCGTAGACGAGGGTACGGTGGTTCACACAGCCTATCTAGATCTCGCCAAGGCTTTTGACACCATCCCCCACTCTGGAATTATAGATAAACTCACTAAACTAGGTATAAATCCCTATGTCACAAGATGGGTTGCCAATTGGTTCACTGACAGAACCCACACTGTGAAAGTAGCAGACTCCAAATCTGACTTCAGACCAGTGACAAGTGGAGTACCATAGGGTTCAATCCTGGGTCCTCTCCTGTTTGGTATCTACTTTTCTGAAGTACAGGCTAACACAGAAGGACCTTGGCTAATGAAGTTTGCAGATGATTGCAAACTAGGAGCCATAATTGACACTCCTAACGATGTGGACATCCTACAAAAGGGCCTCACTGAGAAAGATGCCTGGTGTCAAAGCCATGGCCTCAAACTCAGTGCCAAAATGTGCATTGTCAGCCCCTTTGGTAAAAACTCTGTACCCATGAGCTACCACATAGGTGGTAGTTTACTTAACACCGAAAGTGTGATACAAGACCTTGGGACACAGGTGGACAGTAGTCTCTCCTTTGATAATCACATTGCCACAGTAGTCAGGAAATTCTTCTACGTGGCACACCTCATCACAAAAGGTTTCTCAGCCAGGAAAAAAGAGGTCATTGTTCCCCTCTACTCATCATCAGACGGCATGTGTTTGAGGCCGGTAATCCTCTTTGTGAGGTATTTCTGCGGCCTTTCCAGTTGTTGTAGATGTCTTGTGAGATACACACCAAAAGGGGCATTGTACTCTATAATGGGTCTAATGAGTGATGAGTAGAGGGAATAATTACCTTTTTTTTCCTGGATGAGAAACCTTTTGTGATGAGGTGTGCCATGTAGAAGGATTTCCTGACTACTGTGGCGATGTGATTATCAAAGGAGAGACTACTGTCCACCTGTGTCCCAAGGTCTCTCATCACACTTTCGGTGTTAAGTATACTACCGCCTATGTGGTAGTTCATGGGTACAGAGTTTTTACCAAAAGGGATGACAATGCACTTTTTGGCATTGATCTTGAGGCCATGGCTTTGACACCAGACATCTGTTTCAGTGAGGCCTTTTTGTAGGATGTCCGCATCGTTAGGAGTTTCAATTATGGCTCCTAGTTTGCAGTCATCTGCGAATTTCATTAGCCCAAGACCTTGCAGACCAGGATCGTCAGGCTAATGGGGCGGTAGTTCCCGGGGTCCGTGGTGGATCCCCCCTTTGTGGAGTGGGATAACCATCACTGTGTGCCATTCAGTGGGCACAAAGCCCGAGGTGAGGCTATGATTGAACATGGTATTTAGGTGGGGTGCCAGTCTGTTCTGTAGTTTGTGTAGAACACAGCCTGGGATGTTGTCAGATCCCATGGATGTTGTGTTCTTGGCTTTGGAGAGTGTGATTTTTATCTGTGCAGCCATGATTACAGGAACTTTGCATTCTTCTGGTATAGAGATGGGCCCTTTAGGGGGTGAGAGGGGGGTAAAGTTAGCACTGAACCTATCTGCCAGGATGTTGGCAATATCAGTTGGTTCTGCATATTTAATGCCATTGTGCTGTAACTCAGAGCAGATCTGTGTATTGCCATTGAGATTCTTGACATAGCTATAGAATGCTTTGTGGTAGTCTTTAGAAACAGTGGCGATTTTGTTTTCATAACTAGCTTTACGGGATTTTATGAGGGATCTCAGCTTCTTACTGAGGCTGACCAGGGAGTTCATCCAATCATGGGATTTTACTCTTTTTTGCAACAGTTTCTTTCTTCTGTTGTAGAGTTTGTTTGTGGCAGGGGGCCACCAGATTGGTTTCCTTTTTTTGGAGGATAGCATCTTGGTTCTGTTAGGGATAGCACAATCCATGCACTCGTGTAAGTGCTTATAAAGTGCATTTGTGTAGGATTCAGAAGTCATACAGCTATTGTCCATCTGCATGGGTATTGTGAAGTCTGCCACTTCTGTCTTAAGAAGCGTGAAGGTGGCTATGGAGAAATTTTTTACGGCGGTTTCCCTAATGGGGGGCGGGATGTGGATGTCTAGGGTGATTAGCCTGTGGTCGGATCGGACCAATAAGGAACTGACCTCTGGTGTGGAACACTGGTAGCCCATGCTGGTAATGACCAGGTCTAGGATATTGCTGCCCCTGGTGGGGGTGTGGATAAGTTCATCCAAGGCGTTGGAATTTATAAATTCCAGAAAACATTGAGCAAAAGAGTTGGTACATGAGTAGTTTTCCCAGTTAATGGTGGGGTAGTAGAAATCGCCCATTATTAGGGTGTTAGGTTGTACCCTAATATTTTCCAGTGTATCAAGAAATGAGGAGTGGGAATCCTGGGGCATGGTGGGGGATCTGTAGCAAGCTACAATTTGGACTGCAGTCTTGCCCAGAGTTAGTTGCACTTGGATAATCTTTGATGCATTATGCTGAGCAACTAGCCTGGAGGTGTGGATATTCTTAACGAATACGGACATGCCTCCGCCTTTAGTGTTTCCATCCAGGTTAGTTGGCCAAAACGTGTGGTATGAATTATAGCCTGGTAATGCAGGGGTGCTCTATGGAGCCTTGAACCAGGTCTCTGTCACTGCACAGATGTCGATGTTCTCCATTTAAGGAGTGCCTCGAGTGAGTGCATTTCGAGGTTTAGACTTCTATCATTGAGTAGCATTAACCTCAGATTTTGCTTGCTTGTACCTGTTACGGTGGTGAATTTGTCATTTGAACCTTGCCTAAAAAAGGCACTATAGGGGTGGCAGGAGCCTTAGCCAGTATCTGGAATCCCAAAGGCGACAGGTGCAGACCATCTCTGACAAAGCATCGTGGTCTGTCGATCATGTCATCCCAGGAAGACAGATACTGGATCCCCTTAGAATGACACCAGAAGCTTAGCCAATTGTTGAAGTCAATCATTTTGCCCTTGTACTGTGGTATCATTCTGGGTGATGGCAGGATGCTACTCAGGGCTATGGTCATACCTGCCTGGGCTACAAGATCGGAGAGCTCCTCCATGTCTCTGTTCATGTAGTCCAGCAGGAGAAATCCACCCAAACCCAGGCCCCACAAATTCAAATATGGCACAACCCAACCCCCCCAAAATAAAACAACCTTACTCTAATTCACCAGAGGAAAAAAAATCATCTCTCCTCCTCCTCCTTAACATTAATGTACGTAGTACAGCTAACAAACCCATCCTCCTCCTCCTTAACATTAATGTACGTAGTACAGCTAACAAACCCATCCTCCTCCTCCTTAACATTAATGTACGTAGTACAGCTAACAAAACCCACAACTTACATGCTCTACTATCCCAGTACTCCCCAGATATAGTTATTTTAACAGAAACATGGCTAAAACCACACATCAGCAACAATGAAATCAGCCCCCCAATTTAAAATATCCTAAGAAAAGACAGAATAGACAAAAAAGGAGGTGGTGTAGCCATCCTATATAAAGACCACCTAACAGTAGAACTCCTGCATGTCCTCCCCCCACACCTAGCAAATATTAAACTAATTACAGCCAAACTAGCCATCAACTCCAAAAAACATCTTAACATAATAGGTGGATACATCCCACCAGGAAACAACATTCCCACCCTGGAAAACCTATTACAATGGTGTACTATAGCCCTCCCTCAGGAAACTATCTTAATGGGAGACTTCAACATAGACTGGCTTCTGTGTTCCTCCCCAAACCCCACTATGCACATCAACCTTTACGGCTATACCCAAATGATCTCAGCCCCTACCAGGACCGCTAAAACCACTAAACGTGAATCCATACTAGACTGGATACTAGTTAACTCTCCCCACCTATCAACCCACTCACGTAGCCTCCCTAATAATCTAAGAGACCACTGCCCAACGTTTCTCTTAAAAAAATCGAAACCAAGTATCTCATCCAACCACTTTCCGCACAATCAGAAGCAAAAAACAATTTAACCCAGACAAGTTCATCTCTGATCTGGAAAACTCTAACTGGGAACATCTCAAACAACTGCCATTAGATGAGGTAGTACTATCCTTCAGCAGCATCTTCCTCGAAATTCTTAATACCCACACTCCAACTAGAAATTTCCGTGTAAAATCCAACTACGCACCCTGGTAAATCAAAGGTACTAGAGCAGTACTTAAGACAGGGACAAGACCTGGTTGCAGTTCCATAAGAACAAAACCAGCAGCAATAAACAACTCTTCCTGGAACTTAGAAATAAAGCTAAGAAACGAATTAAAGTCGATAAAACTAACTACTACTATAACATCCACATTACACACCAAAATAACCCACAAAAATTCTGGGCAGCTGTAAACAACCTGTTACAACCAGGTAACAATACCACACCTATACCTAATAAGTCTGACAGCTGTGAAAGGATTGCCAGTCAGTTCAACAACTACTTTACAGAATCCATTAAATCTCTGGCAAACAACCAAAATAACTCTTCAACTACCACCCCATTAGCAAACACCAATACCTCCCCACAAAATAACAATAACCTCTTCAAAATAAAACCAGTCCCTACCCACCACATCAAAAAGCTGCTAAGAAAACTAAAACCAACTACCTTAGCTGCCGATAAACTTCCTGCAGATTATCTAAAACTAGCATAAGAGGCAATCTGCTACCCAATAATCATACTTATCAATAGATCCATCACTGAGTCACATGTTCCCAGTGTCTGGAAAATATCACACATCATACCCTTGCACAAAGGAGTTAGCTCCTGTGAACTAGCTAAATTATTGCCCCATTAACATCCTCTCCCCCCGTCTAAAATCTTATAAAGAGTCATTCACTCACAACTTATGGACTACCTATTATCACATAACGTCCTGTCATACACTCAATATGGCTTTCTCCCTGCCCATAGAACATCTTTTATCCTTCACAAATACTATTAATCACCTCAGAAACAACTCTCAGATCATATCATCCATATTCCTGGACCTGTCAAAAGCGTTTGACATGGTCAGTCACCCCAAACTCATAAATGTCCTCTCCTCCCACAACCTCTGCAACACAGATGTAGCATGGTTCCAAAGCTATTTAACAAATCGACAACAAACTGTCCTTTGGCAAGAGTCCCTCTCACCCTTCCTACCGGTCACCTTAGGGGTACCCCATGGCTCCATCCTTGGACCTCATTTTTCTCCCTATTCACTAATCACCTCCACTCTGTCACACCTCCCAAGCCAAGATTATACAGTATGCTGACGACTCCACTCGGATCTGTTCTGCTTCGTCCCTTAATGACCTGCAATCTATCACCCAGGACACTATCCTATCTGTAGAAACATGGCTAACAAACTTCCAACTTTTATTAAATCCCAATAAAACTAAACTTATGCTTTTCTACCCCACCAGAACCCTCCCCAAACTTTCAGATCTTCTCTAGGAACAAAACCATGATTACTCCCACCCCCCCCCATACCAAATTTCTAGGTGTTACCATTAATGACAACCTGAAATTGGACCAATCTATCAACAAAGTACACAAAAAACTTGGCCTTCTTTAAAGTAAATAAACAATATCTAACTGCAAACACAAAATCTACAATTGCTACAACATACCTGCTATCTACACTTCTATACACATCCCCTATCCTAACAAACCTCCATAAAACTGACCTCACCAAGCTAGAAACCTGCTACAACAAAATCTCCAAATTCGCAACAAATGCCCCATATAAATCCCATCACTGTCAATCTCTCAAGCAATTGAACTGGCTAGAACTCCCACTCTTACTTCAATTTAATCAACTAACCTTAACCCACAAACTCATCTTCCAACCAGAAAAAAACCCAGCCCTTAAAAACCTAGTCCAACCATACTTCGCATCCAGCTCCCTCCGTTGAAACAACAATCTATTCCTCCAGGTCACCAAAGTAAAAAACTCAGCAGGTGAAGCCCTATATTCTCCTACTATATTTCCAAACTCTGGAACAGTCTACCTAACCCACTTATGAATTCCTCTTTACCTAAACAGTTTAAAAAACTACTGAAAACCCACCTCACAAACTCCTGGCTATGAAACCTGCCACAGTAAAGGTTAAAGCCCTTACCATCCACCTTACCTACCTCACCTCTTAAAATTGATGCTTACATCAAACTTCCTTTGATGTACTACTTACGTTTCATCCTATATATGCTTCCTTACTTGAAAACCTCTTGTTATGAACACAAGTACAACTCCTCAAGATGTTTTGTTCACTAATACTAATCATATCTGTTGTAAAAGACTTACAAAAATGGCCTACTCAATCTTCTGTATAACTATTTATGACTTAAAAACTAAAAATCCTTTTATGTATTACAATTATGTATTACAAATGCAACAAATATATTTTATGTATTTGAAATGCATATAATGATGTTTTAACTCATATGTTTGAAACTATACACTGTACTGTCTACATTGTAATGTATGTATCTCGTAATGCATGTATCTTGGAGCTTTTCTCCCCGGGCCTCTACTGAAAACGGACACATGTCCACATGGACTTTCCCGCTTAACAAATATAAAATAAATAAATAAATATTAGTGAATGAACGCTAACATTCGCTAATGTAGATTCAAACATTTTCAGTTCGGCATTGCGGAAACTAGGAAACACGCATTCAACCATCCCAGTTTCTCATAAGTGACATTCCACATTTTGATAGTAAACCTATTTGTGTGTAATATATATCAACACATACTTCATTACAAATATATAGATTTTTGAGTGGCATTTGTGCTGATTATGTGGCAGTAGGTAATGGATCACATGTTCCACAGAATTTGAAACAGGCAGTGCTACCTCGATGACATTCTAATGATGAATCGGAATGATGACGGCTATTTAAATAACTTCTGCAGGATACTACGCAGGCTAAAGAAATTTGACTTTGAATTAACAGAAGCAAATATGATTTGTTGAAGATAAGATTATTTAATGAAACTACCAAAATAACAAGCTTTGACAATCACAAGACAAAATGGATGAAGTGCCGAAGGCACCCCGTTCTACGAATGTGTCATAAATCAGACTGCATTCCAATACAGTGAGTTACTGCTACCATTTTCTACTAAATATTTCAGCGGTCTCACATCCATTTGACTTACTTGTACAGAAGAGATCAGCATGGATCTAATGAAGTTCTGACAAGGGTAAACATGCTTACTTCTTGTTTTAACTCAATAAACCATAGTTTAAACAAGCAATTCCAGCTTGAATCCTGTTTTTTTTTACTAAGAATGCAAAGTATCTTTGACATGGATCTTACATAAGAAGTTGGGACAAGGGCCTATTTTAATAACACTCTCAAAGCCCCGGGTCCATATTCCTAGTTATTCTTTAATCTTGCTGATGGAATGCATTGAGTCACAATGTCTTTTCAGTTCTTGAGCAACTTCAGTTTCACATAGAAACAGGGTTCCTGTCCAAATCTGAATTCTGTCTTTTGTTAAGATGGAAATCATAAAAGGAAAAAAGTGACCAAGGTTCATTAAATTTCTGCATACTAAAATTATATAAGACTATGACACTGACTTTCCAAACATACATCATAAATTGCCTCTGTGGAAAAATGCACCAAAACTCTTACATTAGAAACAGAAATTAACAAAGCTGTTATGGTGTCTTTCCAAAAACATACCTGTCCATGGCGGTCCCCAGCTTTAAATAATGGAATTACAAAAAAAATCACACTGATCCAATTTAAAAAACAGCAAGTGGAGATTTATTATGTTCCTTTGTTGCCTTCCATATGGCATCTGTAAAGGACAGGGATAACCCTTGACTGTTAGATAATCCTTCCTGTTCACACAAGAACATGCTTCTCTCTTACAAGACTACACCAGCAAGATAATCATTTGTTAGACCACAGCTATCCATGGAAAATACTATATTTCCACTTGGTAAGTCATTATTTGTTTCTATTTTGTATTGCTATTATCACTTTAATTTAGCAACTGCTGAGTACTGAGCTCTCCCAGCTCAAGTGTGGTCAATATTAACTCATCTAACAGTTACTCCTCCATCCCCCCTCTCAGTGTACTGCTTCCTGTAGCCATGCCACTTCCCTCTCTTTACAAAGCTACGAGGAGGGGAAGTTCCCCAACATGTTGGCCTAGTTTCCCCTAGTCAGTATGGATACTACCTTGGGACTCCACTGAAAAGAGGCCACTGGCCTATTGGGAGAATAACCCAGTCAACAAAGCATAAATAAATAAATAAATAGCTGGATACCTAGATAAATAGAAAGACAGGCAGACAGACCTTCCATCTCTTAATATTTTAATGTATGCTGACAATATGTTACTCATCGATCTTTAAAAAACACATTATCAATCTACAGTTAAAAGTGAAAACTAACTTTTCTGAGCTCAGTAAACGGCCTGCTACCAAAAGAGATTATAACCAACCCCAAGAAAACTAATGCTATGCTGTTTTCCCTCACCTCAGAAATTATCAACCCTATCCCCTTTTCTAAATAAAGATAATCAGAACAACATTATCCCTAATGTTACACAACAAAAATACTTTGGTTGCACACTTGATCACTCCTAAAGTTTATTACAGATACAGACAAAATCATTGATAAAGTTCTATCTCAACTAATGTTATGTTATACAATTTCACATTTCCTCTCACCAGTTGCCCATACAGCTATAGTGAGAAATTCACTCTTCCCAGTATGGAGTGCCATTACTACCTATACATTTATTCTACAATACACAGAAGCTTCAGGTTGCTGAAAACAATAAATGTTTATGTGTACTCTTAATAAACCCACAGCTACATCAGTGTGAGTTATTAGAGGGTTTTAAGTGGCTGCATCTGCCAAACCGAACTAACCTCCATCAAACTGCATTTATTTATTTAGTTTGTTTGGTTGGTTGATTGATTTACCAGGTTAGTACACTGATCACAACAGACCATTTGCAGGCACAGCCCAACTGAAGAGAGTAATCAAAGAAGGCAGATAATTCCAGAGACAATTGAAACAATATGTAAATATTATTATTATTTTAATTATAATTAGTTTTACTAATACATATGAGAGGAAGCACTAGGGGAGAGCAGATGGTAAAGCAGAAGTGATGCAGGTGAGGAGGGAATTAGGGTATGTGTCCAAAGGAAAAGCGCTTGCAGTCATATTTTTGATAGAGGTGTCTTTTGAGTTGTGGTGTGAACACGAGGAAATAGGAGGCTTATTTTAGTTGAGGAAGAAGGGACTGCCAGAGTTTTCGTGGAAGAATGGAGAAGTAATGGTTGGTAGAATACAGTTTGGTTTGGGATGTCTGGAGAGAGGGAGTTAAGTGGGACAGGTTATGGAGGTTGTAGGGGATGGCTTTATTACGGAGTTTGGCTGCTAGAGATGGGAAGGCATCTGGCTGAAGCAGTGTGAAAAGAGGCCTGAGAGGAGCTCAACTCCATAGGAGACTGGTAGTCATTTAACTTTGGAAAGGCTGATTTTGCCTTTCAAAAATTGCTTTTCAAAATATTAAAACCTGGCTAATGTCCAGCATTGAAAATAAAACTACTGCTCAGAGAATAAAACTGTACCCTAAGAAGCAGTCACAATCAAAATTTTACCCTAGTCTGCATACCTCTCAAGTGTACCTCACTATGAGGAACGTTCCTTATTTGGGGTCTTAAAAAAGTCATGCTCCTCAACGTTCCAATTGAAAAGGTCTGCCACATACTCAGCGTTAGCAGATATCCATGGTAAATAGAAATGAATTGTATTAATTCATTAAAAGAATTATTCCATAAGTAAAAGTATCACATTTTAACCATCCTATGAGCTTCCCAGCTGAAGTTGTTAGCAAGCAGTTAGTAAGTGAACTACATTTTGCCCATTTGTTCCACATTTTGAGAGGTAGTGTTCCTCATTTTGTAGATGGAAGGCTGAGAGCTATGCAAGTCTGGCCAAGGTTCAAAACATCTGTATGACAAAGTGCATTTTCCAGGCTGGGTCCAGCAATTTTGAATCACCTCCCAAAATAAATTAAAAATCAGCAAACCTTGGGGCAAGAACACCCCATACAGAGAAGCCAATGTACATATGCTTTTCTTGCTACAGTTAACTGAACAACTCCATAGTGGCTCAGAACTGCAGAATTATAGTTTCATAGTTTCATAGTATAGTACTAGGCTATCTGCCCTGGGGCATTTGTAAGCCTAGCCATAGTGATGTGGCTTTTGCCACCCCAATTCAACTACACTTACTTTTATCACATAAACTACTTAAAATGTTTGCAGTGACTAAATTTGCAGATGATTGCAAATTAGGAACTGTCATTGAATCTCACACTGACACAAATATTCTCCAGGAGGGGTTGACACAGACAAACAACTGGAGCCAAAGCCATGGACTAAAACTAAATGCCTCAAAATGCATAATAGTATCCTTTGGGAAGTCATCCATCCCTGGTAACTATCATATTGACAACACACCCCTTACAGTTGACCTAGTAGTCAGGGATTTATGGACACACATAGATAGTAATCTAGCCTTTGATTTTCACGTGTCTACAGTGGTGAGGAAATCATTCTATGTTGCACAACTTATAAACAAAGGTAGGACATCTAAGTCCAAGGAAGTCATTGTTCCACTGTATTCGGCATTCATCAGACCTATCATTGAGTACAGTGCCACCTTTGGTATGTACCTAACCAAGCATACCCAACAACTGGAACGTCCACAGAGGTTCCACACTAAAAAAATACAGGGCATAATATGTCCTATGCAGACCGCCTCAAGGCCCAATTCCTGTATTCCTTCTGCTACAGGCTTTTGAGGGGAGATTTATGTCTGGAGTACAGGGCATTGTCAGACCCCACTATGATGAACCTCCTGCATATCCACAAAACAAACAGTACCAGAATTACCCTTTCTAAAGACTTAAACTTTGCCTGTGAAATAAATGGGACTGCTGGGGAGATAAGTATGTGTCACAGAGACTACCCCTTCTAGTTAACAGGCTCCCCATCCATGTGAAGCAGAGTTCCTCCCTAACCCAATTTAAGTGCAATTTGGACAATCGGATGGAAAACCGGAAATTCATCCCTGGTTTGGCACCTGTGTCTCTGATGGACACAGGTAACCTGTAAAGGATTCATCTCCCAGGCCCATGCTGGCACTTATCAAGGGTATCAGAACTTATCAGAGATTTGGGATGCATGACTAGGCTTAAAAAGGTCTTTGTGGTCATTAGCCTAGTAAATACCTATGAACCTATGGTAGGAATTCATCAGTAAATATTGTATACATTTGTATACAGTTTTCTCACGTGTATTGCATTTCAATATTTTACTTAACTTATTATATAACGTAGCCTTGTTTCCCTCTTTTGTTTGCCTATGTAATGCTTTTTGTTCTGCTTTCAGGACCCCAGTCATGACTGAAAAGCTCAACAAACCAGCTCACCTACCCGGTAAACAATAGTAGTAATAAATAAATTAATTATGTAAAGTTAGCAGTAGTTGCAGTAGTAATAAATAATAATAGCAATAATGTTGCAAAACCCTTTAAGCCTCCTGTCAGTTATTAACAACCTCGCTGTACTTTTTCGTCTATATACACAAAAACAAATTACTTACTTTTATTTATTTTGTTTGTGTACCAAGTACATGAAATGTAACCTATTATGAACTGTGTTGTGCCACTTAAAACTGGAATAGCTTGGTGCAAAAAATGTGATCTCCTTGAATAAGCAAAGCTTATTATAACGTTGACACTAAATACTTTTGTACCTTACATTACAAGTACAATACTTCCAGTTTTACATTTAGAACCATTTTTCTGGAATGGTATTTTAACATTAGCAGCACGGAATTAGAATTAACATGTTATCATAATAAACTGGGGGGTTATAGCTCTGTACTCCATGTGGTGGTAGGAATGCACAAAGACGTTGGGGACTGAACATACCTCTAAACTGTCCAGATTTTCGCAGCACGTCCGGATTTTTTTCTCATATTTTTTGTTCAGTTCCTCTTAACATTTACGGTTTTCTAGCATATCATTGATGACCAAAGTCACTAAATAATGACATGCATTTGAGTTTCCGAATTAATAGTCTTCAGAAAATGCATGCTAACAATGTTACTTTCGCAACTTTCTAAGTTCATATGAGCAGTATGTATGCATGCTAACAATGTTACTTTCGCAACTCTAAGTTCATATGAGCAGTATGTAAATCTAACCCCCCCCCCCCCCCCCCCCCCATTTTAGGCTTTTGCCCAGATTTCAAAGTTAAGAGGTATGTCATCATTGGAAACGCGGGTCTCGTCCCATCTTATCCTCTCGACCAAAGATGGTGAGGTGCAACAATGAAGCATCCGAGCTCTAAATCCTGCAAACCACCCACTAATAGTCAATGATCAAGAAAATACCTTGCACTTCCAGATTCTTGGTTTACAGCCGAAGTCTGCATTCGGAGAGGACTGACCAGAGCGCATGACGTAAAACTGCTGTGTGATGATTGGCTCATTCCTGCTTGGGTTTGCATACCCCCACCCCTTGGTTTACAATGAGTGACAGTATGCACGCAGGGGCCGGATCATGACATAACGTTGCTTTGCGATGATTGGCTCAGTACAGGTAGGGTTTGTTACCAGCCTGAAATCCAGTTTTCAGAGTGTTGTTTGTCAGTGGAGAAGACAACGTGTGAGGATTTTGCTGTGTAGTGCCAACGGTGTGAAAGTATGAAGTTCGTTCGGTGTTTGTCCAGGGCTGCTGCTTTAGCAAGTGTGCCTAAACATATCGAGCATTTCTCCAAATTTTCGCCATCGCCCCTTTCCATGAAGCAGTTCCTGGATTTTGGTGAGTAGCTTGCTAAGGACCCAAGTATAGGGCCACCTTTGAGTTGCATCTTTGGAGTGCTTGTCAGGATATATACTTCATTCTCCCTAGTGCTTCCACTTTCGCAGTATGCACCTCTGGTTTTAACAGGAGAGTGTATTGAATGGGTGGTGTCTTTTGGGGTGGAGGTTGCATCAGAATGAAGACACCTAACGTGTAAACAAAGCTTACCGAGAGGATTAATGGGGCCTGCAGTCAATAAGGGCTTCCAATGATGTAGAGTGGCAGTAAAGGAAAGTGAGTCTGGGATCAGATATTTTTTGGGGTACCGTGTTGCCCCTTCTTCACGGGATCCGAATGTTAGTGTTGATATAGAAGTTTGTGGAGTGTAGAGTTGTGGGGGGTAGGAGGTGCTTGTGTGAATGGTGAGGTCAAGACCAAAACAGTAGCAGTTGGTCTGTTTATTTCAGGTATGTGTACTTGTCAGTAGCGATATTTGGTATTATCTGTTAATGTCAGCGGTTGTAGTGTTGTGAACGAAGGATCCTTGATCTAAGTGTCACTTTCTTTTTCTAGCCGGCTGAGTTCACTCCCTCTGTTGACCTTGTTTATGCTGCTGTGAAACTTTCAAGGCAGTCCAGGTTATGGAAAACGTGCAGGACATGACTTCCAGGCGGTTGGGGGGGGGGGGTGGGGTGGGTATGTACGTGCAAAAGTGCAGCCCACCCTACAGGACATGTGAGAGGTGGTCTGTCTGCAGCCTTCGGGTTATTCGAATCGTCTGTATTTGCTTGCTGACGGCTAGTGTTTAACTCGTGTCCCACTGGGTGCCCGTCTTCAGTCTCCATAGCCATGTCCCCAATCAGTTATTTTGGAAAGATCCCAAGTGCGTTTTTCCTTGCTGTTTTTGTTCGATTATAAACACGGTTATTCTTAGTATGTTTTGATTAAATTACGATACCAGTTTTATAATAGTTGGAAGGATCAGTTTCCAGTTAATGATTACATATCATTGTTTCATAATACATTTAATATTCTGTGTAAACAGTATATGTTTAACACATACTCTTTTAAGTGTGGGAAGTTTGAATGGCAGGTGGTGAGACTGGAGAAGAGCACAGCCTTTTTCAACAAACTGCTGCGTTGCATCAGCTTGCCTGTGTGCCCTCTTGTGCTAGGCAACTAGGGGGCATCGGTAAACAACTAAAAACTGTTCTTTGTGGGCATTTTCCGTCCTGGCATGGACCCTGAGGAGGTAGTTTGCAGGGCAAGCTATAGTTCTGCACAACGTCTGTGCCTTAACATTATTTTTTAAAAACACCTTTATTGAATTATCACTTTATGACATATGCAGATTTACATTTTGTATAAAGGTAATCAAACTGTATTAACAAGTTCACCTTTACAAACATTGTACTTCACATATATTGATATGTCATATAACATATATTATTCAGTTCCTGCCCTTTTTTTAAACACCCTTATTAAATTATCACTTGTGACATCTTTAAACCATCACTTACGACATTGATAATTATTTATATAAATGAAAACAAACCATACTGACACAGTCCTAGTTGCTAGCATCTTATATCACAGACCATATGGAAACACTACTACTTGCAAACATTATACACCACTTATAATCTACCAAGTTATTTTCAAACATTAGACAGAACATTTAAGTCCTGCCTTCTTTTAAACCCCATTCCTCCCCTGTATGTTTTGTTCCCACAGTTTCCATTTTTCTATGTAGTTTGCTCCTACCCTTTTCTAAAAATCTCAATTCCAGTTGTTTTATCTCTGTTACTATATTCACTACTAGTACAGTTGGTTTAGATTTTAATTTCCATTTTCTAGTAACCGCTTTTTTGGCAGCCACCACAATTAGACACAGCAAGGACTTATCATGTGTAAGCAATTCCTTTTGTATCCTAGCTCAGAAAATGCCTGTGCCCTAACATTTGAGACAGAACTGGGGTGGCTACCATGCTATATAACTAAATGAATTAGATTTTACATAGCCTTGATTAATTTAGTCTTTGGTCACTGCAGTTAACATTGTGTTTTGCAAAAGGGTGACCTTAGTTCATGGATATTTGCCACACACTACTTTCACCGTTTACTTTCATCAGTGAGTTCCACTAGACAGGAAAAAAAATCATAAAGTATTTCCTTAGAGAACCTTTACTTTGCATCACATTTTTTTAGCTGAGTTTTGCTGTTGAGAAAGTCTAGTGTGTGCGTGTGTGCGTGTGGCTTTGTGAGCTGTTTACATTCTTGTTTCTTAGTCAGCTCTGGTCACATCTATTTTGATGGACTTCTTGATGGTATTTGTACTTTTTTCTTGCCTGCTATTAATTTCCACTTAACTTGTATGGTCAGCGTAGCATTGCTAATGTGTTTGCACACTGTCGCTGGAATTATGGCAACCACAGAGTCTTGGATACTGGCCAGTTTTGATTAAAAAAAGAAGGTAAAAAGGATGCAAAGATGATATATTTGATATGTATATTTGGCTTTCTGGTCACCAGAGCAAATTAATTATAGTAAGAGAGTGTATAATTGTTTTGTTTCGGACTTTCATCTTTGTAGTTAATGGGGTAATGGGTGGTGTTTAACTGCAGCACAGGGAGGTGGGTGATGGTGTCTACACAGGCTTTAGATGATGTAAGAAGTGCTCTTCATTAGTAGTTATTTTAATGTAGTGAACTTTCATGGAACAAAGTGTGTGTGAAAAAACACAGTAGATAGTGCATAGAAGAAACCTGTTATGGGTGGCAGTTGCACGTGTGACTGTGTACATTCTCTTTGTCTTCTGTATACATATACACATTATTTAGATATAATATGTATTATATATGTGTGTGTGTGCATATTGGAAAGGCAAGGGCATTTTTTGAAGATTATAAGAATAACTTGCTCTGTTAGAAACTGAAGGATTGTGTGTGGAGTACTTTCTGCAAGTACCCATTTCTTTGTTCACTGTCTAGGTTCCGGCAATGCATGTGAGAGAACGTCCTTCATTTTCTTGCGGCAGGAGCTTCCTGTCCGATTAGCCAACATCATGAAGGAGATTAACCTGTTGCCTGATCAGCTATTGGCTACCCCCTCTGTGCAACATTTACAGAGTTGGTAAGTCATGTTTTGTCTTGTGTTTTCCTTGCTTGCCAGCATCAACTCCCTTCGCCCAAAAAAGTACCAGCTTACAGAGCACATCTACATAATGTTTTAGGGATTATAAACAGCAGCACTGCAGATGCTAGGGCAACTTCTTTTGTTGTGTTTGGTCTGCTGATCAACACTGGAGGCATTTGACAGGTCCTTTAGTCAAAAAAAAGTTTGCACTTTATTTGTAAATGTTAAGTAATTTTGCGGGGTCTTCTGTAATACATGGAGTATGTGTTACGGGTTTAGAGAATGAACCTGATGACTCATGTGTATGATACATGAAATATCTGATTTAGGGAACAAACTTCATGTTGAAATGCAAAGTCACTTTTCACAAAACAAAGTTAACCTAAAGTAAAGGATATATATACTACTTCCCATTCATTTCAAAGGCTTGTGATAACTGTGCATGTTGCCTGCTGAATTTTACTAATTTTCCTTTGATTTCATGTATGTACTGTCTTGGGTGCTTTTTTCTACTCTAGTTTTGAGGAATTTTAAACATTTGAGTTGTATAGTGAAAGTTATGTCAGAACTTGTTATCATTGGATGTTGTCAGTCTTTAATTGAGCAAGGTGTGCAGTGCTTCTCTCTTTCACATATGATGCCCACCTGTAGTGGTACCAGTTTCATGCTGCTATCCTTCGTTTGTGCAGTGGTGTGGCCTAAAGTCAGTAGTGCTGTAAAAATATACCACAGATGACCATTTAAATATGGATTAAAATCCTCTCAGTGTAGTATTACTGTGAGTATATACTACTGGTAATTGAGCAGATACGTCCATCTCCTGGCATACAGCCATGCACCAGTCCCCAGGCAGGGGCTGTGGGGCAGCAGACACCTGCTATGACAGTGAGTATGATAACTGTATCAGGTTATCTGAAGGAGAGTAGGGTTAATTTGAAGGGCTAGGATGTGAAGTGGCCAACCTGAGAAAAGCGCATGGCGGTGTGGCAACAATGTCTGGAAAGAGAACTTTTAGTCAGAGATGAAACATAAAGTGAGATCAGGTTTGTTTCACACTGAAATTAAAGATGGGATTTTCAAGAGTCTTCATCTTTGTAACAGAGTGGAAGTTGCTTTAAAAGCTATTCCAGTGGTATAGAGAGATAGATACACCTTGCAATCCAGACGATCAAGACTTCAGTTAGTGGCCTGGGCACTTGATGGAACTGTGAGGAGGATGGATAGGGCAAAGCAAGATGCATACAGGCAAAATCCTTTGTAAGAGGGACAGAGTCAGAGAATATGATTAATTCCCTAGTGGGCAGAGAGTGTCGTTGGAGGAAGCTTGATAGTTGGCAACCACAGGGGCAAGAAGCATTTATAAAAAAAAAAAAAGATGATTTAAAAACGGGTAGAGGTGAAAGAAGGCTGTATATTGCCAGGTGTATTCTGGGAGTAGTGACAAGGAATGGTTAAACATAGTAGCCGAGGGACAGGTAAGGGAGTGAAGTAATCGCCACAGAAGCCAACTCCTCCCCAGCTATGTGGCCCACTTTTTTCCCATCACTGGTGAAGGAAAAACGTTGTTAAAAAATCCCCTTTTATAATGCCAGTGTTTCATTGATGTGATTCCTTTTTTGCTATTGCATCTTCATCATACATAACAATGTCATCATTTGTTTCTTTTGTATACTGTGTAAAAATAAGTCTGGGTAATACTGATGGAGGATCTTTTTCACAGTTTTTGTAGTAGTGGTTGAGGTGCATGGAATGTGTGCCCTCTGCAAAAACATGTTGCCGATTACCAGAAGGAGCTGTGTCTGTTTGAGATGTACGTGACAGGCAGCAAGAAGGGACGTGAGAAAGAGAACAGGGCGTTCTTAGGGACAATATGTGTGTGTGTTGGGGGTGGGGGTGTCGAGACAGTTTAACACGCACAGCATACCTCCGTCGTGTACAGTTCACAAACACTTAGTATACGTACTTTTTTTTCTTTTATGTGTGTGTTTTTGTATCCAGCGGCATGGAAAGAAGTAATTAAGTGTAGGGTAGGACTGGAAAGAAATGCGGATCAAATGCAAAAAAATGGGAGAGTTCCCTTTAAGAGCCCAATGCCCTTTGTCCTACTTTTTAAGCAGCGTTGCGCGCATGTTGTTATTGCGGCTGGTGAACTTTAGCCTACTAAAGGAGATCACGTGATTAGTTGTTTTGAGGCGAGTGGTAACTGCTATTCCTCGACGTTTTAGGCGCTTTATGAGAAAAAAATGGGATGTTTATTTATTTATTGCATGGGACTGTATTACTGGGTGCCTTTTCGGTTTTAGGTGAATAAAATAATGTTTCATTATAAGTGTCCCTGAATGTGAGACAAAAATCTGGACAGCTTACGGATATGGCGTGATAGTATTCGCGCACCTCTCCAATGGCCCTGGTTTTGACTCTAAATTTAGTTAATCCCCCCTAAAACTGGTAACATTTGTAAAAAAGGTGGTGAATTACGCTTATAAGTAATGACAATAAACGAGTTGTAGGCTTCTTTTACTAACGTTTCGTTTGCTAACTTTGTTGGAACCAGCTCAAACAAACTTCCATCTGATCTTACATCAACACCCTTTATAAGAAACTTTCCTTCTATCCCAGTGGCTATGCCCTTGTGCTAATCCTGACTGACCTGCTTTTCTTTCTTGACTATCACCTCTATGTCCTTATTACTCTTACCAATTTCCTTTGTACCTTTTGGTATCGCCCTACAAGTTTCTGACTTTTTCTAGTAACAAAAATCACTTAAACTCTTTGTTTCAATAAAATACTTCTGCTCCTTTTTTTTCCTTACCAGCTCTGATTAATCTGTTACGCTCTTCTCTGAGGGCATTCAGCTAACAACTTGTTAACAGATAATATCCCTATGTATCTCCTTAATCTACCTCTCGGTGATATCCTGTTGTAATTTTGCTTATTGTTTTTAGGCTAAGCAAATTGTCAAATTTGGTTCTCAATGGAAATGTATTCATTCTCACCTGGCTACACCTATGTATTGGAGCTGTTTCTCCAATTTGTTGCTAATATGTTGTGGTTTTTCACTTAATTTAGATTCAATTTAGCATATTGAAAATTGAATTACGCTTTAACTATGTAATTTTGGAGCTTTTCTCCCCGGGCCTCTACTGAAAATGGACATGTATCCAGTTGGACTAGCCCGGTCAACAAATGTAAAATAAATAAATAAATAAAACATTAACTGGTATTCTTACTCTGTCAATGTTTCAAGTTAGTAGTACTATTATTTTAAGTGTTCCTGGTTATTTCTGAAGTGTGTCTTGATTCTGTTGAGATTTGTTCCTGATTGGTTGAGGGCTGATTCTGACTGTTTTTGCAACAAACAACTTTTAGTTTTAAACCTTTTTAGTAGGACTGCAACATGCAGTTGGGACTTGGGGTACATCCCCCCTTCCCTACCTCTCCCTGTCCCTGATTTTGAATCCGATTTTAGCTGTACCTTCTTAATCCCTCCTGAAATTGGTGACTTTGGGAGAGTGAGTTTTTAAGTGTTTACTAGGCTAACGACCACAGTGCCACTAGGCCTTTTTAAGCCTAATCATGCATCCCAAATCGCTGACAAGTTCTGATACCCTTGGTTCATCTCCCAGCCCATGCTTACACTTACCATTTGCAGGTTACACCTGTGTCCATTAGAGACCTAGGTGCCAAACCAAGGATGAATTTCACGTTTACCACCCAGTTGTCCAAGTTGCACTTGAATTGGGTTAGGGAGGAACTCTGCTTCACATAGACGGGGAGCCTGTTCCATAGACGGGGTAGTCTCTAGGATACATACCTGTCTTTCCAGCAGGTCCTATTTATATCGCAGGCAAGGTTCATGTCTTTAGAATGGGTAATTCCGGAGTTGTTTGTTTTGTGGATATGCAGGAGGGCCATCAGAATGGAGTCTGACAATGCCACTGTATGCCAGGCATAGATCTTCCTTCAAAAGCCTCTAGGATAGAGCTTTGAGGCGGTCTGCATAGGACATTTTACTTACGCCCTGCATTTTTGTAGTGAGGAACTTCTGTGGACGTTCCAATTTAGATATGCCTAGTTGGGTACATACCAAAGGGGGGGCATTGTACTCAATGATGGGTCTGATTAGTGCCGAATACAGTGAAACAATGACTTCCTTGGACTTAGATGCCATACCTTTGTTTGTAGGTTGCGCAACATAGAACGATTTCCTCACCACTGTAGACACGTGATGGTCAAAGTCTAGATTACTATCTGTGTGTGTGTGTCCCTAAGTCCTTGGCTACTGGGTCAACTCTAAGGGGTGTGTTGTCAATATGATACTTACCAGGGATGGTTGACTTCCCAAAGGATACTATTATGCATTTCTTGGCATTTTGTCTGTGGTTCTGACACCAGTTGTTTGCATTTAGTTTGTCTGTGGTACTGACACCAGTTGTTTGCCTGTGTCAGCCCCTCTTGGAGAACATTTGTGTCAGTGTGAGATTCAATGACCGCTCCTAATTTGCAATCATCTGCAAATTTAGTCAGCCAGAGACCACTTACATTAGCCTTGACTTCTAAGAAGTAAATGCCTAAAAGGAGTGGTCCAAGGACTGATCCTTGAGGGACTCAACTTGTAACTGGCCTCTTTGTAGAGATGGATTCCCCAATTCTAACTTCCTGGGTCCTTTCTGTGAGCCAGTTGGCTATCCTCCGGGTGACATATGGGTTTGTACCAAACCTCTTTTGTCAAGAATGCCCGAGTGGGGTATTGTGTCAAATGCCTTGGCCAGGTCAAGGTAGGTAGTCTGAACCTTTTTGCCCTCATCTATTGCTTTGGTGACTCTCAAAAGAAATCCACCAGGTTGAGTACGCATGATCAACCCTTGACAAAACCAAACTGGGTTGGGTCCAATGTCTGGAGGTTTACTATAGTTCTGTTGGCCATCTTCCATTATAATTTTTTCCATGGCTTTACATATAAAATTAGTGAGTCTGTAGATGGCCCACCTTTGTGCAGAGGGATGAAGGTTGTCTTTCTCTAGCCGGTTTGGAAGCTACAGTTAAATAGTAATTCCAGAGGCCCTGATAGGTCATGTTTCACGCTATTTAGAGGGCTATCCTGTATGTTGTCTGGGCCTATTGATGCATTGTTCCTGGTCTTAGAGACAGCGTTAAGGACCTGCTCCCTTGTGATAGTAGAGCGAGTTATATTTGATGATACTTCCTGAGGGAAGGCTGAGTGGGAGAGAGGGGTAAAGTTGTTGCAGCTGAATTTATCAGCCAGTAAGTTTGCTATATCTTCTGGCCGAGTATAGGTGGCTTCATTACAATGAGCACTGGACACCACTGTATATTGTCTTTGAGGTTGTGGATATAGCTAAAGAATGCTTTGTGGTTGTCCTTGGCCTGGGAGGCCAAACTTACCTCAAATTTGGCTTTGGTAGACTTTTTTTGTCGTCTGAGTTGTTTGTTTAGTTTATTGAGAGTGCTTTATCCTGCTGGGTGCTGCACCCCCTAATTCTTGCATGATTTTCTTCTTTCTGTTATACAGCCTATTGATTCTGTGATTCCACCAGGGTGGCTTATTTTTTGAGTTAGTTCTGTACTTCTTCCTGATGGGTACAGCTGCCTCTATGCAGCTACTGACATGCTTGTACAGGGTCTGTGTGAACAGTTCTGCATAGGCAGCAGTGTTGTCAAGGTTTATGGGGGTTTGAAATTTTGCCAGGTTCTCACTTAATAGCAGGAGGTTAGCCTTAGAATAATAATCCAGATTTAGTTGGTGGTCCAAGTTTTTTATTTTTACTTCAAAGATCATTTTGTGGTCTGATCTTACCAGGGAAGGCATTACAGTAGGGGGTGTGCAGCATTCTCCCATATTGCCGAGGACCAGATCCAGTATGGTTGCACCCCTGGTTGGTGTATTGACTGTCTGGTCCAGGAAATTTGTGTTTACAAAATCCAACAATCTCTGTGCATGGACATTTGGTGTTGTGTAGTATTCCCAGTTATACTTTATAACCAATTATTATTTATTTACTTTTTACTTCAGAAAATGTATGTTAATTCACATAGCCATTTTACTTTCTTCTTTTCTTTGCAATTATCACTGGTGGGTGCTGCTGCTGTTCTTGGCCAGCTAGCACTGCCTGCTGTTGGTCCCTAGCATGAAAACAGACTGTAACCACACTTGGAGGAGTGCACAACAATTGTTAAGCATTCTCTTAAGGACTGTTATGTTCAGGTCTTGCACCAAGTAAGGTGTTAAATTAGTATATCTTTTTCCCAATATCTGAATATAATCTCTTGTGTTCCATCTACTGCAAAACCTTATACATTTCTCAACTTCCATCTAAAGTAGAGATGCAGTAGATGCTTGTGATCTTCATGGACCCTTCTGACCTATTCAGAAATTTATCTCTCAACATTTTGTAGTTCTGTCTGGTGGCTGCTATTCATAACGCAGTGCAGAGGCAGCGCAGACAAAAAACTTTTCACTTGCTAAGTTATTTGTTTTCAGCATAACAATGATATTTTGAAACTGTCCTACAAATAAGGTCCCCCAGTGGTGGCAGCATATACACATTGAAGAAAAGCGTACCTAGAATGGAATGCAGTGATACCATGCATGACCAGCTGAGTACATCCAGGAAGATATGAGGCAAACCACTGCCATACAACTGTTGGGACATCACAATTTATTTTATCCTTTGTTGACCAGGATAGTCCCGCTAGACTAGTGACCTCTTTTCCAGAGAGATCTGACATGATATTAATGGGTCTTACACTCTAACAAGACACCAGGATGCACCTTGGCAAATGCTGAAGAGAGACCTAGAAGGACAAAGGTGGAATACCAGGTGTTGATCTCTAGTTATATAGTGGCCATTAAGTACCCTAAACGGGACAATTGCAGTACTAGAATTGGGTCATAAGTACAGTCATCATTTGAGTAGGAGTGCAGTTATGCATACATAACCTCAAGAATCTTACCATCTTCCAAACATACCTCTCAAACATAGTGCAAGAAATCTGGACAAAATCAAAAATAGGAACATATTGTAAATATTGCTCTTATAAACATAGAAAGTTGCTAGAGTAACAGAGTTTGTGTTAACATGTATATAGTTACGCTTCCAAAGTACATGATCTATAGGCAACCTGTAGGCTGAGCGACTTGGTACAGGAACTAGGACCAGCCTTGTAGGCAGAGTGACTCGGTACAGGAACTGGGGGCAGCCAGAAATTCAGATGTCAGCTAATTCCTGCGTGAACAGGTTATCTATAAATGCTTCACTGGACAAAGTATGACATGAAATAAAAAAAAATAGAGTGCTGTTTTTAAAGAAGTCCGATCAGTTCCCTCCCATTGACAAATCAAATGTCCTATCATCTACACCCCACACACACACACCGAAAGCCCTTTTTCTTTTCCATATCCCCAACTTTTTCTCTTCACTTCAGTATCCTAGATCTTTTCTTTGTCATCCTCACACTTCCCCCTACTTTTTTTCTTTATCTCCTCCTTACTTAACGTTTATACTGCAGTGTATATTTACTACATTTGTCTGTAACTGCCTTTTATGTATTAGCTAGTTGGTGGATTATTGCATGCATTCAGTTTTATTTACTTATGTTTACTGCTTTAGGCCATTCCAGTTATTGTCCGGCCTCTTTTGTTGTCCTATTTTTTTTTTGGGGGGGGGGGGGGTTACTTTAAAGGCGGAAAATGAAAATGGTCCTGTTGGATCAGCGTTCTACTCCGACTTAACATATGTAAATACACAAATAAACGTGAAACTATACGTGAAAGCAGCACTGGTGATGAGTTTTATAGCTTTGTTTCCACAAAAACATTTTTTGGGTGAATTGTGCTTAATAGCTTGGACTTGAACTGTTTTGTCTGGATAGTAAACTGTGCACATTTGTATGGTTAATATAGGCATTATGTGACGATGCGACTTGAACTTTTAAAATTTCCTGCTTTAGTTCAGCAGAAATCGTCCACGTCCAACAACAAGCAGCAGGTGGTGGCTTTTTCAGACTTTACGTGCAGTGCGCGCCTTTAAGTGTTTCTTTAGGATCTCTTCAGTACAAAAGGTGAAAGGGAGGGGCCGACCTTGCATAGTCTTGTATCTGACTGTCTATTGGTGCAGCTGAGAATTCTTGATCCGCCTGGCCTTTTTTGTCATTTATTTTTAGAATTGTTGAACAGAAACGGAAGAGCTTTGGACTATGCGGGTGGGGGAGGGTTGCTTTTTCCTGAAATCGATGCCTTTCAGTGATTTTTGGTATTACGTGGCTGTGGTGTTATACAGCTAACTGGGAGAAAGATCTGAGTTACACTGCCATTAAATCCATTGTACATACATTTGAAAAATTGACCGTCTCCATTCTCGCGCGCACAGGTGTTTGTACCTGTTTCTGTCTGTACTCTAATACACACATATGCGTAATACACATTTTATATGCGTGTTGTTAAGAGTATACATGACGTGTGTGTAATATATATATATATATATATATATATATATATATATATATATATATATATATATAACATTTTATTGTTGACCGTGCTAGTCTAACTGGATATATGTCCATTTTCAGTAGATGCCCGGGGTGAAAAGCTCCACATTAAAACAAAGCAGAATATTGCAACTACAGATACAGTTCACTTATCAGACAAAACAGCTGTTTACATGGTAACATAGTAATCATGATTTGTGGACCAAACAATAATAGAACAAAGTATTTAGAAGGGTGAGAGACATTCCATATATTCACACATATGTATAATGTGTTTATCCATATGTACTGTTCCATAACATTTATTTAACTTTGATCAAGAGTTATGTATTGATGAATATATGTTGAGTCTAGTTATCTTTTTATGTACGTACTTACTAGAAAGCATGAACCCAGGGCAGTGTGATCAAAGGCACAGTAGCTACAGTACTGATATGAACTGTTGGATGAAGTAGAAGTGTAATAGCATTAAACACAACTAAGGATTCTTGATGCAAGTACTGTTGATACCAAAAACTGTGGTATAGTTTGTTAGTCATGACGAGAGAGGAGCACAATACAGAGGCTTAGAAGAGGGTATCCAATCCTAGCCAACTTGTGTGGCAGAGACATGGATGCCAAGAAATTCACCTTGAGAGTGAGAGACTGCTTGCTGCAGGCATCTGATCTTCCTTTTGTGACACTTTTTGATGCACTGCAGCCTTCCCCTGTAGCTGTTCACTGTCCCATTTCTGATAGTACTGATTGCAACATTTCGATTGCATGCCTTTTCTAAACTTCATGAGTTTTATGTATTTCTCACACTATTTGTTTTTCCTCCTGATTAACTTTACCTGTTGCCAATGCACGATATAGTGCCTTGGGTTTTGGCTGTTCGACAAACTGCTTCAGCTTCGAACTGCAAATGTCTCCATGATTGCTGTATTCCTACATTTATGTTCAGCTTGTATATAGAATAATAGGAAATAATGCATAGTAAATGAGTCCTGCAGCCGTTTATGCCTTTTCAGTACCCATCCTTGGACTGCACCTCCTTTTGAGAAGGGCTAAGTCAGTCAATTCAGAGGTGAATTTGTAAATACCATTCCAGTGATGTAAATCCTGTTTGATTGAAGATAATGTGTCACACTGCTTAATTTTCAAAGGGCATGTATTCCAGAAGTGAAGGCAAGGTGTAATAAACCTTTCTATCCACTATGTTTTTATTTATTTGCTGGTTAAAGGTTTAGATCCCTCGTTCTAGGATTTCTGAAGGTGAAAGAGCGCTAGGACCACTGGGTCCCTAATGGTGTTGAAAGAGCAAGCTTGTATTTCCACTGGAGAGTCTATAAGGTTCTGAATTAAAGGGCAGTGCTTAAAGTTGTTCTCTCGTAACTTTAAAAATCTACCATATTCTTTGTTAGCAATCTCGTTGGTCTTTCTAGTTTTTTGATGTGTTGTGAGGTACATCCCAAAGGGGGCATTGTATTAAATAATGGGCTAAATCCGTGCTGAGTATAAGGGAACAATGACCTTTATTAGGAGGGAGGTTGGCATAATGGTTAAGGTGTTTACCTTGTAGACACAAGGTGCAGGGTTTGATTCTAACCTGTGGTAATTGGCAAGGTTGAAAATGGCCCACAAGGGCAGTTGGCTTAGTACTAAACTATGAACTATTAGACTGGGATGATATTCCCTTGGCAGTTGGCTGAGCTAAGTAGATGGACTAGTTGACTAATGACATTACATGATGCTGAAAAGAGGAATTGAAATGAGCCCATTATTGGTATACCAGGTGTTTACAAGTATTAAGTTCGTGCTAAAGGGCTTGGGCATCGGGGGGGGGGGGGGTATGCAAATGACTCCCAGTTTACAATCATCTGCAAACTTGGTTCGCAAGCGGTCTTGGTTCATGGTCTGGAATTCAGAAAAGTAAGTGCTGAACAGTAGCAGTCTCAGTAATGAACCCTAGCAGTTCTAATAGTGAGCCCTGCAGGACATTACTTGTCATTTTGAGGCACCTGATACCTGCACTGTCTGTGTTTTTAGCCAGTTTGCTGTCCATTGTGCCTCTTTGGGATCTATTTGTAATGCATAAAGCTTACTAAACCTGCTGTATAGCATTAGATGCCTTGAACAGCTCATGTTACGCCACATTGGGCATTATGGTCACTGTCTACAGGCCATGTTACCCTTTCAGAGAAGTTAACCATATTCGTTTGACAGGATCTACTCTTGGCAAAGCCAGAGTGCTGCAGGTCTAGCCTGATGAGATTTTTAATGTCATATGTTATTAGGTGAGTTGTAACATGTTCCATAGCTTTACAAATAAAACCTGTCAGTAATGGCACCACCTTTGTGGAGTGACATCACCATTGCTTTTTGTCAAACCTCCGGGACAAAGTTGGTGACTAAATAAACTATAGTTAAATGGTTTGACTGGCTCTGTAAAGGCTTGTTTGGTACTGTTTAAACAGGCAGGTATGTTAACAGGTCCTATGGATGAGAGAGAGTTTTTTTTTTTTGTAGTTTTGGAGAGCACCTTCAGCACATGTTCTTCAGTAATGATTGGTACGTTGGAGGCATTCAAGACTAAGTGTATTTTGGATACTCCCCTCTGGGTTAAAATTTACACCGATTCCTTTTGCAAGTAGGTTGGCATTGTCTACTGGATCAGAGTAGGAGGCACCATTGTGAATAAGTTCTCACAGTGTTGGTTGTTATTACTTTCCTAATATAGTTAAAGAAGAGGCCACAGAACTCCTTTGTAAACCTGCTGTGGCAATGTCTGGGGTGATGCTGCTATAACTGAATTTTGAATCTTCATTGTAGGATTTGTTGAGCGTAATATGTTTGAAATCCTTAAATTCGGAGATGTTTGTTTTTCCTGGTTTAGAGATTTTGAAGGTGAAGATAATATGCTTATGGTCCAGCTTAACTGGAGAAGGAGACACCAGGGATATGGTGCATAAAGAAGCTGTATTTGTAAGGACTAGATGAAGAATTTTAAGTCCTGTAGTAAGTTTGCTGATTAGAATAAGAGAGTTTGTTTATTAAGTCTAGGAACTTTTGGACATGGCCTATACTTAATGTGTAGGTGCTTTGAGCCTCTCCACATAGGACAGGTGTTGGAGGCCATGGATTCTCTTTGTAAGGTATTTCTGTGGCCTTTCAAGTTGGTACAGGTATTTGGAGAGGTACATACCAAACTGGGTGTTGTACTCCATTATTAGCCTGGTGAGGGAGGAGTACAGAGAGGTAATAACCTCCTTTTTTCTGGTTGCAATCCCTTTACTTATGAGATGAACTAAGTACAATTTTTTTCTGACCACTGCAGCTACTTGATGATTGCATGTGAGATTGCTGTCAACCTGTGTACCCAGGACTCTCGCCACAGGTTGTGTGCTTATGGGATTGCCATTGATTGTGGTAATCTGTAGGGGCAATGTTTTTGCTGAATGGTGTGATAATACATTTTTTTTTTTTTGCATTTAACCTAAGCCCATGACTTTGGCACCAGTCATTTGTTGCTGCGAGACCCTCTTGTAGTATGTTAAGATCATTTGGGGAGTCAGTGACAGCATCCAACTTACAGTCGTCTGCAAACTTGGTCAGTCACAGGACTTTTGTCTTTGCCTGGACCACTGAGAAGTAGATGCCAAACAGTAGGAGTCCCAGGATTGACCCCTGGGGAACACCAATAGTGACAGGTTTACTGTCTGAGGTGGAGGCACCTATTTTGACCTTGTAGGTCCTATCAGTGAGCCAGTTGGCCACCCACTTGATGAGATACTGATTTACGCCAACTTGTGTTCGCTTTTCGATGATGTCCGAGTGGGGGATTGTGTCAGAGGCTTTAGCCAAGTCAAGTTAAGCTGTATGTACTGACTTTCCCTCATCCAGTGCCTTGATGGCGGTCTCAAAAATGGCAGCCGGGTTCAACAGGCAAGATCTGCCCTTGAATTCAACTTGGTGGGGTCAAGTGCTTCTGCCCATCTTCTTTTTTATGAGGCCCATTATAGTACACTCCATGGCCTTACAGATCAGACTTGTCAAGCTAATGGGGTGGTAGTTTCCAGGGTCTGTAGTGGCACCACCTTTGTGCAAAGGGATGACAATGGCAGTCTCCACTTTGCTGGACTGAAGCCTGTACTTAGGCTATGGTTGAATACGGTGCTCAATAGTGAAGCTAGTTCTTGCTGGAGATGGTGCAGAATACTGCCTGTGATACTGTCAGGTTCCATGGAAGCTGTTCTTTGCTTGGGTAGGGCCTTTAACACTTGATCTACGGAGATGTGATGTGCAGGACAAGTATTGGGGATGTCAAATGGGCCTTTGGGGGGGCAGGAGGTGAAGTTTGCACTGTATCTAAGTCAACAGGATCAGTGTAAGTGGTACCATTAAGAACTAATTCGGAACAAACCTGGGCTTTGCCATGGAGGTTCCTGATGTAACTGAAAACGGCTTTGTGGTTAGCCTTTGTTTTGGAGACTAGTTCCAATTCATAATTTGCTTTGGAGGTTTTCACTAGTGATCTAAATTGCTTGTTGAGGCTAAGGAGGAAGTTTTTCCAGTTGGGAATTTGTGCCTTTTTACCCTTGGACAACAGTTTTTTTTCCTTTTGTTGTAAAGCCTATTTTAAGAGGATGTCCACCAGATAGGTTTGTGTTTCCCTGAGCAGGTTTTAGTTCTGTTGGGTATGGCTGAGCCCATGCAGTTGCACAGGTGCTTGTATTCTGCACTGGCGTACTGTTAAGCACATTTGTCTGCATCCTCTGAGGGGGGCAGTGGTGTGAAGCTACTGAAACTCTCCCTTGGAAGGTTGTAGGCAGCTTTTGAGAAGTTCTTTAGCCTGGTTATGGCTTGGGGGGGGGGGGGGGGGTTGGATAGTATATTTTATTTATTTTATTTTATTTTACATTTGTTGACCGGGCTAGTCCAGCTGGATACATATCCATTTTCAGCAGAGGCCCGGGGAGAAAAGCTCCACGAGAGTACAAAACAATATTTGTTTTTAATAAAACAAAACTATAAAATAAATTCAAGGTTAACAAAATGGAAGTAGTATATACAATTAAGCTATTTTATGCAAAAAAAGAACATATTGAAGTAAACAGTTGGGTAAAATAAGTAAGATGTACAATACAGGAACACACTTGAAGAGGTGAGTCAACATGAGATATTAGTGTGACAAAGAGACATAATAAGATATAAAAGAGAGTGCAAATTAGTTGAAGGAGAAGTTATGAATCTGGATTCCAGTAAGCAGGTAGATTATGCAGACATTGAGATATGGAAATTTAGTGAGAAGACAAGAGAGGTTAGTCTGGGTTAAGACAGGTGCATAGCCAATGTCTTTTAAGGTAGGATTTAAGCCTGATTTTAAATTGTGAGAGTGATGGTAGTGAGGTTAGGTCACTGGGAAGAGAGTTCCAGGATTTACCCACAGTGTTAGAGAATAGGGAGTCCCCTGCCTTGTTGTTGGCTTTTTGTGTTAGTACTAGCATTTTAGTGGCTGAGCGGAGGGTATTGAGGTTACTGTAGGGGATGATAAGGTTGGTAAGAATCGGTGTGTTACTAGGTTGATACAGGATTTTATAAGCAATTATTAATTGTTTAAGTAACAGTAGGTTAGGTAACTCTAGCCAACCAAGATTTTTGTAATTAATACAGTGGTGGGTCCTAAATGTTGAGCCAGTTGCAAATCTTGCAATATTGTTGTAGGAGACTGCTAGTTTGTTCATGTTGGTTTTTGAGAGGTTAGTATATATTGGGGAGGCATAGAGGAGGGTAGAAATTAGGTGTGTCTGGGCAATAGTAGATCTTGCTAGTGGGGTAAGAAAGGATTTGATCCTATATAGTGAGCCTAGTTTTTTGTTAACTGTTTTTATGGTATTGCTTATGTGGGCTTCAAAGTTAAGGTTATTGCCAGTTAGTACCCCTAGGAGTTTTGTGTTAGAGTCAGGGGAAATGATGGTTCCGTTATTAGAAATGACAGTGAAGTTTAGTGGTGTGGCTCTATGGGTGGGAGTGAAAAGTAGAAGTTTGTTTTTTTTCGGATTTAGGATGAGACATTGATGTTGAAGCCAATCCTCAACTGTGTTGAACACTTTTTGGGTAAGAGATTGCAGGTCAGCTTGATTTGGGGCTTTGCAAATTAATGTGGAGTCATCGGCATATTGTATTAAGGAGGCCTGAGGAATAACAGTGTACAGGTCATTGATGAAGACAGAGAATAGAAGTGGTCCAAGTATAGAACCTTGGGGGACGCCTAGTGAGATGGGGAGAAGGGGAGATAGGTTGTTCTCCCACATAACTGCTTGTTGCCTATTGCTTAAGTATGATTCAAACCATTGTATAGATAGAGTATCAAGGGACAGATTTTTTAGTGCATTAATGAGAAGTTTATGGTGAACCATGTCGAAAGCTTTGGACAGATCAATAAAGAGGGCTGAGGATAGAGTGTTGTTATTGCGATTTTTATTTATACAGTCGGAGAAGGATAAGAGGGCAGTAGTAGTACTGTGAAATGGCCTGAAACCGTGTTGGCAGTTAGCTAGCAAGTTGTTGTCTATAAGGTGTTTTAACAGTTGCTTATGAATGCATTTCTCCATGATTTTGGCCAAAGGAGAAAGTATGGCAATAGGTCTGTAATTGGATAGTTCCCTAGAGTTTCCACCCTTATGAAGGGGGATAATATGTGCAATCTTCCAGGTGCTAGGAATTGCACCTTCTGAGATTGTTCTGTTAATCAGAATGGAAACTGGGTAGCTATAGCATCTGCTGCTTTCTGTAGATATTCAGCAGGAAGGAGATCGGCTGCTATGGTAGAAGGTTTGAGTTTTCGTAGGAGGGTACGGATGAGGGATGTAGAGATGGGTTTGAGATGAAATGGGGGAGGTAAGGTAGTATTATGGGATGGTAGTGGAGAGCTATTGGGAGATAGTTGGTTGGCAAGAGACTGAATGTGAAGAAGGAGTTAAAGGTTCTTGCTACTTCCTTTGGATTGTCCTGGTCTACGCCTACAGGTGGGGGGGGGGGTGACAGTACGACCTGGATGTAAGAGAGTATTTATACCTGCCCAAAATTTTTGGGGTTTACTTTGCTGGGTATTTTGGAGTTTTATGTAGTATTTTGTTTTATCTAACAGGATTGATTTTTTTGTGTCATTTCTTAACTGTTTGAACTTGATGTAATCTTCTTGGTTTTTGGTAATACGCCATAAGGTCCAGTTTTTATTTCTAAGTAGCATTTTTTGTTTTGTATCTTTTGAGAGCCAGGGTGCAGGTTTGTTTCTAGTCTTAATGGTCCTAATTGGAGCATGGAGGTCGAGAATGTTTAGAAATTTACTATTAAAGTGGATTACTGCTTCCTCTAGCGGTAGACTATTAAGGGGTGCCCAGTTGCATGCTCTAAGTTCGTTTCGGAAATTATCAGGGTTAAATTTAGTTTTACTCCTAATAGTTCTATAGGTAATTAGATTTTGGATATCAGTCTTGTCCCTGATTATGAAGGTTAGAGCATGGTCGCTTATATCCTCAGGGAGAGTTCCAACTTTATAACTTAGGTGATGTCTATTTATTAGTATCCAGTCTAGGGTGCTTTCGGTGTTGTTGTGTTTATTGGTCCTAGTGGGGGAGTTTTTATAGTTTGAGTAAAACCATGTAAATTAAGATGGGTAGAGGGCTGTTCTGAGTTACAGCTATTCCAATTTATATTAAAGTCTCCGAGTACTATTGTTTCTTGGGGATAGTTGGTTGATAGCCAATTCAGGATATATTCCAGGTTGTTTGAGTTATCCCCTGGGGGAAGATAGATGGCAATAATATAAATAGATTTATGATTATTGAGTTGGAGTTTGGAGATAAGTATTTCTTCATTGCTAGTTGGAGGGGGTGTAGAGTCAATGGAGGTAACTTGTAGTCCAGACTTATAAATTATTGCTATTCCACCTCCCTTCTTAGCTAATCTGTCTAGTCTTAATGTGCTATATCCTGGTGGAGTAAATTCATTGTCATGTAATGTTGGTTTGAGCCATGTTTCAGTAAGACACAGGATGTCAAATGAATGTACATCTATGAGAGCGTGAATTTGGGCAACCTTGTTATTTATACTTCTTACATTAAGATGGGCTATTAATAGTGAGTTGGGAGGTCTAATAAGGGATTGGGTGGTAGTAGGGGTTGCTATATGGGTAACTGTAGGAAGTGTAGGGCTTGGACCGGGATTAGGTTGGATATCACCATCTATTATTGACTGGAGTTGGTAGTTAAGTGAGTGTTGTAGGTGTTTACATGTAAGGAACAGAGATTTTTTTGGCTTGTGGCAGATAGTGTTTAATGTGATTTAGTCTATGGTATTTTGCTGAAAGGTAGGTTGTAGTACTAATTGTGTTTGAATCCGAATGAGTGTAGGCTATGGGGGTAGAGGAGGTTTGCTTTGTGGAGTAGAAAAGGTGTATGTTTTGGCGATGCTCATAGAAAGTAAGTAAATAGAGTATAATAAGAAGTGGTAAGATAAGGTTTGGAAGTATGTTTTTACGTTGAGGATAGGTAGATACCAGTGACATTGTGATAGTATGAAGAGTAGTGGAATGATTAAGATGAGTAAGTTGGATAATGAAGGTGAATATTGGGTGTGGAGATTCTGGAACTTAAGGTGTGGGCTGCTATGATTGGTGTTAATTGAAGGGGAGTGTTTTGTGATTGGTGTTAATTGAAGGGGAGTGGTTTGGATGAATAAGTGTAGAAGTAGTGGGGGCGGGTGGGAATAGGGGGCAGGGTGGGGAGTGTAGTGAGCCCGTAGGGCGAATGGAGCGGGATAGAGCCAGTGAAGGAGAAGGACCCCAGGAACAATCAGTGAAATGCTGACTACTGAGGTAAGGTAAGGATGTGACTAGAGGCGAGTATGTAGTGGTAGGTATAGAGGGATGAGCAGTACTGAGAGAGCAAAGAGAAGTTCAAGCCAGCTGTAGGATAATATATGTATCAGAGCAGAGGGATAGATAAGTGGGGCAAGTCCTTGGAAAAAGAGAATAGAAACAATATAAATAAACTTTCTTATTGTGTTTTAGAGTGTAGGAGTAGCAGAGAGGAACAAAACTTAGCAGCTTAGTTAATTTGAAGGTAAGTGATGAGGTTAGGGAGAAAGGGGTAGCAGAGAGTGGGTGTACTGGCTGACCTGGCTAGGGAGCAGTCCTCAGTTACAAGGCATTAATTAGGAAAGATGTAGTAACACTGCAGGCACTGTAACACATACTTTCTAGGTTCTTTTGAATTAGAGTCTTATGGAGAGGATTTGCTCTAACTTATAGTACGGGTGGAGTCCTGTTGGCTTAGAATAGTATCTTGGCTTTCAGGCAGGACAGATTCACAGTCCCTAAGTCAGGGCAGCAGGGTGAAGCACTGGGTGAATAAAGGGAGAGAAGACAAAATTTAAGGTAACAAAGTGTTAGTAGCAGGCAAAACAGCAGTTTCTCAGAATAAATAGCCCTTATATGACATCACTAAAACACATTCAAAAATAGCACTGTACAGAGAGGACAAAATTGTGGGAGACAAAGAGCTGGTGGCAGGCAAAATTAGCAGATTATCAGAATAAAGCTTCTTTGTTTGACATTACTAGGTACATTCAAAAGTATAGTACTGTACAGAAGACTACTATACACCTTTCAACAAAATAGGTTCAAAGCAAGATAACATATGGCATAAGTACGAGTAAAGATTACCCATGCATAGGTAGGTCTCACAATTTACAGTCGGGAGCATCAACACCTTTAGAAGAACAAAGTCTACCTGATTCAAGGATCAGCGCCAGTAGTGGTAGTAAAAGCTAATATCAATACTATTCATTCCCGTTGTAACAGGAATCAGCTTACACACAGTCCCAAACCGGGCAAGGAATCTTACGGCATACTTGTCATACGGCAATCTTGTCAACCCTGGGATTCATGATTCTGGCCAAGGTTCTTGCCTCCTCCATTGTGCCTTTTTACGCAATGTCACAAAGACAAATCTTCCAACATAAAAGATCTGTCAAAAAGCAAATTGAAGGTCATGCTGCTTAATGCTAGGACACTTTGAATGATATAGACCAATAGTCTGATTTCACCAGGGAAGAACTTACTATGGGGGTGGTGCAAGCCATCTGCCATGTTGGTAAGAACCAAGTCTAGAATGTCATCTTCGCTTGTGGGGGATGAGACAAGCTGGTCTAGTGATTTAGAATTCATGAAGTCAAGAAATCGTTGGGGGAGTGCATTACAGCAGGAATACTTCACCCAGTCTGTGGTGGGGTAGTTGAAGTTGCCAAGGATCAGGGTGTTGGAGGGTACCTTGATGGAGTCAAGTAGGTCCAGGTAGGAGGTGTGGGTGTCCTGAGTCATGGGGGGGGGGTCTGTAGAATGTATGGAATGAAGTATTACCTGGTAAGGCAGGGGTACTCTCTGTAGCCTTGAACCAGTTTTCTGTGACTACATAGATGTCAGCATCTTCCAGTGCTAGGAGAGCCTCCAATGAGTGCATTTTCAGGTTAAGGCTCCTAGCATTAAGCAGCATGACCTTCAATTTGCTTTTTGACAGATCTTTTATGTTGGAAGATTTGTCTTTGTGACATTGCGTAAAAAGGCACAATGGAGGAGGCAAGAACCTTGGCCAGAATCATGAATCCCAGGGTTGACAAGTAGAGGTCATCTCTGGCAAAGCATCGAGGCCTGTCACCCATGTCATCCCAGGCAGACCAGATACTGGATCCCTTTGGAATGACAACAGAAACTAAACCAGTTGTTGAAGTCAATTATTTTTTGTTGGTATTGTGATGTTATTCTTGGTGGAAGAAGGATGCTGCTTAGGGTTAGGGTCATACCTGCCTGGGGCACATACTCCTGAGAGCTCAATCATGTGTCTCTTCATATAGTCCAGGGAGGCACGTCTCAAGTTATTCACACCAGCATGAACAGTGACAGAGTTATACTTGTAACTGTTGGTGGAGAGACCTAAATGCGTGATGTGGCAGATTCTGGCACCTGACAGACAACTGACCATGATCTTCTCCTTGTCAAGCCTGATGAGGGAACATCGATATGTCTCACAATTGAGTTGCCAATGACTAGTATGTTTGGTTTATAATTGTGCCTTATGGGCTGTGTGAGTTTATTGTTATGCCTTATGGGCTGTGTTTGTGAGACACTGATGTGTTGTCTACTGTCTGTGATGTGTTTGGTGTTGTGTGTGGAATGAGTGTGATTTGGAGGTCTCTGCTGTTTTAGGTAAGTTTTTATTGAGGACCTCTGCATAGGTATGTGTGTTGTGCTTGGCTTTGTGATGTGGGTGGTGTGGTGTTTGTGCTGGCAATCTCCTCTTTGTCAGGAGTACTGACTGTGGTGCGAGAGAGCAACCTGGAAACAGCATTGGTCGACTGTCAGTTTCCAAGTTGGCAGAATGTTGAACCAAAATTGATTAACTACTCTACAGCAAATGGGTAGTGTAGGTCAATCATTTGGTTTTGACATTGTGCAGGGAGGTCACGGTTCAGTGAGGAACAGGGAATTAGCCCTTTTCCTGACTGTAGTGTGGTCTTGGAGTTTGTATATTTAATGTGTGTGGGGGGGGGTGCGCCCCTCTGCCAAATAGTACAATTAACGTACCGTTGACTGTAGAGTTCAAAGGTACATTAATGTGCATAGGAGGTGAGTGACGTAGAATACACTGAACCACGGTGCTCGGTGTATTCATTTTCGCTTTGGTTTACTTTTCGGAATTATGAATTCAGCATTTCGGGACGACATTTTAAACATTCACCGGAAGCCAATTTGTAATTCCAGTAGTAAACCGAAGTTGTGTGGTATTGGACAGGTGAAAGGGTCTTGAGGTCACTTGAGATATTGGAGATTCTGGTACCCAAAAGGCAGGTTCGTAGTCAATCTGTCTTCCTGCTTAATGAGAGGAGAGTGTCTGCCAAGCTACAGATTCCCTTGTCACTGGAACATCTTCATTTGTAGGGGTGTTCTGGTATACTGGAATTGAGATAATTTAACTATTAGTGATTCTGTGTTGAAAGTTTGCTTGCAGGTGATGTGGTGGTGGATTTTTTGCTGAGACCTAATCTTCATAGCCAAGGAAGTTTTGGTGATGATTTTTCAAGTCTTAGCATAAAATGTTTCATTGTGGGTTCGTTTAGTATAAGTTGGTTGGTGGTTGCTTAAGTTGCTCACATTCTTTTACGTGGGAGTCAGCCCTCCGTATTTGCATCTCTCACCAAAAGAATTTCTGTGTGTATAAGGCAGTTATAAAACTAAACTGCCTAAGGATGTCAAATGTTATGAGGCTGGCAACTGAAGGGAATTAAACAGGCAGACTTGCTGTTTTGGTCCAGAGATTTTGCTAGGTTTTTGTGTTTGCTGAAGAGCTCTTTAATTTATTTCTTGGATTTCCTTTACTTTTTATTGATTTTTCAGGCAGGTGATTTCCTTTTCTGCCCAGTAGCAGTTGAGCTAATGAGAGGAATCCCTTCAGTGGAGTATTCATATTACAGAACTGAGAGATGAGACTCCCAACACCTTTTCCTACTGCAGTTTTTTTGTATTTCAGTGCTTGTTTAGTTTCTTCCACTTTTCAGTTGTAACGCCAATTCCACACTGCATACAAGACTGTGAGTGAATTTCTACCTGTGCACAAATCTTATGAACTCCTAGCCTTTGTATTGCGGGCTGCTGTCAGCGATGGCACTGTCTGGTATCTTGTGCCTCAAGAAAATAACATTCTGTTTGCTGTTCACACTTGCACTTGTGTGTTTACTTATGTTCACTGAAATAGTCAAAATGAGAATCGTATATGAGTCAATGTTTCTTAAGATTCCCATATTTCTTTTTTTAAGGGCTTTGAACAGTAAGTACTAGATACAACTGACTTCTCTGCAGTCTTAGGGCTGCTGTGTATAAAAGGGTATGTTTTACAAGGGTTTTTGGTCTTTTTTCCCCAGGTGTCTATCATATGCTGTTAAGGAATTTTCCACATCTGTACACTATCGCCAACATTGTTTTTTTTTTTGAACACGTTTGTGTTGTGCATATGTAAATGTCTGCAAGCCATAGACAACTGGGGTGTCCATTTTTAGGATTATAGTTCCTGTTAGTTCCTGCATCATTCTAACCGGCTTCCAGTTGCAAAACAACTGACTTATTCACATTATAATGTTTTAATAGTAGAACATTTGTATGTTGCTTCTTCAGCATTTAAAAACTCGTTTCGTATTACAAACAAAAGAAAATGTTTGATCTTCATTCCCAGTGTACATTTTGCTTCATCAGCTTTCTTAGAAGTGTCAGACATTCCGGTTACCAACTTTGCAAGAGATTGCATTTAACCTGGAAATCTCTGTAATGCTTTCTTTTTTTCTGCCTTCTGCTCTGGCTTTCTTAATCAGGCCTTAGTTCATTAATTTGTTGCTAAAATATGCCCATTACATCTCAGGCCTGTCACTTTTCCATTTGTTGAGTTCATCTTGCATTTTCTGACACTGTCCTTTTCATGGTTATGGAGAGGCAAGAGTCGATCCTGATAGTTTAATGAAACAAGAAATGAGTCCTAAAAGTGATGGCATCTCACTGCAAAATACGCATAATTGCATGCAACCAACACACCTTCTACTAGCTTGGAGCAACACCATTTTACTTCAGTCGTGTTTGGGATGTGGAAGGAAGCAAAATCGCCACACAAAATATAGTATTGTTTCGGTTCTGTCATTCTGTTGTCATGCACTTTTTGTGTGTGACCGCACACTAAAAGAATATACGTTATGTTTACAAGACCTTTCAGTTACTTGTGCAGGATTTCTTTGGAGTACCTTTGGTGCTGATGAAATGTGAAGACAAATTTGGACTAATCTATACCTTTTTATTTGTGTATAAAATGTACATAATTCAGGGTTTGGCTTACTTTAATATGCCAGAATCCTAATTTTTATATGTTGCTTAAAGGAACTAAGTTTTAACCATTGAGATCAATTTCACAGTTCAGTGAATAATGCTGTTGGTCATTCATTTTTATTCATATCTTGTATTACAGGTGAAACTCCCACATTACTTAACATCGATAATCATCCTGTTCATCCATTCTGTTGGCTCTGATTGCTCCTTAATGACACTTGAGCTTTCCAGTCATTTCGATTGAGTTTTTTTTTTTTTGCCCCTGCACCTTTGCCCAATTGACTTATTTGTTCCTGCGCCCAGGAATCCCCCCATGAGCTCATCTGCTTGCAGAGAGGGTTAGGAGGTAGGGAATAGTTCAGCTTGCTGGTCCTGCAGGACTGGCTAACCTCTTCCTTGGCAGGGCACCCTCCCTTCGGCGACTCTCACGAGCCCTGTATCATTTGCCCTCTGAGGGGAGGCATGCCTCCACACACTGAATTCCCCTCTACTCTTTGTGACTTGCACACAACTTGATGTGCCAGAGCTACCTTCCTTCCCCCAAGATGGGCGAACTGTCCTCCCCCACAAGCTCATACAAGTGGACAAGCAGCTATTTGAACTTGTGTAACCTGTGGCATAGTCGGAGCTTATCCCTCTATGATATTGAGCTGGCACTGCCTACTGGTATTTTCCTAAGAGATCAGTGGCATAGTGCAGGGATATATCTTATAGATGTTATCATCCTGGCAAATTTCTTAACCCCGTGAATTGTCAAGGATATGGTTTGCAAGGGTCTCTGTGCAACAGCGTGGTAGCGCTACTGTTGCTTTGATGTTTCACTCTGCTTTTACAGTGTGAATTTGTTTTACTGCTCCTAGCTTATTAGAAGCCAAATGACCCGGTATAGTAGGAGAACTGATTTCAAGTCGTACAGCTTGAACAAGGTGATGTACGTTTTTTTTCCCCAAAGTTCACATGTTCTGTGTGGGGTGTGTGGAATATGTTAACAGTATGCAAGTAACTTTCCTTTGTTTGCCTTTTAGCCCCAGTGCTTCTGAAATACCTTCAGACAAAATGTCTGTCTGTATTTCACATTACACTGTTTATTTCTCTCCCTCTTTAATTAGCTCCATGTTTTATCCGTTTGTTGACCAGGTTAGTCCTGCTACGCTAGTAGTCACTCTTCAGGGGAGACCCAGGGTGGTATTTATTTTACTAGGGGAAATTTGGCCAGGGCATCAGGGAATTTCCCCTACTTGTCATTGTTGTGAGTGGAACCCATTTTGAAAGAGCACTTCCTGTTTCCATTCCAGGTGCAGAGGCAGCCCATTCACGTGCGTGTGTGTGTTTACAGATCACACTACAGAGGGGTAAGAGCACATCCTAATACCCACTATTCCTCTGATGTTCTTCGTGTTTCACTGTTGCAGTCATCACATTTGGGATTATCTGCCTGCAGGTAGCCCTCAGCCGTCCTGAATACCAGAGTCTTGGGATTTCTGCGTCTGATGCTGTCGCTTCTGCCATGACGTCAGGGGTATAAAACATGCAGCCGACGTGCGGTGCCCGAAGCAGAAGCAGTTCGCAAGTGCTGGTCGGCTGACTCCTGAAATTTTCGTTTTCGAGTTTCAGACCTGAAGTCTTCTGAAAGATAAGTACCCCGTTGGGGATCCTTTTTTCTTGCTCTAACCGATGTCAGAAAAAAATTGATAATTGTCTTGCCTGTGGAAGGCAAATACCTCATAGAGATTTTCATTCTTACTGCATCACTTGTTTAGGCCCAAACCACAACGTCCCTCACTGTCGGTTTTGTGCCTTGTTCAATGCCCGAACTATCCGTCGTCGGGCAATTTTTGTAGCTAAATACTTTCAATCTCGATCTCCGTACTCCGGTAGTTGGATGGCTTACAGAAGTCATTTCGATCTACCAAAAAAAGTAAGAATAAAGACAGAGACGGACCGCATAGGTCCAAAACTGACGATGACGCTACCGTTAAGCTAGTCGCCAGTCCTCTATTACTCAGTGAGGTGCTTTCGCAGCCCCTGATACCCGCTTCTACAGATTCGCAGGCCTCTACTCAAGATGCTTCTTCGACTATGGAACCTGCAGATGTCTCTACCTTGGATGGGTCCGGAGCCGCTGTGCAGGCACCGGCTTCTGAGGGTGTATTAGGGCCTACCGATTTTCATATTAAACTGACTACTTCGTTTCAAGCCAAAAAATACCAAATTTCTAAGACCTAAAGTTTGCACTAAGCCTAGGAAACTGACCAAAGTGCATTCACAGGCCCACGGGCCTCTAAAACAAATTATTAGAATGGTTGAAGACCTTATTACCTTAATTAGAAGCCAGCCCTCCCCCTCAGAGACCTAGAACTGATTTCCCTTCTGATTCTTCTGATCAGGAATCTGATATCTCTGTTTCTTCTGACTACCAGGACATACCCTTATCTACCTGTGAGGATTCTGATGCAGAGGATTCCATTCCCTCTGCTTCCCCTCCAGAAGATTTTTCTTTTGGTGAAACCCTACATACTCTTAGGGAGCATTTCCACTGGGAAAGCTAGGACTACTCGGTCCAAAAAGAGACTCTGGGAATTTTTAAACCTGCGTCAGCACAGGCCTCTAGCTATCCCTCCTGCTCTGGATATTGTAGATGATGTCTTCTTGGAATCCAGTCTTACCCTGGATACTTTGCCCCCAGCTCCCAGAAAACCTGATGGGTACTATAGAGTACCTGACTCTCATAAATTCCTTTTCAAGAATGCTATTGCGGATCTAGAAACCATTTCTCAAGGACCAAAAGGCATTAAAGCTACTACTGCCAAGAATCCTACCCCTTCTGACAGGGATTCTAGGGCTTTAGATAGATGGGATAAGAAGGTAAACACCTCTGCTACTCTGGCCATTAGGGCTTTAAATTGCCAGTTTCATATGTTAAAGTATCAGCAGCATATTGTGGGGCTAATTAAACAGAAAATTATGTTGATTCCTGACTGTGCTGAACAGAAAGATTTACAAGAGTTAATGCATTCTGCTGACCAAGTTGGTAACTATACTTTGCAGTGTGGTTTTGATGCTTTAGAAGCATCTTGAAGGGCTGCTGTCACTGGGTCTGTTCTTAGAAGGCATGCTTGGCTTAAGGAACAAAACTTGCCAGATCATGTCAAAGCAAAATTACTGGATGCACCCTTAAAAACCAAGAGTGCCTTTTTGGCAGTAAAGTAGAAGAAGTTCTCAAAAGGATGGAGGAGAAAGCTAAATCTATGCAAATTGTTAAAGAATTCTTAGAAGTGCAGCCACCTCGATTCAGTAGGCACTGGTCCTTTCCAGTCACTTCCAGGCCTTCTCAGTCCAAACCCAGGGCCAGCAGACCCCAAAGACTTCAGTCTTGGGTTATGCACAGATCTAAGCAGTGGGGTGCACCCACGTCCAAAACAGGGAGTAGTAAGCCAACCCCCTATGGTAAATTTTCACAATGACTTATCCTTAACTCCCCCAAGCCTTGCTCAAGTACTTGCACCTTTAGGAGGAAAACTCGCCCTGCATGCAAAAAACTGGGAATACATTACCCAAGACAAATGGGTTTTAAACATGGTCTCCCTAGGATACAGATTCCACTTCCACTCACTCCCAACCCTAATTGGATGGCCAAACCTCCCCCCAAACCAGTGGGTGGAGGCCCAAAAGCAAGTACTTTCTCTCCTCAGCATCAAGGCTATTCAACCTGTCCCAGCAGAACAAAGGGGACAAGGCTTTTATTCAAGACAAGGCTTTTATTCAAGACTGTTCCTAGCCAGAAAAGAAAACACCTGGCGTCCTATCTTGTTTTTGTCTATCCTCAACACCATTCTGGTGGTTTCAAAATTCAAAATGCTAACTCTCCAACAGCTGCTTCATATGCTAGCCAAGGATGCCTGGCTGGCAACCCTGGACTTAAAAGAAGCTTACCTGCACATCCCCATAAGGGCAGGCTGTATGCACTGTCAGTTCTCTGCACTTCCCTTTGGCTTGGACCCTTTGGCTTATCTACTGCTCCCAGGGTGTTCACAAAGTGCCTAGCTCCAGCCATTGATTTTTGCAGGCAGAGAAGTATTCAGATATACCCATACTTGATTGCCTGATTCAGGCGGAAAGTCAGAATCTGCTGCATCAGCACCTGGCATTTGTAAAGAGACTGCATTTCTCAGAGGAGTCCCTGCCAGGAACATCCTTGAAGCTGCAACCTGGAGCTCTGTACATACTTTCACCAAGCATTACCACTTGCCTATCTTTTATAAATCCAGAGCTGGATTTGCCACAGCAGTCTTACAGGGCCTGATTGCCAGCCCTAATGCTTCTTAATCGACCTCCGCCCATCCTTGGCTTTGGGAATCAACCCAGATGTGATGACTGCAACAGTGAAACACGAAGAACATAGTGCAGCTGTATACACTTACCATAAATGTAGATGTTTGAGTGTATTCACTGTTGCATTCATGGTTACCCACCCTCCAGCCCCCTGATTGTCTTTGCTTTCCCGTATCCTTTTTGGTTTGGCATATCTTATGCTATATGTATTTGCTTTTTGCTGGGGGTGTTCCACACCATATAATTCCTTCCTATTTTGGGGGTACCTGACATCTGGGGCAAGAAAAAAACGATGTAATGACGTCGGCTGCATGTTTTATACCCCTGACGACCTGACGTATATTGAATCTTTATGTGATGAAAAGCATTTAACAGGGAAACAAAAAAGATTAATGTACAATTCTGAACAGAGGTAGAGAGATACTTTGAAAGGACATTTGAAAGCTTTATGTGAAGAAGTTCTGGACATTGAAAAACTTTTGACAAAAGGTGTTTATGGACTGGACTGGTGGCTGGGAGCATATTACTGGGACTGGAGACAACCCAAAATCCTGTTTTTTGTTTTTTTGGAAATATTTGATAAGTAACCGTTACAAAATAAAATGTTATAGTTGTGGGGAAATGAGACACTATGCAAAAAGATGTGAATTGAAATGTAAATGTTATTTAATTAAATACTTAGGGTTTCAAGAGTTCTTACTTAATAGCTTTAATAATAGTTTTTGATTAGATTTGATTTCTGTTTTTGTATGTTTTTATATGGTATCTTATACGATGTGGGTTTGTGCATGATGTCAAGCTGGCATACTGCTGTTCTTAACAACAAAAGTTCCTTCCATTTCTAATTTGCATAATTAATTGGGCTTTTGCCGCCAACTTGGCTTATTAAATAGGGTGTGTTTGTGTATATATACTGATGCATTTTTAAAACTATCATAACCTGAAGAAGCGCACTTGTTAGTGCGTGAAAGCGCTTGTTTTTATTGAAATAAAACAGTTCTTATCATCATCGTGGTGGTTCCAGTAATTTGTTGGAATACTCAGCCGTTTGTTTTTTGCTGGTACCTTTGGATGCTTGTGCTTGGTTTCGTGCTATTAGTTTTGGCTCTCTTGCTTTTGCTCCTAGCCCAGCAGCACACGATGGATTCACTAAATATTGAACTTGATTACGTTCCGGGTAAGACTGATATCGTACCTAATTGGAATGAATTGTTTCATCAGAGAGAGAACCCTCTGCTTAATTATGATAACAAAGCTACTACTCCATCAGCAACTAACACCAATACAGAGAATGTGCAGGAGTTTTACATTGCTCTAAGGAGCTTAGAAAATGATTTGTACAAGCTCCATAGGCTTATCTGGCAAAGGAAGCATTTGGAGGCATGCCTACACTTCAAAGTCATCCCGCGAGGCATGCGGGTTCTCTGTATGCCGAGCTACGGAGAAGCGCATCCCGAGCTCCTTCGCAAATGGCAACAGCTGAACTTGGATTTGGGATACAATTACTTGAAGCTCCTCATTGAGTATTTCCTGCCGATAGAGGAGAACCTTATAAATAAGGTGGAAGGTGAGCACAAGATTCTTATATCTCAGTTCAAAAGTGACTTTTGTGTGACTAGAATTAATAATATGCTGAAGCAAGTGACTTTTTATAGTAATAAATTGGAGCAAACTAAGTTAAAGAAGCTGAAACGTGACTGTGATGACTTCCAATCTGGCCATATCTTCTTATGGCCAAGGTTTAATGAAGCGGCTACTTCTGGTGAAGTTAGTGACTTAAACAACATAACGGTTCATGATGCTAATAGCACGACTGGTAGGACTGAGTCTAACAATGATGTAACAAATAGTACGGGGTTGATTTTGTCACAACCCGATGGTGAATTAACATCGACCACCCCCTCTTTACCCTGTAACCAACAGGGTTTGAATCGCACTACTGGAGGAGCGAGACCCAAAGAGGTGCCACATTTGTATAATAATGATCATAAAGCTACCCATCCTTTAAACTCCCCACTACCATTCAAACAACGAGCGCCAACACGCTCAACAAGCAGGGGGAGAGGCAAGCGCAAGATATCTGGCGACAATTGGGGGACCAGGAAAAAGAGGTTTTAAATACCTTGTTCTTTAATATGTCTTCTAGAGAACTGACTGATACTGACTGCTCTGTATTGAACAAGGGGCTTTCTTTCATTCCCTCCCGAGGGAGTGAATTATCGGACACCTTGATTGCACTTCGCAAATTTACTAGGAAAATAGCCCTCAAGCTGCTTTTTAAAGATTCAGCAAATTCCGTTGCTGATCATGATACTGCGGAGCTAAAAAGGAAGAGCTTGTTTGTGCCACCATTACCGAACTCTATTGAAAGCTTTCAGAAAGCTTGTGAACATGACTTTTATATTTACTTTAGTGAAAAGCGACATAAAAAATTGTTTGTGAACTTGACTGCGCTTCAGAAACAGAGCTTGGATGCCCTGTGTAAAGATACTAGTTTAATATTTAGACCTGCCGACAAAGGGGGGGGTGTCGTAGTAATGGATTCTACGGCATATGATAACTGGATGTATGATATGCTCAGGAATGATGTTGCTTATTGTCCAATAGATAGATCAGAGGTAGTAATAATTATTAGGAATATCCATGATACATTATACGACCTCTTGATGTCCAGGTGTATTAATAAATCCCTGTATGAATACCTTGATATTGAAGCGCCCTTGATACCGTTAATAAAAGGGTTGCCCAAAGTACATAAGGATATATTTCCCCCACCCTTACGGCCGATAGTATCGGGCAGATTATGGGCCACTGAGAATGCATCCAAGTACGTGCAATCTAAAATTGGTCCCCTAGTTGAGAAAATATCTACAATCCTGAAGAATTCGTATAATCTATTGGATGACCTAAAAGAAGTGGCACTATTAGAAAGGGTAACATCAGAAACTCTTATGGTGACCTTAGATATCAAGAACTTATTCACTAGTATCCCGAATGATTTCGGTATAGAGGCAGTCAGGAAACATCTCAATCAGTATGATTATATTAGTAACAATGAGCAGTTTGTCATATGCACCTTGCTTGAAATGATATTGAATAATAACGTGTTTATGTTTCGGGATAATGTATATAGGCAGGCATGGGGGGTTGCTATGGGCACCCCTTGTGCAAATGCCTATGCGAACATAGCAATATATGAGTGGGAGAGGGAACATATATTTAATGAAGAGACCTTCGTTAATAGAGCTATTTATTATAGGAGGTTTGTAGATGACATTATCCTCTTTTGGAATGGGACCCTAGAATCCCTGCAGGACTTTGTGGAATATATGGGGAATACAACCTCTTTTTTGAGTTTTACACATGAGGTTTCCTTGACAAGTGTAAATTATCTTGATGTCTCCATAGTAAAAAGCAGTGAGAATGTTTTTCTTACCTCCTTATACAGGAAGCCCTGTTGGAAAAATGGGATATTACACTATGAGAGCATGCACCCTAGACACATTTTCCCTAATGTGGTTAATAATCAGATGGATAGGGTTGTTAAACTCTGCAATACTGATAGTGAGAGAGAACGTCTTCTACATCTCCAGGGGCAATGCTTTATGAATAGAGGGTATCCCACTCATTTGGCTATGAACTATAGAGGCAGTCATATGAATGTTCACGAAACTAACTTTGGGAAGAGATATAAGTTTCACCATCAAATTAGATCACAGCAAGGCAAGGTGCAATACGACATTAAATATACTAATGATGTCAAGTATATTAAAGAAATTTTGGCTAGGAACTGGAAATTATTAAGTATGAACAAGGAATTATTGAGTATAGTAGGCAAATATCCAACATTTAGATATAACAACTGTTTTAACCTGAAAAGGATGTTGTGCAAAGAAAAAATTTCATGCATACCTATAGATGTGAGAACTAACTATAGATTAGGAACATTTCCTTGTAAGAATTGCTGCATATGCAAGTATATCATTAGAGAACAGCTATATGTGGATAGGAAATTGGGTGTGATTTTTACCCCCAATTTTTATGCAACGTGTGACACCACTAGTGTAATATATTTAGCTACCTGTAATAGTTGCGATGCATTTTATGTGGGCCTTACAAAACGCAGATTTAAAGACCGTGTGTATAACCACATTTATGATATACGTAAAAAGAATGATAATAATGTATTGGCCCGGCACTGTCAGGAGTTTGTGACTCATGGCTTTAGTTTCAGGGTGCTTCAAATTTTGTACCCTAACAAACGTGAAGGTGATATTTTAGGAACCCTTGAATTATATGAATTAAGATGGATCTTGACACTTAGGGCACATTTAGAACCTGGCCTTAATACATCAGTTAGTATAAGACCAGCTCTTTTATAAAATTATGTTACTCCTCTAGTTAGAAATGTGATATATATTAGCTATTTCATGTGTATATTATGTGACATATTTATGATGATTTATTGTATATGAGTGAGTTGGTTTTAGAGTAAGTAAGTATATTTGTTCGGCTGGAATGTTATGATCTTTAACCTGTATCTCTTGTTCTCCATACACACATTCCCCCCCCCCTCTTTGTGTCTTCTTTCCCTTCCTTCTTTCCTTTTCCGTGTCTTTTTTCCTTCATCCCTTCCTTCCTCATCTTTCCTCCCCCCTTTTCCCTCTACTTCCCTTCCTCCTTTTCCCCTCCATTTCACCTACTCTTCCCCTCCCCTCCCTCCTTGCTCCCCCCCCCAAATAAACCCTCAAACCAACCCTTTCCTTTATTCCCTCCTTTCTTTCCCTTTCTTCCTCTTTTCTCTTCTACTTTTTCTTTTATTTTGTCCTTGCATATTTATATTTATTTTTATTTTTCTCCCCCTTTTTTCTTTTTTCTTTTATTCATCTTTCTAGCTAACACTCTTAGTAGATTGTGCAGTGTGATTGTGCAGTATGATGTTATTTACTCTTTTAGTAAGAATGCCATACAATTTAATTAAATACTTAGGGTTTCAAGAGTTCTTACTTAATAGCTTTAATAATAGTTTTTGATTAGATTTGATTTCTGTTTTTGTATGTTTTTATATGGTATCTTATACGATGTGGGTTTGTGCATGATGTCAAGCTGGCATACTGCTGTTCTTAACAACAAAAGTTCCTTCCATTTCTAATTTGCATAATTAATTGGGCTTTTGCCGCCAACTTGGCTTATTAAATAGGGTGTGTTTGTGTATATATACTGATGCATTTTTAAAACTATCATAACCTGAAGAAGCGCACTTGTTAGTGCGTGAAAGCGCTTGTTTTTATTGAAATAAAACAGTTCTTATCATCATCGTGGTGGTTCCAGTAATTTGTTGGAATACAATTCTGAACAGAGGTAGAGAGATACTTTGAAAGGACATTTGAAAGCTTTATGTGAAGAAGTTCTGGACATTGAAAAACTTTTGACAAAAGGTGTTTATGGACTGGACTGGTGGCTGGGAGCATATTACTGGGACTGGAGACAACCCAAAATCCTGTTTTTTGTTTTTTTGGAAATATTTGATAAGTAACCGTTACAAAATAAAATGTTATAGTTGTGGGGAAATGAGACACTATGCAAAAAGATGTGAATTGAAATGTAAATGTTATGAACTTGGACATTTATGGATGCATTGCAAAAATGGAAATAGGAAAAAGAAACTGAGGAAATGATCAAAGAGAAGATATTTTTAGAAGTAGTAGAAATGGAAGAAAAATTGGATGAGAAAAAATAATAAAGTTCATGTTGAAGGTTGTGAAATAAGTGAAAACAAACTGGGAGGAAGTAAAAGGGACAACATTCTATTGGTAAAAGAAAAATAATTTTAATGGGATAAAAAGATAGGAAATAGACGAAAAAGAATATATACAGCTGAAAACTGGGGGTTGGTATAATGGTTAAGGTATTTGAATCACAGACATAAGGCATGAGGGTTTTATTGTCACCTTTGGGAAGGAAAGTTGGTTAGACTTAGAATGGCCTATTAAAGCTAGCTCAGTAGTTGGCTATGAATTTATGAAACTGAGTGTAGGGAAAAGGGGAAAATGAAAACTTTATAAATAGAGTGCACTCTGTAAATGTGAATAGTGTTAGTAGTATAGTAACGAGAATAGGAATTTTGGAGTGGTGTAATGCATGTTATGTAGGACAGCAGATTTTTAACAAATGAGAGGTTACAAAACAGAGAAACTACGGGGAAGAAACCATCTGGAATTTGGGAATTGAGGTATGTTCTGGAGTAGCTGTATTTTTGTAGAAATGCAGTAAAGATATTTGAGTAACTTTTTAGCAAAATGGGAGAAGTAACAATTGTAGATTTAAAATGTAAAGAACAATCATATACAATGTTAACATTGTATGTTTTTACTAACGGCAAAAAAGGGAATGCTTATTTCATCAGATTTTAGATTATGTACTGGTAAATCTGAATATTGTAATAGCAGGATACTTTAGTTGTGATTTAAGAGGCAAGCGTGAAAATACATGATGTTCAAAGTTAGAAGGTGTGTTAAGTTAAAACTTGGGGACAAAAATTCATACAACTGAAATAGATTATTTTATAGTATCAGAAAAGGTAGTTGAAACAGGATTTTCTGATCATCCTTCAATATGGCTAGGGGTAAAGGAAAACAAGGAATAAATAAACATTGGCAAAGGAATAAAAACGATAAATGAGAAAGCATGGAATTAAGGAAAGAGGTTAGTAATAGTTACTGAAAGATCATATTACTATGAAAACATTATTATATAAATTGGTCTGAATGATGGGTGATAATTAAGGAAAATACAAAAAAAATGTTTTTACAGTGGCAATATGATGTGAGAAAGTAGAGAGAAAAATATAAAAGAACGTATAACAATGCATTGGAAGATTATAATTATAGGAAGTACTTTGACAAAAGAAGTCAAGAAAAATACAAGAATTGTTATATAAGCAAAGATATTTTTCAAGGAAAAAGGGAAAGCGGTACTTAAATTAGTAAAGGAAGTTGGTGTAATGAGAGGATTAAAAAATGTAAAAGTAGAAATAGAAAGCGCCCAGGAAAAGGTTATGAATATTGTAAGAAAAAGAAGGTAGTGAAAAAAGTGGAAAGTAAAAAAAAGTTAACTGAAAAAGAGAATAGTCGTAATGAGCTTGTTAAGTATTAGGACAAGGAAATCTAAATTCAGCTGCAGGCCCTGATGGAACGGGGGTATGAAATGTATAAAAATTTAAGGGGTGGGCAAAAAATATATATTTTTAAAGATTTTGATTGAATGGTTAAATGAAGATTTTTATGTATAAATTATGTTCATAGGTTGGTACTAGGCTATCGGCCCTAGGGCCTATACAAGCCTAGCTATAACAATCCCCTGGATATTTCTTCCCACAATATTTACTTCCCTGGACCCCTGTCTGGCAGGGCGGCTGACGTGATCCCAGGGGTGAATTTCATATCTCCTATCCAATTATCAAGGTTCCTTTTGAAGAGGGCCAAGGAGGCGCTCTGCTTGAAATGTATGGACAGTCTGTTCCAGAGTTTGGGGAGTCTCTGGGTCAGGATCCTATCCCTCCAGCATGTTTTATTCATTGTGATGACAAGGTTTAGATCCCTGGAGCGTGTGGCTGTGTGGGATTGTTATTCATTGTGATGACAAGGTTTAGATCCCTGGAGCGTGTGGCTGTGTGGGATTGGGATTTCTTTAAGTGGAGCATGTCCAACAGCTCATGGTTTGACATGGCTGTGTGTGTTAAGCAGTGATCTCCTCTGAGTAGACGATATGCCACAGAGTATAGCTGGAGTTTTTTTAGTTGGTCAGCGTAGGGTATCTGCTTTAGGCCTGTGATTCTTTTAGTGAGGTATTTCGGCAGCCTTTCCAGCTGTTGAAGATGTCTTGTGAGGTACATACCAAACGGGGCGTTGTACTCTATAATGGGTCTAATGAGGGATGAGTAGAGTGGGACAATGACCTCCTTTTTTCTGGATGAAAAGCCCTTAGTGATGAGGTGTTCCACATAGAAGGATTTCTTGACTGTTGTGGCGATGTGGTTATCGAAGGTGAGACCACTTTCGGTGTTTAGTGTACTGCCACCTATGTGGTAATTCATGGGTACATGGTTTTTCCTAAAGGGGATAACTATACATTTCTTGGCATTATGCTGGAGCCCATAGCTCTGGCACCAGGCATCTGTTTCTGTAAGACCCTTTTGTAGAATATCCACATCATTTGGAGATTCACTAATGGCTCCCAGTTTGCAGTCATCTGCGAACTTTGTTAGCCAGAGTCCCTTATTGTTGGCCTGTATGTCAGAGAAGTAGATGCCAAACGAGAGCGGTCCCAGGACAAAACCCGGAGGTACTCCACTTGTCTGGATCTGGATTTGGAGTAGGCTGCTTTTACAGCCTGGGTTGTGTCAGTAAGCCAGTTGGCAACCCATCGTGTGTCGTAGGGATTAATGCCCAGCTTTGTACGTTTATCTGTGATTCCAGAGTGGGGGATGGTGTTGAAGGCCTTGGCGAGGTCCAGATAGGCTGTGTGGACCCCCTTACCCTCGTCCACAGCTCTGGAGACTGACTTGAAGAAATCAGTTAGGTTCAGGAGACCAGATTGGCCCTTCACAAACCCAAACTGGGTGGGGTCCAGTGTTTGTAGGTTGCCAATGTCTTTGTTTATAAGTTCCACGATAATGCGTTCCATGCCCTTGCAGATCAGGCTCGTCAGACTGATGGAACGGTGGATCCCTCCTTGTGGAGTGGGATAACTGTAGCTGTGCGCCACTCAGTGGGCACGAAGCCTGAGGTGAGGCTATGATTAAACATGAGACTTAGGTGAGGTGCCAGTTCATTTTGTAGTTCATGTAGTACACAGCCCGGGATGTCATCTGGTCCCATGGATGCAGTATTCTTAGCTTTGGAGAGTGCGGTTTGGACCTGTGTGGCCTTGATTACTGGAATTTGGCAATCTTTTGGTATTGAGATGGGCCCTTTAGGGGATGAGAGGGGGATGAAGTTGGCACTAAATCGATCTGCCAGGATATTGGTAATATCCTTGAGATCAGTGTATTTAATGCCATTCTGTTGTAGCTCAGTGCATATCTGAGCATTGCCATTTAGATTCTTGACATAACTATAGAATGCCTTGTGGTTGTCTTTGGAATCTTTGGCAGTTTTATTTTCCTAACTAGCTTTGGAGGATTTTATGCGGGGGTCTCACCTTCTTACTGAGGCTGGTAAGGGAGTTTTTTTGCATCCTGGGATTTTCCTCTTTTCTGCAACAGTTCCTTTCTTCTCTTGTATAGTTTGTTTATGGCAGGGGGACAACCAGATTGGCTTCCATTTTTTGGAGGAGAGCGTCTTGGTCCTCTTTGGGATGGCACGATTCATGCACGAGTGGATGTGCTCTTACAGTGCCTTAGTGTAGGATTCAGCAGTCGAACCTGCATGAGTGTCATGAAGTTTGTCACTTCAGACTTGAATAGCATGAAGTTGGCTTTGGAGAAGTTTTTTACGGAGGTTTCCTTACTGGGGTGGGGTGGGGGGTGTGTGGATGTCAAGGGTGATTTGACCTGATCAATGAGGGGGTGACCACTGGTGTGGAGCATCTACCTCCCATGTTGGTAATGACCATGTCTAGGATATTGGAGCCCCTGGTGGGACAATGGATTAGTTGATCCAGAGCGTTGTAATTTATGAATTCCAAGAACTGTTGGGAAAAGGTGTTGGTACCCAAGTAGTTTTCCCAGTTAATGGCAGGGTAGTTGAAATCACCCAGTATTTGGTTGTTTCGTTGTATCTTAATATTTTCCAGTATGTTTAGAAAGGTGTAGTGAGAATCCTGGGGCATGGTGGGGGATTTGTAGCAAGCTACAATTTGGATGGCAGTCTTACGTAGTGTTAGTTGCACCTGGAGAATTTCAGATGCATTGTGTTGGGCAACTAGCCTGGAGGTGTGAATATCGTTGGTGAATATGGACACTGTTCCACCTTTACTGTTTCGGACTTGGTTTTGTGGGCGAAAAATGTGGTAAGAGTTGTAGCCTGGTATTGCAGGGGTGCTCTCTGGAGCCTTGAACCAGGTCTCAGGAGGTACGTCTCAAGTCATTCACTCCAACATGGACAATGACAGAGTCGTAGTTGTACCTGTTGTGGAGTGACTTGAGTGCATGCGTTATGTGGCGGATCCTGGCACCCGACAGGCAGCTGACTTTAATTTTCTTCTTGTTCAGCCTGTTGAATAGGACATCAGTGTGCCTGACTATAGTCTCCTATGACTAAAGTGTTGGGTACGTTGTCTTGCCTTGGGGGCTGTTGTTGGGTGGCACACTGGTTGTGACTGGTGTTTATTTGTGTTTTAGCTTTGGAGGTCCTTATTGCTTGGGCAGGTTAATGTTAAGGGCCTCCGCATATGTGGGTTTAGTGTTGCTATGTGTGGGTTTTGAAGGGCTATGTGTTGCTTGAGGTGTAATGTAGGTGTTAACCTTCTCCTCTTGACTGTCTAGCACAATCTTGGCTGGAGTTGCTGCATTGCCCCAGTATGCCTAGATTCACCAGGTGGACGGGAAAATTCACCGAAAGCTGACCCTTGGACATGCCTGTTAGGTGCTTTGTAAAGTGTTTTCCCTTACCTTTGTAGTGGAATACTTAAATTCATATGGAAGAAGAAAGAAGAGAATTAAAAATGAGATGATTATAAGATCTTTATGGAAATAATACACAAGAGATTTGAAATTAAAATGGGAAATGTGGAAGGTAGTATATGTAGAGTAAGGAGGAAGGGTTGTCAAGAATTATTAATGATAGCAAGAGAAATTGTGGAACCGAAGAGAAGCAAAAATGATAAGAGACCTTAGTAAGGCATTTGACACACTTGGACATAAAAATCCTGTGGGTAATAATCAAAGAATGTAATATAAATGTGAAAGTTAGGAAATTATGTATGTCAGCAGGTCCCTATCAGGTTATCTTAAGTTTCAAAACTTTGAAAGTCATATGGTTGGGACAATATGATCAAAGTTTTGAATGGAGATAGAGGTACAAGGCAGAATGGAAAGTTGCCTTTTTCTGCAATGCAGTGCGATCTTGGAATTTGTATTTGCAGGAAGTGAGGGGAGTGCAGGGGGCTTACCCCCCTGCAAAAACCTTACAAATAGATTTTTTTAATTTATTTTTATTTTAATGTTCAAGTCCTGAAACTGGCCTCGGCCATATGAATTTCGAAGTTTCAGAACTTCAATAATCTGACATTGATCCATGTCAGCATATAGTAATAATAAAGTAAAAATATTTGTAAATGGCTGGTTAATCCAAGAGGTGCATGCAAGAGTGGTGTAAGACAGGGATGCCCAATGAGTCGTATACTCCTTGGAGTAGTTATGAATGTGATGGTATGTGAAATAAATTACAAAATGAACGAGGCAGGGTATAAACATCTGAAAGGGTTAAAAATTCCAGTTCTGTTAACATATGCAGATGACACTATTATAACTGAAAAAAATAGTTTGGATAAATCATTTGCATAAATGTGTGTTTAGAGATAAGGATGCCTTTAAATAAAGAGAAAAATAAAGGTTTAGGTTTACATTGAATGAAATGTCTGTGTTAGATATAACCTTTGGGAATAAAGATGTAAATAGAATTCCGTTTTATTTATTTTTTTGTGTGCACTGCTTTTTGTTTGAATTGTTAAACTGCTACAGAGTTCACTAGTTATTGTTATGCTGGTGCTGGATGTAGTACTCTGCAGAAAGGATCCACGGGTAACACCTTTTTATTTATAAGGTAAGGGAGATCAGGACTTAAGACAACATGGCTGCTGTGCATATGAAATGGCTGACTGTGATCCTTGTTTCTTTCTCTAGGTATGTGCAGTCTCTCCTAGACCTTATGAATTTTCATGACAATAATCCGGAGGACCCTGGTACCTTGGAAGAGTAAGAAGGTTTTTCTTTCCTTTACTTGCCAAAAAAATGGTTCCCTCTGCTTTGCAGAAGGATAACCTGTGCTCACAGGTTCTCAGACAGTATTATTTTGTATTTTTCAGCTTCCGCTAAAGACATCATCAGTGTACAGGTGATTCCCACAGTAATTAAATAGAAAACAGTAATTCTGATTAATTTTGTTGCTTAGTTATGAATGTGTAGCATTTTATGAACTGTTGGTACTTACAGTTGCTTTTGGGTAATATTTCTTGAGTGTTCACCTCAAGATTCATGTGGCCTTAGGGCTCATGAAAAAGAGAGGGTGGGAGAACATGTGAGATCATGGAGGGGCTCTCCATGCTTTATAGGTAATGGGGTAATAAAAATGTCCTCTGTAATTTCTTTGAATTTCCCCCGTCTTGCCCCTTTGCAGAGTTTACCTGTGGTAATCCCCTCGACGTCTTAACATAGTGACCTTCCCAAGTGACTGTTCCAGATTTGGCAATCTGCTCTTTGGCCTTGAAGGAATGGCGGTAGTTTATGAAAACCAGGCCCTTACCTTTCTTTCCAGACCCCGACTTGAGTCTGTTTCATTACAAGTCCCAAGACACCAGCACATCAGAAAGGCACGTACAGCAGCTGTAACAGTTCATCTTTTCTGTCTATGGCTCCTGCTTCTTTGATTGTTTGATAAATGCTGGAGGATACGTGACAGTTTGCACTTTCTAGTAAAAAAAATGCATCATTAGTTCCCTTGTGCACGTTCTTGTCTGAATAGTAAGTGATGCTTTTAGCCCTCCAGACTTGTGTTTGAGTGAGATTTTAAAGACTTTTTATATAAGCAGTCCAGATCCAGGTTCTAACTTCCACAGGACCCTCTACAATTTGTATTTATTGTTTTTTTGAGCATCAGTGAACAGTAGCTTGTCCATTATTTGGTGTGTGCTGTGTAGGTCATGTCCTAGGTTTGTAACAATGCCTTAAGTTGGTTTTCCATTCTGTCCACAGCATTACTTCATATTCATATTACCAATGAACTCAATCTGGGCCAGAAATCCAGCAACATGTCCGTAATGGATAATTGCATTGTCTGTGTCCAACTTAACTGATTAAGTTCTATATGTATAATACGTGTGTGTGTGTGTGTGTGTGTGTGTGTGTGTGTGTGTGTGTGTGTGTGTGTGTGTGTGTGTGTGTGTGTGTGTGTGTGTGTGTGTGTGTATATATATATATATATATATATATATATATATATATATATATATATATATATATATATATGTATATATATATATATATATATATGTGTGTATATGTATATATATATATATATATATATATATATATATATATATATATATATATATATATATGTATATATTTTATATATATATATATGTATATATATATGTGTGTGTATATATATATATATATATATATATATATATATATATATATATATATATATATATATATATATATATAAAAATATATATATATATATATATATATATGCATATAATATAGTGCATCTCTGTACTTCATTTTGTAAGTGTTTTTATCCCCACCCTCTGCAAAAAAAGGAAGATTAGATGGGAATTCACTTTCTCTGTTCTTGTTTTCTCAAGACATGGGCCTGGCATAAGAAGACCCTCTGCTGTAGGAAATTTCAGATGTAGAAGCAGAGAAGATTGCAGTGTTGGAGCAGTAGTGTAATGTCTGCTGTGTTGTAGTAATTGTGTGCCTCCCCGACGAAGCAAGCCGCTTTTATATTAGATAGAAAGACCTGTATGTGTGTTCATTTCAGCTTTTTACAGGAAGTCATGGTAATTCTGTTGGTAAGGGGACATTTGTGTTAAGTTTAGGAATAAGGTCGGTCGGCCAATAATGCAGTTTGTTTTATGTGTCAAAGTGTGCAGTCAATTTGTAGTCCTCATTCATTTTTCTGCCTTCCTGAGAAAGGAATCTTAATAAATTGCAGCAAAGTCCTAAGGTATTTCATCATTTTGCAACCCACTGAGGTTGCCCTTTAAAAGTCTTGTGGATGTCTACTAGTGCTCCCAGACATTTGAATATGGAAACCTGTTATTAGAGCCTACCCATGGGGGGGGGCTGTTGTTTCTAATCATAGTTGGATTTCTTGACATGTAGGTAAACACAAAGACACTAAAATGCAGACAAGATGTAATTCCTTTTATGTGGACCAACGTAAGTAATAAATACCTACTTGTTAATCAGGAAAGCCCACTTGACTCACAGTCCCCACCTATGCATGCCCTAGCAGCAGTAACTAGTTGTGACTAGCTTGAGGTCAAACACTAGACAGATAAGGGCTGAGGAAGTCGAACCCTGTACCACAGGAACTACAGCTCGCATCCCTAACCCTTTTCTTCATCTGCTAAGTAGTCAGATTTTGTGTAGTACAGTGATGCTTATGGTAAACGTAACAGACAGATGATGTTCATCGTGTTTCACTGTTGCAGTCATGACTGTAGGGTTCTCCCCTGCCGGCAGACAGTCCTCTGTTGGCCAGAATCCCAAAGTCTAGGTCCGGAGTCGGCTTTTCAGCCATGCTCCCTGAAGTCAGAGCGCCAGGAGTACAAAGCTGACAGCCGACGCCATGTTCTCCAGTCTTTCTTGCAGTGCGGTGATAGCAGTTCGCAAGTGCCGGTCGGCTGACTCCTGACAATTTTTTATAAACGTACTTCAGTCTGAAGACTTTCTTCTCCTACTCAAAGCTAAGTACCCCGTTGGGGAAACTTTTTTCTTGCTCCAGTCCGATGTCAGAAAAAGTTAATAATTGTATTTCATGTGGGAAGCAAATACCTCATAAGGATTTTCATTCTTACTGTATTCCTTGCTTAGGCCCTGACCACGATGTAGCTAGTTGTCGGTTTTGTGCTAGATTCAATCAACGTATGATTAAACGAAGGTACGATTTTGCATTTCATTACTTCGGTAGGCGTTTTAATTATAAAATGTCGTCGGATACGGTTCCGGCTACCGGAGTTCACAAACAACACAAGGATAAAGACAGGCCTCCGAGGTCCAAATCAGACAATGTTGTACAAGCAGAGCCAGCTTCAGGTTCGGCCGTCGTCAGTGAGGTGCTTTTGCAGCCCCTGTCGTCGGCCATTTCGGAACCGATGGCCGAAATGGACTCCCATGAGGAGCCAACTAGGCCTTTGAATATTTCTGTTGCAGGACCTTCGGACAATGCTCCTTCAGATGGGTCCGGAGCCGCTGTGCAGGTACCGGCTTCCGAAGGGGTTTTCAAGCCTACTCAGCTTCTAATAAAGGCAAAGCCAAAGACAAAGGCAAAGACTCCTTCCAAATCAAAGACTGCAGCCCAGGCCTCTTCTGATCCGGCACCCAAGTCTCAGAAACAGTTACTTAAGATGGCGGAGGACTTACTTACTATGATTAGGGGTTCACATCCCCCTCCAGATAAAAGGCCAAGGCAGGAAGTTTATTATGACTCATCTGATCGGGCTTCTGTTTCTTCAGTTTCTTCTTCTGACCAGGAATATTCTTTCCCTCCTTATGAGGATTCTGATGCTGAGGAATCCATTCCTTCAGCTTCTCCCCCTGAGGATTTCTCTTTTGGGGAAACTTTGCATGAAATGAGGGAACATTTTCACTGGGAAGGACATGAGTACTCGGAATCTAAGAAAAGACTAAGGGATTTTCTTCTTCTTCCCCAACATAGACCCCTGGCTATTCCTCCTATTTTGGATATTGTGGATGATGCTTTTTCGGAGGCTAACTTAACTCCTGACTCTCTTTCTCCAGCTCCTGTTAAGCCAGACAGATATTATAGGGTTCCTGATTCCCACCAGTTTTTATACAAGAATCTTACTGCTGACCCTGAAACCATTTCTCAGGGTCCTAAGGGGGTTAAGGCTGCTTCTGCTAAAAACCCCATTCCCACTGAGAAGGAGTCCAGATCTTTAGAAAGATGGGGCAAAAAAGTGTACACTTCTGCTACTTTATCTATTAGGGCTTTAAACTGTCAGTTTCATGTGCTGAAATACCAGCAATTTCTCCTGTCTGTTTTAAAACAAAAGCTAACTTCCATTTCTGTCTGTGCAGATGATAAGGAATTACATGACTTAATGCATGCCACTGAACAAGTTGGGAAGCATGGTTTACACTGTGGATTTGATGCCTTGGAGGCTTCTTGTAGGGCTGCTGCCTCTGGCACAGTCATTAGAAGGCATGCATGGTTAAAGGAACAAAATTTGCCAAATCAAGTAAAAGCTAAATTATTGGATGCTCCTGTTCAGCATAATGTTTTGTTTGGATCTAAAGCTGAAGAGGTGATAAAGAAGATGGAGGACAAGGCAAAATCCATGCAAACAGTTAAAGATTTCTTACAAGTACAGCCACCCAGATTTAGTAGGAATTGGCCTACAAAAAATTGGTCCTTTCCAAATTTAGACAGGCCTCAGAGGGGTAGATACAGACGCTCCCGAGGAAGGCCTCAAACGCAAGCCTCTTATAGACCAAGACAGTGGACTGCTTCCACCCCTAGGGGAGGAGAGGACAGGTCGCAAGCTCATAGAAAACAGACTCAATGACTCCCTCTGTTGGGCTGCATGAACTTCTTGCCTGGATGCCCCTCTCGGAGGAAAACTTTCTCTTTTTCACCTAAATTGGACTCCTATAACCCAAGACAAGTGGGTTCTGGATGTGGTTTCAAGAGGTTACAAATTCCATTTTCATACCCTACCAAGACCAAGCGGATGGCCAGATCTTCCAAAACATCAGTGGTTAGAGGCCTTAAACCAGGTGGAAGCTCTCTTGGCTATGAAAGCCATAGAACTAGTTCCACTTTCAGAGATGGGACAAGGTTTTTACTCGAGGCTCTTTCTAGTCCCCTGGAAGCAAAATTCATGGAGACCCATTCTGGATCTGTTAGTCTTGAACACTTTTCTCGAGATACCAAAATTCAAGATGCTTACTCTACAGCAGCTACTTCCAATGCTGACCAAAAATGCATGGATGGTAACTTTGGATTTAAAGGAGGCATATTTACACATTCCCATCAGGCAGGAATGCAGAAAATACCTCGGGTTCAAGGCCGGATCGAGGCACTATCAATTCTCTGCATTGCCCTTTGGATTGTCTACTGCACCCAGGGTCTTCACCAAATGCCTGGCTCCAGTAGTAGCTTATTGCAGACTCAAGGGAATTCAAATTTACCCTTATCTGGACGACTGTCTTATTCAGGCAGACAGCAAGGATGTCTTACTCCAGCATCTAGAGTTTGTTCAGAATCTTCTCAAGTTCCTGGGATTCACTGTAAACATAAAAAAGTCAAATTTGACACCCTCACAACAGATAATTTTTCTGGGCACTTCTCTAAACACAACAACCCAGATGGCATTTCTGACATACGAAAAACAATTACAGCTGGCTTCAACTTTCAAAACCTTGGCAACATTAACTCTGCTATCTGCAAGGAGATTCCTGCAGGCTTTGGGTTACGTGGCCTCCTGCATCCTTCTCGTACCATATGCAAGACTACATATGAGGAAAATACAGTGGTACCTAAAAAGTGTATGGTCTCAGCATTGCCACAGTTTAGACATACAGATCTCCATCCTGCCTTGTCTTCAAAAGGAATTCCTTTGGGGGTCCAAGGCATGTACTCTAAACAAAGGAAAACCCTTCTGTCTGCCTCCTGCCACTCAGATACTAACCACGGACGCCTCAGATTATGCATGGGGAGCCCATTTTCAGGGCAACTGTCTGCAGGGCCTTTGGACAAAGGATCAGAAGCACCTGCATATCAATTTAAAGGAAATGTTAGCCATTCAGAAAGCTCTATTGGCCTTCGGGAATCTTCTACAACCAGGACAACTACTGATACGGACAGACAACACCACAGTTATGTGGGTAAACAAGGGGATCTCATTCCTATCCCCTTTGCAGACTAGCCATGAATCTTTGGAACACAGCTCTAGCTTGCAAACTGGACCTTGAAGCTCAGTTTCTACCAGGGAAGCAAAACTTCCTGGCAGACAGTCTGAGCAGAAACCTATCGGACCCACGAATGGATGCTGGACACGAAATATTCAAGATGATTACAGCAGTCTGGGGATGTCCTCACATAGACCTCTTTGCATCCCACCTCAATCATCAACTACAGATTTTTTGCACCAGGACATTCCACGAACTAGCTTGGAAAGTGGATGCACTATCATTCAGTTGGAGAAACCTCTCGGGGTATGCCTTTCCACCTCTTCCTCTTCTTCCACGGGTATTATTAAAGATCAAACAGGACAAGCCCAAGATGATAATCTTGCTGGCCCCAAATTGGCCTCGACAGTCTTGGTACCCAACACTGAAAAACCTTTGTCTAGAGCCCCCTTGGGTTTTACCAGACACCGAAACTTCTGTCCCAACACCAGGGTCAGGTTCTGCACTCCCATGTCAAAACTCTCAGCCTGGCGGCCTGGTTAATCCAGGGTCTTTGATTCATTCTCTCCTACCCAAGCAGGTTATGGATGTCATTTTAGAAGCCAGACATCCTAGCACTAGAAAATCTTATGCAGGAAAATGGAAAATATTTTGTTCCTGGATGCAGGCTCAGGATTCTGATCCTCTTATTCCTAACATTCCTCTGATTTTACTTTACCTGACAGACCTCTTACATAAGGGTCTCTCTTTCTCTTCCATAAAGATACATGCCTCTGCTATTTCTGCTCATTATAATACTGCCACCAGCTCATGAGACAGTTTGTCAGAGGAGCTAAGAACTTAAGGCCCCCTAGATCCCCTCGCATTCCTGCTTGGGATCTCAACTATGTTTTGGAAAAACTCACCTTGCCTCCTTTTGAGCCTGCTGCCACATCTGACATCAAGTTTTTATCTTGGAAGACAGCTATCCTGTTAGCTCTGACCTCTGCCAGGAGAGTTTCGGAGTTGCAAGCTCTCATGGCTGTGGAACCTTATATTATTTTTCATCAAGACAGGGTGTCTTTAAGGACTAATCCTACTTTCATGCCTAAGGTGATTTCCAAAGTGGCTTTAAATCAAACTATTCACTTGCCAACTTTTTTCCCCACTCCTCAAAATAAGGGGGAAAGGATCTTGCATTCCTTGGATGTACACAGACAACTACTTTTTTACCTGGACAGAACCAAGGACATCAGGAAATCAGAGCAATTGTTTGTTTCTTATACTTCAAGTTCCCAAGGTAAAGCTATTTCAAAACAGACCATTTCCAAATGGATTGCTCATGGAATCAGATTTTGCTATTCACACCATGGAAAGCAAATCACAGGGACTATAAGGACTCACTCTACCAGAGCTGCTGCCACTTCAGCTGCCTTCCTCAGAGGAGTTCCTACCAAGGACATTTTGGAAGCTGCAACTTGGAGTTCAGTGCATACTTTTTCTAAGCACTGCAATCTACCTCTTTACTCTAAGTCTAGGGCACGCTTTGCTTCTGCAGTCTTGCAGGGCCTTTTAGCCGCCCCCTCTACTTTATGACCACCTCCCTTTTATTCTGCTTTGGGATTCAACCCTACAGTCATGACAGCTACAGTGAAACACGATGAACATAGTACAGTTGTGTACACTTACCATAAATGTAGATGTTCGAGTGTCTTCACTGTTGCAGTCTGGGTTTCCCTCCCTCCTGTCCCCTCTTATTTTTTCTTTTGTGTGGTTCCTTTTTTCACCCTTCTTCTGAGGTGTATTTGCAAAGGGTATGGGATCTTACTTATTTTGGAACTCCTGACATCTGGGGCAAGAAAAACTGGAGAACATGGCGTCGGCTGTCAGCTTTGTACTCCTGGCGCTCTGACGTCCGGGAGCATGGCTGAACAGCCGACGCCGGACCCAGACTTTGGGATTCTGGCCGACCGAGGACTGCCTGCTGGCAGGGGAGAACCCTACAGTCATGACTGCAACAGTGAAGACACTCTTAACATCTACATTCATGGTAAGTGTACACAACTGTACTTTCTTTGTGTTTCACTGTTGCAGTCATCACCTGAGGGGTTATCCCTGATGTCCTTCAAGGATGCATCTGCAGTCATCACATATGGGTTGTCCTGCCTCAGGCAGCCCTTCGGTCGGCCGGATTCCAAAGTCTGGGTCTGGCGTCGGCTGATGTCGCCCCTTCCCCGACGTCAGAGCGCCTGGGATATAAAAGTGTCAGCCGACGCCATCTTCCTCAGTCTTTCTTGCCGCGTGGTGCCCGAAGCAGAAGCAGTTCACAAGTGCCGGTCGGCCAGCTCCTGTAATTCAGCTAAACCGAAGACTTCAAAAGCTAAGTACCCCGTTGGGGACTCTTTCTTGCCTCAGCTGATGTCAGATAAAATTAATAATTGCTTAACTTGTGGGAAACAAATACCTCATAAGGATTTCCACTCTTACTGCCTACCTTGCCTAGGCCCAGACCACGACATCTCGGCCTGTTCTGCCTGTGCTTCCTTCAACCGACGCACTATAAGACGTCTGTCGGAGTTTGCAGAGGAATTTTTTGGGGCTAGTTTTGCTTACAAAATGCCGTCGGAGACTCTGACTTCACATTTAATACAGAAACGGAAGGACAAGGACCGACACACGCGGTCCGCGGTTTCGGCTGAAACCACGGCCAGGCCTACCGCGAGTGTCTCGGTCTCGGCTGAAACCGAGTCCTTGGTACTACCGTCCACCGAAACCCTACAACTAACAACCTCGGCCCCGGAGGCCACTACTGCATCGGTTGTTGAATCTCCTTTGGAATCTGGTGTCCAGGAACCTTCCGACACCATTCCCTTAGACAAAACTACTCCAGCACATGGTGCAGCCAGGCCTCCTGCATCCATGTCTATTAAGGCATTCTCTAGGGCTAAAGCTGCTAAACACTCAAAATCTATGCTTCCCAGGGTTATCCCTCAGGGACCCACTGCAGGTTCTCAGATCCTTAGTCTAGCAGAGGACCTTATTTCATTAATTAGGGGCTCTCAGCCTCATCCGGACAGGGGCTCTCAACCTCCTAGAGAAAAAAGGCCCAGGGTTGAGCCCTCTGATCCCCTCTCCTCAGATGAGGCCTCTGATGGCTCTGCTCTCTCGGACTACCAGGAGGAGGCTTTTCCAGCCTACGAGGATTCAGATGCAGAGGAATCTATCCCTTCGGCCTCCCCTCCTGAAGAACTGTCTTTTGGGGAAACACTGCACACTATGAGGGAGCATTTCCAATGGCAGGGCCAGAAATTCTCTAATTCCAGGAAGAGATTAAGGACCTTCTTGCATTTGCCTCAGCATAGACCTTTGGCTATTCCCCCTGTTTTGAATGTCATTGATGATGTGTACTCTGAATCTAGCACAACCCCTGACACTCTCCCTCCGGCTCCTGCCAAACCCGATAGGTACTACAGGGTCCCGGAATCACACCTTTTCCTTTACAAGGCCCACTCTGCTTATCTCCCAGGGCCCTAAAGGGGTTGCAGCTGTCACTACAAAGAATCCACTCCCCTCTGAAAGGGAGTCCAGGGCTTTAGAGCGATGGGGTAAAAAAGTGTATACTTCTGCTACCCTTTCTATGAGGGCTTTAAACTGTCAATTTCATATGATACAGTACCAAGAATATTTGTTAGATGAATTGCATAAAAAGTTGTCTTCACCTGAACCCCTAGATCGCAAATCACTTCAGGATCTGGTACATAACTCTCAACAGGTTAGCAACCACTTCTTGCAGTGTGGTTATGATGCATTGGAAGCTTCATGTAGGTCAGCTATGACAGGTGCAGTCATATGTAGGCATGCTTGGCTGAAGGAACAATCTCTGCCAGACCATGTTAAAGCAACGTTTCTGGATGCTCCACTGGAAAAGCAAAAGTTATTTGGCTCCACTGCTCAGGAGGTCTTAAAGAAATTTGAAGAAAAGGCAAAATCTGTACAAACAGTCAAAGATTTTATGCAAGTCCAACCACCAAGATTCAGCAGAAATTGGCCTTCCAAGAACTGGTCCTTTCCAGACACAGACAGATTTCAGAGAGGCAAGAACAGGAGTGCCAGAGGTAGAGGGCAAGCTAAAGGCTCCTACAGAGGATGTCAATGGCAGCATCCCAACCAGAGAGGTAGTGCAGGGCCTACAACTGCTGCACAAGGACAGACTCAATGACTTTACTTTGACACCGCCAACCAGGGCTCAATTGGAAGCACCTTTGGGCGGAAAGCTTTCCTTATTTTCAGAAAATTGGCACATTATTACAAGGGACAAATGGACACTACAAATAATAGACAAAGGATACAGGTTCCATTTCCACACATTACCGAAAAGAAAAGGCATGCCAGACCTGCCACCAAATCAAAGGGCAGAGGCTTTGAAACAAATCTCCAACTTAATGAAAATGAAAGCAATAGGAAAGGTTCCTCTCTCAGAACAAGGTCAAGGATTTTATTCCAGACTCTTCCTTGTTCCAAGAAAAGAAAAGCAATGGAGGCCTATTCTCGACTTGTCCGCACTAAATACTTATCTCATTGTGCCAAAATTCAAAATGCTGACTCTACAGCAACTCCTTCCCATGCTGGGCAAGGGGTCTTGGCTGGTAACTCTGGACCTCAAGGAGGCATACCTGCATGTCCCTATCAGACAAAGCTGCAGAAGACACCTCAGATTTCTTGCAGGTTCAGAGCATTATCAATTCTCAGCATTGCCCTTTGACTTATCTACTGCGCCCAGAGTATTCACGAAATGCCTGGCATCAGTAATTGCACACTGCAGACTTCAGGGGATGCAAATTTACCCATATCTGGACGACTGCCTTATACAAGCAGACAGCCAACAAATTTTGGTAAAACACTTGAATTATGCCATCTATCTTCTCCAGGCCTTGGGATATACAGTCAACATTCACAAGTCAAGACTTGTACCATCCCAAAGAATGACTTTTCTGGGTGCGGATCTAGACACAACCACCCAAATGGCTTTCCTCACAGAAGAAAAACAAAACCAACTACCGGATTACTTCAAAAACCTGTCAAGACAAACTCAGCTGACTGCAAGAAAAATCCTGCAGGCCCTGGGTTACATGGCTTCTTGCATACTTCTGATTCCTCAAGCAAGGCTACATATGAGGAAACTACAATGGTACCTAAGGAGTTTATGGACTCAGCACAGTCACAGCCTGGAAACTTTGATACCACTCATCCCATGCCTTCAAAGGGAATTTCTGTGGTGGGCTCAAGCAAGCCAGTCAAACAGGGGTTTGCCCTTCAGCAAACCAATAGCCAGCCAAACCATTACAACGGACGCTTCAGACCACGGATGGGGAGCGCACATGGAAGGAAGATGCATTCAAGGACTATGGTCACAAAAAGAGCTACGCATGCACATAAACCAAAAGGAAATGCTGGCAGTGATGCATGCAATCGAGGCCTTCAAGTTATTTCTACATCAAGGCCACCTGCTAATAAGGACAGACAACACTACAGTTATGTGGTACATAAACAAGCAAGGAGGCACCCATTCCTACCCTCTTTGCAGACTGGCAATGAATCTATGGGAACTTTCCCTGACTCTCAAAGTACAGCTGCAATCCCAGTTTGTACCAGGAAAGGACAATATACTGGCGGACAGCTTAGGCAGGAACATCATGGATGCACACGAATGGATGCCGCACCCAGACATCTTCCATCAGATAACACAATCATGGGGAAGACCGGACATAGACCTCTTTGCCTCCCCACACAATCATCAGCTGGACAAATTCTACACAAGGACATACCACCCTCAAGCATGGAAAGTGGACACCCTCTCTTTCAGCTGGAGAGCTCTAACAGTGTATGCATTCCCACCTCTTCCATTAATGACCAAGGTCTTACTGAAGATCAGGGCAGAGCAGCCAAGAGTGATTCTGATAGCTCCGGACTGGCCAAGACAGCACTGGTACCCATTGCTAAAGAGCATGTCACGGACAAAACCATGGCTTCTGCCACAATGGCCGCTTCTCCTGACACAGCACAATTACAAAACTCTGCATTCCAACCTGAAAACATTACAGCTAGCTGCCTGGAAAATACCTTGACTCATCACCACGATAAGCTGTCCAAGAGAGTGAAGGATATCATCATGGAAGCTCGCAGGCCTTCCACACGAAAGGCATACTCAGCAAAATGGAAAAGATTTCACACCTGGAGCACCTCAAAGGGCCTAGATGCAACAGTTATGAACATGGCGCATATCCTGGAATATTTAGCAGACATGCTCCACAATGGCCTGTCTTACTCTTCCATTAAAATTCATGCTTCAGCAATTTCAGCAGAGTACAATACTGACCCACCTCTCATCCTCTGCTAAGACAGTTTCTAAGAGGAATTAAAAACATCAATCCTCCAAGGAAACCACCACTGCCTACTTGGGACCTTAACTTCGTGTTGGAAAACTAACACTGCCTCCCTTTGAACCAGCAGCATCTGCAGAACTACAGATCTGAAGTAGGCAGACTTCATTCGTCTGCAACCTGTGGGTATCGGATCCGATCTCGGATCCGAGCCGGAAATTCAAAAGCTTAGGCTCCGAGCTCCTAGCTCCTCCCTCTTACCCATAACCCCTTGCCAAGCCCTGACTGACCTCAGATTTCGTTTGCCGCTTTTCAAAAAGCGAATTCTAGAGCTCCTGGCGTTGGTTGAGATAAGTGTAGATTTTTGACAGGAAAAGTTTTCAAATTCTCTTTTGGTTATTAATCTAGTTAGTGTTGTGTGTGGTTAAGGCTTTCCTCCCTCTTTAGTTAATTTTCTCGGTTTTCGTAGTTTGTTTTGTGTGTGTGTGTACTAGGCCTTAGGTGTAATGTCTGAAGCCCCTAAGGCTGTTTTTCGAAGTGTGGCCATAAGCTGTCCCCAGCAGATGGCCACACTGCAAAGGCAACTTGGGGTTGAACACCTGTCTTCTGGTTGTACCATTTGTGCAGGGTTCAACCCCGGCTTTAAGGAACGGAGGTCGAAGTTCGTGCTGGCGGGTCTTTTACCCCAGATACTGCTTCGCCTCTGCCCTTCCAGTCAGCAACCTGTTGCTGTGAGTTCTCCCCTCCGGCTGGGACTCAACCTCCCTTAAAGTTGCGGAGGAAGGATTCTTCTATGGAGAGACAGAAGGAGAGGCACAGGAGAAGCACCACAAGAGGAGAGCCGAGCTTCTAGTTCGGCTCCTCCATCTAAGCGGGCCTCCCTGTGCCTTCTAGCCTTCCTCCTCCTCGGCTCCACTCCCTCGGTTCTCTCCTGGACCCGAGGAGGAGGCTAGCCCTTCCAGGAGGTCACGAGGCGGCTCTCTAGGTCCGCCGGTGGCCTCCTCTAGATCGACCTTTTCAATGGCGAAGCTGATATGGACGGATGATGAGGAAATTCATCCAGGCCCAAATGCAAATGGAGTGCTCCTAGCCCCCATCCGGGAGGGCTTTGACCCCTTTTCCCCATTAGCTCCTTCTCCGACCCATACCACGGGTTGGAGCCCGTGCAGATTTGGATCCGGGGTGGGTCGGATCCGATAGGTCGGCGCACCTCGGATCCGTCCATCCCTTGAGTGCTTGGTATTTGGACCCGACCTCGGAGCCGAGGCGAGCCTCGGATCAAGGGAGCTGGTGTGTCTTCGCTCCGTCCAGGTCGGAGCACACTGGTCTCGGATCCGGCGGTTTGCTCCGACTCCGATCCGTCGTCGGATCCGGCTCGGGCTTAGAGAAGCTGGCTCCCCTCGGCTTTCAACGTTATGGAAAGGGCACTGTCGAGACATCCGGACCCCGGTCCCTGCCAGCTCCATCCGCACTCCATTGCAGTTGGGCCAGGCCCCACCAGCGGTCCCAGGGACAGCCCGCCTCGATGTCCCAAGTGGTTCCCTTGGAACATCCATCTGCTGAAGAGTACTCCTCGGACAGCCCCGATGAAGTACCTCGGAAGCGTAAGTGCAAGAGGAGGCACATGGACTCCCTGAGTCCGTCACTGAAGACACGGACTTGGATGAAGGGAAGGCTCCCCTAGGTCACCCCTGAGGGCGTCTCATTTGGAGACATCATGGAGATGTTAAGGATCGGGGGTGGTCTGCCCCAAGGCTTCTTCGGACGAGTCTGTGTTCTTGGAGGCATTGGCGGGCCTTCTACCTCTTGGGTGTCCTCCTGCTGACCCCTGGTGGATCTTATATCCATCAGGTGGAAGGATCCGGACACCATTGAGCCTATCCTAAGCGCCGGACCGCATTCTTTCTCCTCCATCAGACCGCACCCACTGGAGTAAGGGTCCCCAGTAGATGCCATGATGATGGCTGCAGCCACGAAGAGGAATTGGCCCAGGAGAGTCCCTCCGTCCATCCTCCGGGCAAGGAGTCCCGTTCGATGGATCGCATTGGGAAGCGAGTTTTAGTTCAGCGACCTTCTCCTTGAGAGCTGAACTACATGGCACATGTCATTAGGATGCAGCGGGATCTGATTAAAGAATACGCTGCATCTCCCAGTCCATCTCGAGTGAGGATAAACAGGTTTACTCCACCGAATGGCCACTCTCAGGTCAGTATCCAATACATCTATGCGGCTGCTGTCTCATGCTACTGAGGGAGCCGCTAGAGCCAGCGGAGCAGGCCTTGTCATGAGGCGACAGGCCTGGCTCCGCCATTGTGATTTTGCAGAGCCCTTCAAGGCGACCTTCGCGAATGCCCGTTTCGATGGTTCTGTCTTGTTTGGCAAGACTGTTACATTAGTCCAGAGCGAAAAGGGCGGAAGACGCTGTCTGCCGTTGAGTCCGCTTCTCAGCTCCCCAGAGGTCCTTCTCTAAGAACCAAAGGGACAGAAGAAGATGTGGTTCGCAGTCCCAACCTGCTCCGGATAACCAGTCCTTCCGTGGCAGAGGAGGACGGGAGGTCGTCGTGCCAGAGGCAGGGGCTCCTGGCAATTTTGGGTCCAGAGAACCCTTCTCTGAGAGACCCACGCAGCAGCCCTGAAGGGTTGCCCGGCTGTCCGTCTCTGGAGGCAGTCGGGGCGGTTTCGATGCACCTGACTTCTTGGGAGTCCATAACAACAGACAGTTGGGTGCTTGACTTATATCCAGAGGATATTCAATACCCTATTCAAGATTCCCAAATCTCGCAGCCTCCCAGATGTTCCACCCGACCAAATATCAATCGAGCAGCTGCTAGGAAAGAGCCATCCAGCGTCCCCAGATCAAGCGGATTAGGGTTTTACTCAGGTTCTTTTGGTGCCAAAGAAGGCGGGGACTTAAGACCAATTTTAGACCTTTCCCAGTTGAACCTGTCAGTAACCAAGCAAAGTTCGGATGGTCACCCTGCAATCTATACTCCCGTCTTGAGGAGAACGACTGGATGTGTTCCATAGACCTCAAGGATGCGTACTACCACATTCGGATGGACAGACGATCCAGGAGGTTTCTTCGCTTCCGGCTGGGAGCCAGTCATTATCAGTTCAGGGTCCTCCCCTTTGGTCTCACCTCAGCCCCCATGGTGTTTACCAAGGTGTTAGCGGTGGTAGCGGCCCACCTGAGGCTCCAGGGATTACAGGTCTTTCCGTACCTGGACGACTGGCTCCTGACGGCATCATCAAGGCATCTTCTGTGCTCAGCCAGGGATTACTTTCTTCAACTAGCACCAAGGCTGGGCATCACGATCAACTGGGAGAAATCTTTTCTGAATCCAACTCAAATTATAGATTTCATAGGAGGAAGACTAGACACCAGATCAATGCGAGCCTTCCTCACCCCAGACCGTATCGCCAGCCTGAGGTGTCATGTGACAGCAATCCTGCAACCATCTCCAACTGCAGCGGTCCTGAGGGCCCTAGGTTCTATGGCGGCAGCTATCCGCTTCTAATTCATGCCCGTTTGCATGCGGGTTCTTCAATGGACCCTTCAAGTTCAGTGGTCTCCTCTTTGTTCGTCTCTAACGCTCCGATTGCGGTCAGCAGAGCGTGCAGGGACTCCCTTCTGTGGTGGCTTCTTTCTCCGGAGCCCTAGCAGGAGACCTTTTGCGCTGCATTTCCCGAGCCACAGTGACCACGGACGCTTCTTGCCTCGGGTGGGGGCATTCTGCGGAAAGATTGTCCAAGGCACGTGGAATCCCACAGAGACGTCATTGCATATAAATGTCCTGGAAATGAGGCGGTGCTCCTAGCGTTGCAAGCACTTCACCACGTTCTTCCTACAGGGACTATTGCTATTCAGACAGACAACATGTCCGTAGTCTGGTATATCAACAAGCAGGAGGAACCAGGTCTTACCCCTTTGTCGAGAGGCCATGAGAGTCTGGGAATGGGCAATTTCACCAAACATAAAGCTTTCTGATAGCAACGCATTCCGGGAAAGTCCAACATCCTGGACAAGCTCAGTCGCACCATCCTTTCTCCACACGAGTGGTCCCTCAATCTTCAAGTAGCGAAGAAGATTTTTGCGTTTAAGGGCAACCCTGTTGCGATCTTTTGCTTCTCCCTCAAAGCAAATGCGACAATTTCTTCGCTCTGCTTCCCCACCAGGAGTTCGAGGATGCTCTGGTGCATGCTTGGCCTCCCGGTCTCCTTTATGCCTACCCTCCACTTCCTCTGATGCAGAGGCTTCTGCAGAAAGCCAACAGTTTGGGGAGCAGAATGATTCTCATTGCCCCATTCTGGCCTCGACAACCTTGGTTCCCCTCGTATGGTCTCACAAAATCAATCCACCATGGATTCTGGATCCAATTCGGATCTCATCTCTCACCCTCTGGGAATGCCAGTTCCCAATCTCTGGACCCTGAAGTTGACAGCTTGGCTGCTCCAATTCCAACCTTAATTAGGACTCCGGTATCTCTTCACCGGTCAAAGCCATTTTGGTGGCTGCTCATAAACCTTCCACCAGACAGGTTTATCGGAGTAAATGGAAGAGGTTCTCTATATGGGCAGGACAGAGAACTGTGGATCCTTTTTCAGCACCTATCTCTGCGGTGCTAGATTTTCTAACAGACCTCTTTCATCAAGGGGCTAGTTCTTCCACGATTAAGGTACAATTGCTATCTCGCATTATCACATTGGTCATGACACAGCTCCTTATGACGGCGAAATTATGCAAAACATTTCTCAAAGGAGTTTTTTTGTTGAGGCCTCCAGTCAAGGAGGTTGTACCACCTTGGGACTTGTCTTTAGTCCTGCAGGCCCTTACTGCTCCTCCCTTCGAGCCTGCAGCTTCTGCTGATTTAAAATACCTTTCCTGGAAGACTGCCTTTCTGGTAGCTATCACTTCAGCCAGAAGGGTGTCTGAGCTTCAGGCTCTGTGTGTCAAACCGCCTTATCTTTCTTTCTTCCCTGATAGGGTGTGCCTCAGGACCAATCCATCTTTTCTTCCGAAGGTCTCTTCTGAATCCAATATTAACCAGTCAATCAATTTGCCTGTATTTTTCCTAAGTATTCAAACAAAGGAGAATACAAATTGCATTCATTGGATGTTCATAGACAATTACGTTTTATATTAACAGGACAGCTGGCCACAGGAAATCAGATCAGCTGTTGTCTCCTTTGCTAAATTTGCTCTGGGTAAAGCAGTATCTAAAGTCACTCTATCTAAATGGATTGCTAATTGCATTCTGCAGGCATATGACACTTCAGGCAGACCTGCTCCTCAGAGGTTACGGCTCATTCTACTAGGGCAGTTTCTCGTCAGCCGCCTTTAAGTCCCGTGTTTCGTTGGATGATATCTGCGGCAGCTACTTGGGCCTCGCCTCATACTTTTATTTCTCATTACAAGGTGGATGTTGTTTCTAGAGGAAGAGCATCCTTTGGCTCAGCGGTGCTCGGAACATCCTTCCATGACCGCCCAAGATTCAGGTAGCTAGGGACTCTGTCCCACAGGTTGCAGACGAATGAAGTCTGCCTACTTCAGATTTAGAAGTTATGTACTCACCATAACGTTCCATCTGAGTAGGTGACTTCATTCGATGCCCTCCATCCCCTGACCTTTATAGAGCCAGTATTTATGCTGTTTTAGTATACTGTGGTCAGTATTTTGAGGCAAACTCAATCTGAGGTCAGTCAGGGCTTGGCAAGGGGTTATGGGTAAGAGGGAGGAGCTAGGTAAGCTTTTGAATTGCCGGCTCGGATCCGAGATCGGATCCGATACCCACAGGTTGCATCCGAATGAAGTCACCTACTCAGATGGAACGTTATGTTGAGTACATAACTTCTAATTCCTCTCTTGGAAGACTGCCTTCCTTCTGGCCATAACCTCAGCAAGAAGAGTATCTGAGTTACAGGCCCTCATGGCAGTACAGCCATTTCTTATTTTTCATCAAGACAGAGTCTCATTGAGAACCAATCCTTCATTTATGCCTAAGGTGGTATCTAGGGTCTCATTAAACCAAGCTATTCACCTGCCTACCTTCTTTCCAAATCCACAAAACAAAGGGAAAAGCTTCTGCACACCCTGGACATACACAGACAGTTGCGCTACTACTTGGACAGAACAAAAAATTACAGAAAAACTGACCAGTTGTTTGTAGCATATGCTGCTGGTGCACAAGGAAAAGCAATTTCAAAACAGACAATTTCAAAATGGATAGGGAATTGCATTCATTTCTGTTACTCCTTTCATGGAAAAACTGTGCCAGCTAACATTAGACCTCATTCGACCAGAGCCACAGCCACCTCCACAGCCTTCTTAAGAGGGGTGGCTACCAAGGACATTTTAGAAGCTGCTACATGGAGCCCCGTGCATACATTTTCCAAGCATTACAACTTACCTTTATATTCCAGATCCAGAGCAGGCTTTGCTACGGCAGTCCTGCAGGGCATTTTAGCTACACCATCCTTTACATAGATCCTCCACCTCCAGATTGGCTATGGTATTCTACCCATATGTGATGACTGCAGATGCATCCTTGAAGGACATAGTACAGTTTTGTACCTACCATAAATGTAGATGTCCTATAGGTATGCATCTGCAGTCAGGTTTACCCTCCCTCCTTCTCCTCTGTGGTATTCCTTGGGTACATTCCCCTCTCATAGCTAGCTGGAGTTATCTATTATGGTGTATTTGTTTTTATATATGTATATATTTTTGTGCATGTTTGGAATTTATTGCATTTCTCCAAATTTAGCCTTCCTTAGAGGGCACCTGGCATCTGGGGCAAGAAAAACTGAGGAAGATAGCGTCGGCTGACGCTTTTATACCCCAGGTGCTCTGATGTCGGGGAAGGGGCGACATCAGCCGACGCCGGACCCAGACTTTGGAATCCGGCCGACCGAAGGGCTGCCTGAGGCAGGACAACCCATATGTGATGACTGCAGATGCATACCTATCGGACATCTACATTTATGGTAGGTACAAAACTGTACTTTGTGGTAGCCCTAGGTCGGCCAGAATACCAGAGTCAATGTTTTTGTGTGCCGGCTGCCATTGCCTGTAGTCTGACGTCAGGTCATCAGTGCTATAAAGCAAGGCAGCCTACGTCAGTACATCAGTCTTTCTTGCCGTGGGGCCCTTAGCAGAAGCAGTTCGCACGAGTGCCAGTTGGTTTCTACCAGAAGTTGAATTTCAGCAGAAAACATCTAAAGCCAAGTACCCTGTTGGGGACCCTTTTTTTCTTGCTCTAACTGATGTTTGAAAAAGTTAACAATTGTCTCGCCTGTGGAAAGCAGATCCCACACCAAGACTTTCATTCCTACTGGATCACTTGTTCAGGCCCAGACCACAACGTCCCATGTTGCTGGTTCTGTGCCCTCTTTAATACGAGAACCATTCTCCGTAGAGCTCTTTTTGTAGACAATTATTTTCGTATTCGGTCTTCGAATTCTTATATGGCATCCATCAGCCAACAAATCTGTCGACATTCTGAAAAAACGTTGAGATAAAGATAAAGACAGGCCACACAAAGCTAAGCCTTCTGATGATGCAACCGCTAAGCAAGTCGTCCGTTCTCTGGAATTCAGTGTGGTGCTTTCGCAGTCCCTGATGCCTGAATCGCTTTCTACGTAGGCCTCTGCCGAGACACTTTTCAGAGTCCGGTATGCCGCAGAAATCCATTTTGTCTTCTGAGTCTTTGGTTGTCTCTGCCTCGGTTGAGTCCGGAGCCGCACCGCAGGCACCGGCTTCTGAGGAGACCTTTCGCACTACTGATTCTAAACAAAAAACATCTTCACATCCGACTACCGCTTCTCAGAGACCGATAGACTCTTTCAGGCCCAAAAGCCAGGCCACTCCTAGAAAATCTGCTTCTAGCCACCATCTTGCTACTACTCCCCCACCCCAAGCTCAAATGCTCAAAATGGTGGAGGATCTCATCTCCCTTATCCAAGATACTAGGTCCCCACTCCAAAAAGGAAAAGGCATCCTTCTCCAGAAATTATGACCAAGAGTCTGAGGAATCTGAGTATTCTGTTTTTTTTAAGAGGAACAACATCCCTTAACTGTTTGAGGATTCAGATGCAGAGGAATCCATCCCTTATGCCTCCTGTCCAGAGGACCTCTCCTTTGGGGAAACCCTTCAGTCCCTCAGGGAACATTTTCAGTGGGATTCTCAAGACTCCTACAGTCAAAGAAACGACTTAGACAGTTTCTGGACCTGCCCCAGCACAGACCCCTGTCCATCCCACCTATTTTGGAAGTGGTGGATGATGTTTTCCATGAATCCAGCCTAGCACATGATGCTCTGCCTCCTGCTACAACAAAACCTGATATGTACTACAGAGTACCAGATTCTCACAAATACCTGTACAAAAATCCTTACACAGGGACCCAAAGGAGCTAAGACTAGTTCTGCCAAGAATCCTCTTCCTTCTGAAAAGACTCCAGAGCTCTGGACAGATGGGGTAAGAAAGTTTACATCTCTTCAACCTTAACTGTCAGAGCACTCAGTTGTCAGTTCCATATGTTAAAATATCAACAACACACTTTGGAACAATTAAAACAGAAGAGAAGATTGCTACCTCTCCTGACGGTGCCATCTCAAAAGAGCAGGCAAAATTGCTACACTCTGCTTGTCAAGTGGCCAAACACTCATTACACTGTGGATATGACGCCCTAGAAGCCTCTAGCAGTGCAGCAGTGACAGGATCTGTTATTAGAAGACATGCATGGCTGAAGGAACAACCTTTCCCTAATCATGTCAAGTCTAAATCTATTGATGCACCCCTAGATAAGGAACGCCTGTTTGGGGAAAAAGCAGAAGAGGTGCTTAAAAAGATGGAAGACAAAGCAAAATCTATGCAGATAGTAAAAGATTTCTTTCAAGTTCAACCTCTCGGATTCAGCAGGAACTTCCCCCACTGGGCCTTCCCAGCACCTAGCAGACAGGGCCAAGGTAAGCCCCACAGGGGCAGGCCGTCCAGGCCCCTATCCCAGGGCCAGCAAAGAAGCAAACAATGGACCACTTTCATCTCTAAGGAAGCAAACAATGGACCACTTTCATCTCTAAGGCAGGGAGTTCTAAGCCAAGCTTTTATGGCAAGCACTCACAGTGACTCTCCCTCCCCCCCTGCCCTCCTTTCACTCATCTAAAACTAGGAGGAAGGCTCACTCTCTTCAGGGACAATTGGGTCTCTATAACCGAGGACCAATGGGTCTTAAAAGTCATTTTTCAGGGATACAGATTCTCCTTCAGCAAACTCCCTATTCCAAGAGGGTACCCAGATCTTCCCCCAAACTAGTGGGCAGAGGCATTGAAACAGGTCCAAACTTTAATATCTCAGGGGGCAGTAGAACCTGTCCCTCCAGATCAAACAGGAAAAGGTTTTACTCCAGACTATTCCTTTTTCCAAGAAAAGATGGCACTTTGCACCCCATGCTGGATCTTTCCAAACTGAACACCTCCTTGGTGGTCCCCAGATTCAAAATGCTAACCTTGCAGCAGCTCATGCCTATGCTCACACAAAATGCCTGGCTTGTGACACTAGATCAAAAGATGCCTACCTCCATATCCCCATCAGGGAATCGTGCAGAAAATTCCTGCCCTTCAGAACAGGCTGTCAACACTTTCAGTTCTCTGCACTGCCCTATGGCTTGCCTACTGCTCCCAGAGTTCACCAAATGCTTGGCCCCAGCTATAGCATTCTGCAGACAGCGAAGTATACAGATCTGAAGTAGTTTACTTCATGTGGTCTTCAACCTGTGGGAATACAGATCCGAGCCGGCAACTTTTGCTAGCATCAGCTCCAAACTCCTCCCCTTACCAATAACACACCTCCACTGCCTTCCATCCCCAGATCTCGTTTGCCGCGATTTGCTTTAACATCGTGTCTTCTGAGCTCAAACTAGCAGTGGGTTTAAAACTTTTTGTGAGTAGATAATTTTCCTAAATCTTTCTCAGTTAGTGTTAGTATAGGTCCCCTTTCTCCTCCCCTCGCTTGGTGCTTCAAGTGAGTGTTTTTTTTAGGTTAGAGTAGTTGTTCTGTGGTGTAGGTAGTAGCTTTCCCCTCCCCCCTTCATTGTTTTCTGTAGACGAGTGTGGTGAGTGGGTGTGTGTGCGTTTGTCATTTAGAAAGAACTTGCCTGTTTTTTTTTCCAAGGCTACCTTTCTAATGTTTAGGATGGCGGAAAAGCTTGACCCATAATGCCCTGCTCTACCCTCATGACTAGATCTTCTACCTCTTGGGTGTCCCCTCTGCGACCCCCCTGGTGGACTTTTACCACCAGCCAATTCCTAAGAGGCCAGATAGGATCCTTAGCCCCACGTCCGTGCCCATTGGATGGAGGAAGAAGCCTCCGAATGCCATTGGCCGGGCCACCAAGAACTGGCTCAGGGGAGAGTCCCTCTCAGTCCACCCCCAGGCAAGGAGGTGCCGGATGATGGACTTGGGGAAAGCCGGATGTTTGTTTCAGCGACCTTCGGTAAAGGAAGCTGAACTTGTTGCTTTATGTCATTAGGATGCATCTTATTTATTAAAACCCAGAGGCCCTACTCTAGGAACCAAAGGGTCAGAAGAAGAGATGTGTTCCGGAGTCGCAGCAGTCCCAGCCCTCGGACAACCAGTCCTTCCGTGCAGAGGAGGGACAGGAGCGCCTCTAGCCCTAGAGGCAGGCAGAACCCAGAAAGGGGTCGGGGACCTTTTTTCTGTGAGCGGCCCGGCGCGGCAACCCTGAGTGCTCCCCGGGCTGAGGCAGTCGGGACAGTGCAGGGGGGGCGCGCGGGGAGTTCATAACATGAGGAGGTTATCTCATCGGACCGCTGGGTTCTCCAAATCATATCTCCCTCACCTTCCAAAGTTGAGTACAACTGGCGGCAATTTCTCATTATCACATTGGCCATGACTCTATCCTCTCTTATGTCAGCCAAATTGTAAAATTTTTTTTAAAGGTACTTTTCTAACCTCCCTGTTTTCTTCCCTAAATGAAAACAAAGGTGAATATAAGCTCCATTCATTAGATGTTCACAGGCAACTTATTTTTTATCTGAACAGGCCCTGGCTGGTCATAGGCAATCCGACCAGTTGTTTATTTCCTTTGCAATCAATTCAATTTGCAAGCCAATTTCCTTTCTAAAGTTTTCTGTGTCCGCTGGATTTCACGAGGTGCATCTTATTGGCTTCAAGCCCTTCCAGGAACCCCCCTGGCCTTTCAGTTTCCTGCATATTCTATGTTACCCTTTTCAGGGGTATGTGCTTTTTAGAACTCGATCTCTGAGGTCATGAGGGGGGGCAGCAGGGGAGGGGAGGAGGAGAGCTTGGATCCCTTGCTTGGAAACCCACAGGTTGCAGACAAATGAATACACCTACTCAGATGGAAAGTTATGGTGAGTACATAACTTCTAATTTTCATGCGCTGCACAGCATGTGGCCATAAGCTATCCCCAGCGGATGGTGTGTGTTTTGTGCTTGGGTGTGGCCCACCTGAGTGTGGAGTGTAGTATTTGTGCGGGATTCAACCTCCCGCACCCTAAAGGATAGGAAAGCCAAGTTGGCCCTCAAAGGTCTTCTTCCTCCTTCCGACTCTCTTTCTTCGACTTCGGTCACAGCGGCTGCTGTGGCTGCCTCTCCCTCCTTTCTTCCTCTGGCTTCTCCTCCCTCCCAGGCTGGGACTCAACCTCCTGTACCAAAGCCTGTGGTAGCAGAGCAGAAGAGAGGTAAAGAAAGGGAGAGTCGAAGACGAAGGCAAAGAGGAAGAGGTCCCCAAACCTCACTTCTCCTAGTAAGATACCATGCACCCTTGACTCCCCTCGGCTCTGATCTCCGAGGTTCTCCCCAGAGCCGGAAGAGACATGTCCGGCCTCTCGGGCCTCGGTGCCCCATCCTGCCAGGTCAGAGTCCATGGACTTGTCAAGGTCCATCCACTCCTTGTCAGATATGGATCTGGATAAGATGATGAGGTGCTTTATCCATACACAGATCCAAATCGGGGTCTTGCCCAGCCCCCCTCCCTCTGGAGGGGGGAGTTTGCTTCTTTTCTTTCAACCCATTTCTCCTTCCCCGATCCGACCTTCGGCTTCGGAGTACTCGGATCCAAGGTTGGCTCTGGTCAGGGGGTCGGCGCCGATGGTACCTGCTTCCTCAACGCCGACAGTTGCCTGGAACGTTTCGGATCTGACCAGCTCAGATCTGAGCCGGAGCTTGGGTGTCAGATCCGAGGGAGTGGAACCTTTTTTATCAGCTCCAACTTTGTCGGGCCAGGTTCCCTCCCTCGGAGCACCGTCCACCTCAGGCCCAGCTCCGATTCTTGCTTCAGACCCAGGGAGACCGACCTCCTTATTGGTTTCTCAGGAAGTTTGCTGTCCTTCGGTGTTCGATGTGGTAGAAAGGGTTCTCTCCGTCGGATCAAGACCCCTGACAGCCCCCTCGGACTCCTCTCAGACCCCCTCAGCTCTGTCTATGGTCCCCATCATCTTACGAGAGGGACAGCCCCTGCTCAAAGACCCCCAGACAGCTCCCCCCAAGGAACAAATGCCTTATGAGCACCCCCTGGAGAGACCCACCGGAGATGTGCCTCACGAGCATACGTGCAAGAGGAGGCACTTGGACTCCCCCGAGTCCCTCACCGAGGACACTGACTTAGATGATGGAGAGGGTTCCCCAGGGTCACCTTCCGAGGATGTCTCCTTTGGAAACATCATGGAGATCCTGCGCCAGCGGGGAGTTGGTCTGCCCCCAAACCATCTGATGAGTCTGTGTTCCTGGTGGCTATCAGCACGGGCCAATCTACTTCCTGGGTATCAACAGATCCTTTGGTGGATTTGGTCACCTCATGGGCAAGGAAGGAACCGGACACCATGGAACCTATCCCTAAGCGACCTGATAAAATCCTAAGCCCCCCCATAGATAGGCTATCTTGGCATAAGGGCTCCCCCCGTGGATGCCATGGTGGTAGCAGCAGCCACTAAGAAGGAACTTGCCCAGGAGAGTTCCTCGGTCCACCCTCCTGACCGAGAGGGACTACCTAGGGAAGCAGGTGTACACTTCAGCTACCTTTTCGATTAGGGCGCGGAATTACTTGACCCATGTCACCAGACTCCAACGCGACCTAGTAAAGGAGCTGGAGGAGTCCCCCCCCCCCCCCCAAGTCCATGTCGCAGGAGGACAAGGCTTCGTTCTCCGTGAGAATGGCCACTTTAAAAACAGTATCTAACACATCCATGCAACTCCTCTCCCATGCTACGGAAGGAGCGGCTAGGGCGGCTGGGTCCAGCATGTCCATGAGGCGTAACGCCTGGCTCATGTTATGTCAGTTTTCCGAACCCTTCATAGGTTGGTAGTAGGCTATCGGCCCTAGGGCCTATACAGGCCTAGCCATAACAATTCCCTGGCTATTTCTTCCCACACTATTTACTTCCCTGGACCCCTGTCTAGCAGGGCGACTGACGTGATCCCCTGGGTGAATTTCCTTTCTCCCATCCAATCGTCAAGGTTCCTTTTTGAAGAAGGCCAAAGAGGCGTTCTGCTTGACATGTATGGGCAGTCTATTCCAGAGTCTGGGCAGTCTCTGGGTCAGGAACCTATCCCTCCAGCATGTTTTATTTATTGTGATGACCAGGTTTAAATCCCTGGATTGTGTGGCTCTGAGGGATTGGGATTTCTTTAAGTGTAGCATATCCAACAGCTCTGGGTTTGACATGGCCTTGTATGTTAAGCAGAGATCACCTCTGAGGAGACAATATGAGAGAATAGCTGGAGTTTTTTAAAGTGGTCAGCATAGGGCATCTGCTTTAGACCTGTGATTCTTTTAGTGAGGTATTTCTGTGGCCTTTCCAGTTGTTGCAGATGTCTTGAGAGGTACATTCCAAATGGGTTGTTGTATTCTATAATGGGTCTAATGAGGGATGAGTACAGTGGGACAATGACCTCCTTTTTTCTGGATGAAAATCCTTCATGATGAGGTGTGCCACATAGAAGGATTTCCTGACTGTTGTGGTGATGTGGTTTTTGAAGGTGAGACCAATGTCCACCTGTGTCCCCAAGTCTCTTATCACACTTTCGGTGTTTAGTGTACTGCCACCTATGTGGTAATTCATGGGTACATGTTTTTTCCCAAAGGGGATAACTGTACATTTCTTGGCATTGAGCTTGAGCCCATGGCTCTGGCACCAAGCATCTGTTTTGTAAGGCCCTTTTGTAGAGCATCCACATCATTTGGGGGTTCAATAATGGCTCTCCGTTTACAGTCATCTGCGAACTTTGTTAGCCAGAGTCCCTTAGTGTTGGCCTGTACTTCAGAGAAGTAGATGCCAAACAAGAGAGGTCCCAGGACTGAACCCTGAGGTACTCCACTTGTCACTTGTCTGGAGCTGGATTTGGAGTCAGCTACTTTAACAGTGTGGGTTCTGTCAGTAAGCCAGTTGGCAACCCATCGAGTGACGTAGGGATTAATGCCCAGCTTAGTAAGTTTATCTATGATTCATAGGTAGGTACTAGGCTATCTGCATTTGTAAGCCTAGCCAGAGTGTGTCAGCTTTCACCGCCCCATTGATTTAATTATAGGCAAGTATAGGCTTGAACCCAGGACCCTGCATACCCTAGACAAAGTGATTTACCACTAAGCCATGCCAAATTCCAGAGTGGGGGATGGTGGCAAAGGCCTTGGCGAGGTCCAGATAGGTGGTGTGGACTGCCTTACCCTCGTCCACAGCTCTGGGGACTGATTCAAAGAAGTCAGTCAGGTTCAGGAGACAAGATCGGCCATTCATAAACCCAAATTGGGTTGGGTCCAGTGTTTTAAGGTTGCCATTGTCTTTGTTTATAAGTTCCATAATAATACGTTCCATGGTCTTGCAGATCAGGCTCGTCAGACTGATGCAGCGGTAGTTCCCGGGATCCAAGGTGGATCCCCCCCCTTGTGGAGTGGGATAACTGTAGCTGTACCCCACTCAGTGGGCACAAAGCCTGAGGTGAGGGTATGATTAAACATAATGCTTAGGTGAGGTGCCAGTTCATTTTGTGGTTCATGTAGTGCACCTGGGATGTCATCTGGTCCCATGGATGCTGTATTCTTAGCTTTGGAGAGTGCGTTTTTTACCTGTGTGGCCATTATTACCGGAATTTGGCAGTCGTCTGGTATTGCGATGGGCCATTTAGGAGGTGAGAGGGGGGTGAAGTTGGCACTGAATCGATCTGCCAGGATATTGGCAATATCCTTGGGATCAGTATATTTAATGCCATTCTGTTGTAGCTCAGAGCAGATCTGAGCATTGCCATGTAGATTCTTGACATAATTATAGAATGCCTTGTGGTTGTCTTTGGAATCTTTGGCAATTTTATTTTCGTAACTAGCTTTGGAGGATTTTATGAGGGATCTCAGCTTCTTACTGAGGCTGGTACGAGAGTTATTTGCATCCTGGGATTTTCCTCTCTTCTGCAACAGTTTCTTCCTTTTGTTGTAAAGTTTGTTTATGGCAGGGGACCACCAGATTGGCTTCCTTTTTTTGGAGGAGAGCATCTTGGTTCTATTTGGGATGGCACGATTCATGCATGAATGGATGTGCTCATACAGTGCCTTAGTGTAGGACTCGGCAATCGAACTTTTAGTTCCCCGATGTGGTTCTGGAAGTCACAGTATTCCTGGGACACTTCAGGGCTCTTCTTCCCCTAGAGGCAGAGGGGGACAGAATGGATGCCGTCCCAGAGGCAGAGGGGGTCTGGGGAACTTCGGGTCTCAAGAACCTATCTTGGGCAGCAACCCTGAGGGGTTGCCTGACTGCTCTGCTCTGGAGGCAGTTGGGGGGGGCGATTGTCCTTGCACCCAGCGGCATGCGAGTCCGTAACAACGGACTGCTGGGTGCTTCAAATCATATCCAGAGGATACTCTATCCCCTTCGTGAGTTCCCCCATATCTCCGAGACCCCTCCCAGACGTACCACCCACGCAAAGGGAGGCAGCAGCACAGGAAATTTCCAAGCTGCTAGGAAAACGAGCCATCAAAACCGTCCCCCCAGATCAGTCCAGATCGGACTTCTACTCCAGGTTCTTTTTGGTGCCAAAGAAAACGGGAGACTTGAGGCCCATTCTGGACCTCTCTATCCTGAACCTGTCAGTTGCCAAAGAGAAGTCTGGAATAGTCACATTACAGTCCATCATGCTGTACCTGCAAGAGAGCAACTGGATGTGCTCGTTAGACCTCCAGGATGCTTATTATCGCACAAAAATGCACAGAAGCTCCAGGAGGTTCCTCCACTTCCGGCTAGGAGTCAGTCATTACCAATTTCGAGTCCTACCCTTTAGCAAAGTGATGGCGGTTGTAGCGGCTCAACTGAGGCTTCAGGGGATTCAGGTCTATCCGTACCTGGATGATTGGCTCCTCACTGCTCCCACCAGGCGTCTACTTTCCCAAACAAGGGATTATTTCCTGACACTTGCCGTGCATTTGGGTATCACAATCAACACATCCAAATCTCTCCTAGATCCTGTACAGGTGATCGACTACATTGGTGCCAGGATAGATGCTCTTCAGTGCAAAATATTCCTGACCTCGGAGAGAGCTCAAAACCTGAGGATGCTTGTCTCCCTGATCTACCGTTCTCATCTTCCAATGGTGGAATCGGTGTTGAGAGCTCTAGGCTTGATGGTGGCGACCATAACTCTTCTCCCGTGTCTTCAGTTACACATGAGGATTTTACAGTGGATTCTAGCTGTCCAATGGTCCCTGTTGGAACTGCCATTGACATATCCAATTCAACTCGGTCGAGTCTGTCGGTCGTCCCTCATATGGTGGATGAGCTCTCGGGACATTTTGGAGGGACGACCCTTTGTTCCAGCCCCGGCCCAAACCACAGTGACCACGGATGCCTCCCAACTTGGGTGGGGTAGGCATTGTTCGGGCAGGACAGTCCAAGGCCTGTGGTCCCCCATAGAGACCAGCTTGCATATAAATGTCCTAGAGATGAGGGCGGTCCTTCTAGCATTGCAGGCCCTTCATGCCTTTCTTCCTCTGGGAATGATTGCAGTTCAGTCAGACAACATGTCAGTGGTCTGGTATATCAACAAGCAATGAGGGACCAGATCTTACCCCCTTTGTCATGAGGCCATGAGAGTGTGGGAATGGGCGATCTCCATCAGTTCCTTTCTCATCGCAATGCACATTCCAGGACGGTCCAACATCCTAGTGGACAGGCTAAGTCGGACCATTTTAATGCCTTACAAGTGGTTTCTGAATCTGTCAGTAGCGGAACAGATCTTCAGCGAGTGGGGTCAACCTTGCTGAGATCTCTTCGCATCTCCTTCCAACGCGAAGTGCAGCAAGTTCTTCGCTCTGAACCCCCTACTGGGGGAGTCCCCCAGAGAATCTGTAGTTCATGCTTGGCTTCCCGGTCTTCTGTATGTTTACCCGCCTGTACCTCTCATTCTGAGGTTTCTACAGAAAGCTCATCGACTGGGGAGCAAAGTGATCCTCATTGCCCCATTCTGGCCTCGTCCGGTATGGTTTCCCTTTCTTTGGTCTCACCTTCTGGCTTCACCTTTGATTCTGGATCCCATTCAAGATTTAATTTCACACCCTTCAGGGGTGCCTCATCCGAATCTGGACAGGCTGAAGCTCACAGCTTGGCTGCTCTAGTTCCCGTGATTGCTAGGACTCCCGGACTGTCCTCCTCAGTTAGATCTATTTTGGTAGCTGCTCATAAGTCTTCGACCAGGAAGATTTACCGCAGCAAGTGGAAAAGTTTTTCTTTCTGGGCCTTTCAAAAGAGTTTAGACCCTTTCACGGCTCCTGTTTCCACCATTCTTGATTTTCTTGCTGATATTTTTCAACACGGAGCTAGTTCTTCTACTGTCAAGTTCAGTTGGCTGCCATTTCTCATTTTCATGTGGGTGAGAAATCTGCCTCCTTAGCCTCTTCCAGACTGTGTAAAGCCTTTATCAAAGGCACCTTTTTGTTAAGCCCCTGGTCAAAGATCCTGTTCCCTCATGGGACCTTACTATGGTCCTTCAAGCTTTAGTCGCTCCGCCTTTTGAGCCTGCCGCGACTGCAGATCTAAAATTTTTATCTTGGAAAACAGCTTTTCTGGTGGCTATTACCTCTGCAAGAAGGGTTTCAGAATTACAGGCCTTGCCCATCAAAATTCTGTACATGATTTTTCACAAAGATAGGGTTTCCCTTCAAACCAATCCATTCTTTCTTCCAATGATGGCATCACCAGTCAATATCAATCAGACTATCAATTTGCCTGTTTTTTTCCTAATTTTACGAATAAGATGGAATACAAACTCCACGTTATGTTCACAGACAGTTGGGATTCTATTTACACAGGACAAACTATTTCCGTAAATCTGATCAATTGTTTGTAGGTTTCCCCAAAAAGGGTTTATAGAGGGATACATATCTCCAAGGTCACTATAGCTAGATGGATTTCTTCATGCATCCTGCAGATCTATAAGGACAGAGGCATGTCTCCTCCAGGTCAGGTGAAAGCTCATTCCACTAGGTCCATGGCTACATTTGCAGCCTTTTGGTCTAGAGGGTCTTTGGATGATATTTGTTCTGCAGCTAAGTGGTCCTCATCTCATATGTTTATTTCTCATTACAAGTTGGATTTGACTTCCAAAAGGAGAGCATCTTTTGGTTCTGTGGTGCTCCAGAATATCCTTCCATGAGGGCCTCCCAGGAGTTTAGTAGCTGGGGACTCTGTCCCATAGGTTGAAGACCAAATGAAGTAAACTACTTCAGGTAAAGAAGTTATGTACTCGCCATAACTTTCCATCTGAGTAGTTGTACTTCATTTGTCTTCAACTGTCCCTCCCTCCTTCCCTCGGACTTGGTGCATGATCAGCCTACGGGCTGCAGTATAGGTCACAAGTAAATCTTTCAAGTCGGGCTCTCAGTATAAGTTCAGCAAACTCGATCTGGGGATGGAAGGCAGTGGAGGTGTGTTATGGGTAAGGGGAGGAGTTTGAAGCTCGGAGCTGATGCTAGCAAAAGTTGCTGGCTCAGATCCGATACAGATCCGTATTCCCACAGGTTGAAGACAAATGAAGTAAAACTACTCAGATGGAACATTATGGTGAGTACATAACTTCTTTATTTGCCCTTACCTGGATGACTGCCTCGTTCAGGCAGAGTGCAAAGAAAAGTTGCTCCAAGATCAGTTTGTCAAATCACTCCTAACTTCCCTAGGGTTCACCATCAACAAGAAAAAAATCAAAGCAAAATCCCACCAAAAAATTGTTTTCCTGGGAGCTGTGCTAGACACAGTAACCCACGTGGCCTTCCTGTCCCCAGAAAAGAGTTTCCTGCCTCTCTACTTCACCCAGCTGGCCTCCAGAAGTCACCTCACTGCGAGGAAGGTCCTGCAAGCTCTGGGATACATGGCATCTTGCATCCTTCTCATCCCTCTCGCCAGGCTTCACATGAGAAAACTTCAGTGGTACTTAAAGAACCTTTGGTGTCAGCACTCAGTCCCTAGAGACCACTCTCCCTCTGATCCGTTGCATAAGGGACAAATTATTCTGGTGGGCAGAAGCCTGTGCCATGAACAAGGGTCTTCCCTTCATCCTTCTGGCCAGACCATCACCGCAGATGCATCAGACATTGCTTGGGCCGCTCACTTCACAGGCAGATGTACCCAAGGCCTTTGGAATGTCCAGCAGCTTCACTTGCACATCAACCAGAAAGAAATGATGGCAGTGCAAAAGGCTCTGACTTCCTTCCAACCCCATCTCAGGCCAGGGGTCCTCCTTATAAAAACGGACAACATCACAGTAATGTGGTACATAAACAAGCAGGGGGCACCCAATCTTACCCCCTGTGCAGGTTAGCCATGAGCCTCTGGCTTACAGCCATCTCCATGGGGCTACACCTAATTGCCCAATACTTACAGAGATTAACAACACACTGGTGGACCACCTAAGCAGAAACTTACTGGACCCCCACGAATGGCAGCTTTGCAGAGAAATCTTTCTGCAAATCACCCAGGAGTGGAGGACCCCAGAAGTGGACCTCTTTGCCTCACACCTCAACCACCAGCTACACAAGTTCTGTACCAGGGAGTACCAGACCCTAGCATGGAAGTTGGATGCCTTGACCTTCCACTGGAAACTCCCTCTTTGTGTACGCATACCCCCCTCTGCCCCTTATTCCCAAGATTCTGATCAAAATAAGAGAGGAGAGACCAAAGGCCATCCTCATTGCTTCAGATTGGCCCAGGCAGCATTGGTACCCCTTATTACTTAGTCTGACCTTACAGGCCCCAAAAGTGCTTCCCCAGATGTCAGACCTCTTAACCCAGGAGAGTGGGAAGGTGCTGCACGCAGACCTACAGACTCTCAAGCTTTGCGCATGGCTTATACACTAAAAACTAACAAGGAGTCCCTGTTAAGTAGACAGGTCCTGGACATCATCACACAGGCCAGAAGACCCAGCACAAGAAAATCATATGCAGGAAAATGGAAAAGATTCTGCTCCTGGAAACAGTCAAAAAGAGGGCAGTACTTCCCAACCTTCCATCCCTCTCATCCTTGATTACCTAGCAGAGTTGCTCAATAGTGGCCTCTCTTTCTCCTCCATTAAAATCCATGTCTCTGCCCTTTATGATTCAGACCCACCCCCTCTTCTTTCATCCTTTGATTAAGCAATTCCTCAGAGGGGCTTCTAATATCAGGCCCAGAAGGCCTCCGACGCCACCCTAGGACCTGAATTATGTGTTAGAAAAACTAACCTTACCCCCTTTCGAACCTGCCGCTTCAACAGAATTGAAATACCTCTGCCTTCCTACTAGCTATCATCTCAGCCAGAAGGGTCTCAGAACTTCAGCTGTCATGGCTGTCGTGGCCTTCATAATTTTTCAAGCAGACAGAGTCTCCCTGAGGACTAACCCCTCCTTTATGCCCAAGGTGGTATCTGATGTGACACTTAACCAAGCCATACACCTTCCCACCCTCATAACAAGGGGGAAAGAATTCTACACTCACTAGATATGCACAGGCAACTGGGATACTATCTGGACCGTACAAAGTCATTCAGAAAAACAGACCAGCTTCTTGTAAGCTTTGCCCCAGGGGCAGAGGGGAAGCCCATCTCCAAACAAACCATTTCCAAATAGATTTCACACTGCATCCATTTTTGCTACAGACTACATGGGAAACCCATCCCTAACTCTATCCGTACCCACTCCACTAGGGCAACCTCCATGTCCACTGCCTTCCTCAGAGTAGTATCTACCAGGGACATCTTGGAAACGGCCACATGGACCTCTGTCCATACCTTTACAAAGCATTACCACCTACCACTTTTCTAAGTCTAGGGCAGGGTTTGCCTCTGCAATTCTGCAGGGCCTCCTGTTCCATACGTAGGATTAAACCTGTCCTCCCACAGGTGATGACTGCAACAGTGAAACATGAAGAACGTAGTACAGTTGTGTACACTTAACATAAATGTAGATGTTGAAGTGTATTCACTGTTGTAGTCTTGGTTTCCCTCCCTCCATCCCCCATGTAACATCTTCCCTAGGGGACACACGCTTCCCAAGGTGGCTTTCAGCCACAAGGACCACTTCCCTCTTTTCCCTTGTGCTTGTGACGGGTTAGGGCAAGAAAAACTGATGTAATGATGTCGGCTGCCTTGCTTTATAGCACTGACACCCTGACGTCAGACTATAAGCTACGGCAGCCGGCGCACAAAAACATTGACTCTGGTATTCGGGCCAACCGAGGGCTACCACAGCAGGGATAACCCCTCAAGTGATGACTGCAACAGTGAATACACTCAAACATCTACATTTATGGTAAGTGTACACAACTGAACTTTTCCTTCTGCTAAAAGTTAGTTTCCCTTTATCCCCACTTGAAAGCATGTTTTCTCTGTCGCATGTGTTTTCATATTCCACTGCTACTTCTGTGATCTCTCTGAAATCTTTCCTTCCCTTGCTGAATAGAAAGGTGGTTCCTTGCTTTCACTTGTCCATTGGACTCTGTGTATAAGAGGAGGACCTTCACTGCATTGCCTCAGTAGTGTCCCCTCACCCCACACATTTAGTTGCATTCTCTCACATTATTAAATAATATATTTGTAAGAGTAAGGACATTTTAGATGTCTGCGGTAGACTTCAGTTTTGCCACTTGGACATCAGTGATCAGTCTCAGATGTAACACATTTTTCTCTCAATTGGAATGCAGTGTCCTGGGAGGTAAATTTTTATCATTCACTGTGTAGTAAGTTTGCCCAGTAGCATGTGAGTTATTTATTTGCACTGTCATTCAGTGTTAAGCCCATTTCTCATGTAAACTATATCCTTTGGTCCATTCAGGTATAAAATTTGTTAAAAGTCAGGATGTTTGTCTGTAGCTGATTTTTCATGCAAAAAAAAAAATCCATGAGCATTAAAGTTACCATTGCTTAATTTTAAATAGTGTATTTTTTTCTTTTGAGCAGCTTTGCAGATGCTCTCATTAGAATTCGCAATCGACACAATGATGTAGTTCCCACAATGGCACAAGGTGTGATTGAGTACAGAGAGACATATGGAACTGATCCTGTAACCAGTCAGAATATACAGTATTTCTTGGATCGCTTTTACATGAGCCGTATCTCCATCCGAATGTTGATTAACCAGCACAGTAAGTGTGACAAGCTTGAACCTGGAGAGTGTGTGGTGTAAGAGTGCATTCATTGTGCTGCAAAACATATCATACAACTATAACTGCAGGATTTGGATGATAGGGCATTATCGGCTTTAATTTTTTTCTAAACTGTACATGAGCATGTATTTAGGAGGTTGCTAGCTTCTCCTTAAGCACAGATTTGTCTCTCATCACATCAGTAGCTGAATGGTGTAAGCTATAGGGCAGTCTGATTAACCTTTTAACCATTCTGTGCTAGCCATGTTATGGATTATTCTCTGTTAAGGATGTGTGTTTGCAGTGCTTCAGCTAAGTGGTTTAGAAACACCTCTTGCTACTTTATTTCTTATATGGCACATGCGTTCGTCATCCTGGATAGTTTACATTACTCATTTATTCAGTGCCACAATGTATGCTAACATTGAAGATGTTTATTCAGCTGATCTGATATTGTTTATTTTGTCCTTTCTTCAATGGTTTTGTCTTTGGATCCGACTTTGGCCACTTTAGACTTTAGGATCCACAACCCAAGCTTCTCCCTTTACCCATAATCCCCTCCAATCCCAAACATTAGCTCAGATCTAGTTTGATACCTATAGAGACCAAACCTATGCCATGTAAACAAGAAAAAATTCTTGTTGCGCTGAAATATCACCCACATTGGAGAAAAGGCCCAGTGGTGGATTCCATGTTAGTTAGCAGCAGTAGATGCCAAAAAGGAGCTGGCTGAAGATAGCTCCTCTGTCCTTCCCCGTAAGAGGTAGTCCAGGGCTTTGAACAGGTTTGGGAAGCAAGTTAATGCCTCAACTACCTTTGCTGTGATGGTGCTGAATAGTTTGCCATATATGACAAGATTTCAGAGAGATTTGACCAAAGAGCTCTGCAAATCTCTCTGGGTGCATGCCTGTGGAGGACAAGAAGACTGTGGACTTGCAGCTGGCCACCTGCCAGTCTCTTTCCAGTACCTTGCTGTGTCTCCTCTCCAGTGTTACTGAAGGTGCTTTGAGAGCTGCAGATACAGGCATTACCAAAAGGAGACATGCTTGGATGCTCCATGTGTCTTTGTGGAGACTTTCAAGTTGTCCTTTGTGAATGCCCCTTTTGATGGTTTGACCCATTTTGGACCAAAAGTCAAAGACATACTCTTCAGGAGTGAGCAAGATGAGAAAACTCTTTCTGCTCTAGAGATACAGTTTTCTGCACCCCAGAGGTCCTACTGCAGGAATCAGAAAGTGGGAGGGGGGGTAAGAAACTGCTATTCCAGAAGTCTCAAGGGTTCTTTCTGGACACCTCTGAAGGTAGACCCCTGTGGCGGGGGGGGGGGTTCTAACAGTGGATGTCAACCCCAAGGCAGAGGAGGTCTGCAAAACCAAAGCTTCAGGGATTCTTTCTCTGAGAGGCAGTGTCAGCACTCCTGCACCGATGTTCTTCGTGTTTCACTGTTGCAGTCATTACATTTGGGTAATCTGCTGGCAGGTTGCCCTCAGTTGGCCTGATTAACAAAGTCTTGGGTCCTGCGTTTGTTGCTTTCCCTTCTTCCATGACGTCAGGTCGTCAGGGGCATAAAACATGCAGCCGACGCCATTACATCAGTCTTTCATGCCGCGCGGTGCCCGAAGCAGAAGCAGTTCGCAAGTGCCGTTCGGCAGACTCCTGAAATTTTCGTTTTTGAGTTTCAGAACCGAAGTCTTCAATTAAAAAGCTAAGTACCCCGTTGGGGAAACTTTTTTTCCTGCTCCTTACCGATGTCAGTAAAAGTTAATAATTGCATTACTTGTGGGAAGCAAATACCTCATATGAATTTTCATTTGCACTGTATTCCTTGTCTAGGCCCTGACCACAACGTACCTTGCTGTCAGTTTTGTGCTAAATTTAATCAACGCACTATTAAACATCGGTATATTTATGCTTCTAAATATTTTGGCTCATGCTTTAATTATCCAGAAATGTCATCGGTTAGCAATCCGACTACCAGAATTCCTAAAAAATGCAAAGAAAGAGACACAGACAGGCTGTTGATGTCCAAAACTGAAGACGACTCTTCCCCTAAGCCAGTCACCAGTTCGCCAGTACACAGTGAGGCACTTTTGCAGCCCCTGATACCCGCTACTTTTAGAACAAAACTATGGGGTGCCTCCTCCTCCAAATCTGGAAACAACAAGACACCTCCCTATGGTAAGCAGTCTCAATGACTTCCCTCTACACTTACCAAGCGCTTACCTTTCAGCCTCCCCTTTGGGGGGAAAACTAGCACTTCATGTAAAAAACTGGCAACTTATAACCCAGGACAAATGGGTTTTAAATATAGTATCCCAGGGATACAGATTTAATTTTCACACGTTGCCAATCCCAGCCGGATGGCCAGACCTGCCCCCAAATCGGTGGGCAGAGGCCCAGAAACAAGTACTGTCTCTCATGAACATGGGAGCTATTCAACCAGTCCCAGAAGAGGAAAAGGGACAAGGTTTATATTCAAGACGTTTCCTGGTACCCAGAAAAGACAAATCATGTCGTCCAATTCTGGACTTATCTACTCTAAACACATTTCTGGACATTCCAAAATTAAAGATGCTGATCTTCAACAGTTACTTCCTATGCTAGGCAAAGATGCCTGGTTAGTAACTCTAGACAAGAGGCTTACCTGCATATCCCAATCAGGGAATCTTGCAGAAGATACCTCCTTTTCAAAGCAGGCTATTTGAATTACCACTTCTCTGCACTGCCCTTTGGCTTATCTACTGCGCCCAGGGTCTTCGCAGAGTGCCTGGCTCCAGTAATTGCATTTTGCAGGCAAAGAAATATTCAAATATATCCATACCTGAATGACTGTCTAATTCAGGCAGAAAACAGGGACATTCTTCAAAAACATCTGGCGTTGTAAAAAAAGGTTCAAACTTGTTTAGGGTACACCATAAACTAAAAGAAATCACAACTGGTACCCGCTAAAAAAATTACATTCCTGGGTGCAAGCTTGAATACAATTGCCCAGATGGCTTACCTTACGCCAGAAAAGCAAATTCACTTGGTGACTTACTTCAAACAGGTAGCCACAAAAACCTTGCTATCTGCAAGACAAATTCTGCAAGCCTTGCGGTTCATGGCCTCCTGCATTCTTCTAATTCCATATGCAAGACTGCATATGAGTAAACTTCAGTGGTACTTAGAGTTTATGGAGTCAACATTGTCACAGCCTGGAATCAATGATTCCTGTCATACCTTGCTTGCAACTAGAGTTCCTGTGTTGGGCAGAGGCCTGCCACCAAAACAAGGGACTGCCATTCACTCCACCCCCTGCCGCCTAAACCCTAACTACAGACGCATCAGACTATGCTTGGGGGGGGGCTCATCTGGCAGGGAAGTGCATTCAGGGCAAATGGAGCCCAAATTGAATGCACCTTCATATCAATCAAGAAAGAGATGCTAGCTGTACACAATGCACTGACAGCCTTCAAGGACTACGTTCATCCAGGACAATTAATGATAAAGACAGACAACACCACAGTTATGTGGTACATAAACAAGCAGGGGAGTGCACACTCTAGCCATGGCATTGTGGAACACGGCCTTGACCTATCAGATTCAACTACAAGCTCAATTCCTGCCAGGAAAGCTGAATGCTCTGGTAGATGAACTAAGCAGAAATCTCATGGACCCACATGAATAGAAACTGGAACCGTGGATTTTCAACATGTTGGCATGCAAATGGGGGAGTCCAGGCATAGATCTTTTTGCCTCACCCCAGAACTATCAGTTGGACAAATTCTGCACAAGAACTCATCACAAAAAAGCCTGGAAAGTGGATGCTGTATCATTCAGCTGGAAAAACCTTTCAATCTATGCCTTTCCCCCTCTGCCTCTGCTCTCCAAAGTTCTACTAAAAGTCAAACGGGACAAACCAAAAATGATTTTGATTGCTCCAGACTGGGCTCACCAACACTGGTACCCACTCCTGCTCAATGTGTCACACCTTCCACCGTGGCACCTGCCTCAGACACCTTACTTACTGTCTAAGCAGAACAACTAAATTCTGCATACTCTGCTCCAAACTTTGAATCCTGCAGCATGGCTAATCACCTAAATTCACCCTTGCACCCCTCAGCAAACCTGTGATGGATGTCACTTTGGAGGCAAGAAGGTCTAGTACTAGAAAATCTTATGCTTACAAATGGAAACGATTCTCTGCCTGGAATCAATCACAAGGGATAAGCACAACAGTGCCAATATTCCTCAGATTTTGCAATATTTAACTGAGATGCTTCACAAGGGACTGTCCTTTTCTTTAATAAAAATCCATGCCTCAGCCATTTCAGCTCATTTACAACACAGAACCTCCCCTCTTCTCTCATCCTCTGCTAAAGCAGTATTTCAGAGGGGCCAAAAACTTAAGAGCACACAGGAGAGCTCCAACCCCTTCCTGGGACCTCAATTTTGTATTGGAAAAAACTCACTCTCCCTCCTTTCAAGCCAGCTGCTACTGCAGACTTAAAATTTCTCTCCTGGACAACAGCTTTCCTTTTAGCAGTCACTTCAGCTAGAAGGATTTCTGAATTACAGGCTCTTATGGCACTGGAGCCTTTCATTATTTTTCATGTGGACAGGGTGTCTCTCAGGACTAGTCCATCCTTCATGCCTAAGGTGGTATCCAGTGTGGCTCTTAATCAGACCATTCATTTGCCAACTTTCTTTCCCAATCCACAGAACAAGGGGGAATGGATTCTGCATTCATTGGATGTACACAGACAACTTAGATTTTACTTAAACAGGACAAAATCTCTAAGAAAATCTGAACACCTACTGGTGGCATTTACTGCAGGGGCAGAAGGAAAGGCTATTTCAAAGCAGGCTATTTCCAAATGGATAAGCCAGTGTATTCATTCCTGCTATATGCACCATGGTAAAACTATCCCCCACGGGATCAATATCTCATTCCACCAGGGCTGCATCTACTTCTACAGCCTTTCTCAGAGATGTTTCTACCAGAGACATTCTAGAAGCTCCTACCTGGAGCTCAGTTCATACGTTCACCAAACATTACCATTTACCTTTCTTCTCTAAATCCAGAGCTGGCTTTCCCTCTGCTGTCCTGCAGGGCCTTATAACTGGTCCTAAATCCATCCTCCCAACCATAGCTTTGGGAATCTACCCAAATGTAATAACTGCAACAGTGAAACACGAAGAACATAGTACAGTTGTGTACACTTACCATAAATGTAGATGTTCCAGTGTATTCACTTTTGCAGTCCTGGTTACCCTCCCTCCAACCCCCTGTTTTTTTCTCTTACTATACCTCTTCTTTCCTTTACTATGGTTAAAAGCCTTTTTGGTATATTTGCTTTTGTTTGGAGATATATTTTTTTGTGTTTTTAATTACTTAAATATTTGGCTCCCCATTTGGGGGGCACCTGACATCTGGGGCAAGAAAAACTGATGTAATGGCGTCCGCTGCATGTTTTATACCCGACGACCTCATGTCATGGAAGAAGGGACAGCAACCGACGCAGGACCTAAGACTTTTGTTAATCAGGCCGACTGAGGGCAACCTGCCAGCAGATTACCCAAATGTAATCACTGCAACAGTGAATACACTCGAACATCTACATTTATGGTAAGTGTACACAGCTGTACTTTACCCGACTGCCATGCTCTGGAGGCAATTGGGGGGGGTGCTTATCCCTGCACCCAGAAGCCTGGACATCCATCCCTGAAGATTTATGGGTACAGAAGATCATAACCAATTATTCCATCCCCTTTCGTTATTCCACTCCACCCCCAACATTCCACCCTCAACAAGTAAAGCAGTCGCTATAGAAATAAAAAGATGCTAGACAAACGAGTCATCCAGGAAGTCCCACCAGACCAAAACGGATCCGGAACTTACTCAGTATTTCTTTTGCCAAAAAAAGTATGGGAAACCTCCTGGCAGTTTTGGACCTCAGTCTGTCAGTAATATGTCAAATACATGAAGTTCCAGATGGTCAGGGTACAGTTCTTCCTTTCTCTGAGGAAAAATGACTGGATGCCCTTGATAGACCTTCAATGCCCTTGACAGACCTTCAGAATACATACTACGACATTTTGAGGGACAGACAATCCAGAAAGTTTCTCCACTTCCCGCTGTGAGCCAGTCACTTTCAGTTCAGAGCCCTGTCCTTTGGTCTTACCACAGCTCCACTCGGATGTTCACCAAGTGTATAGCAGTGGTCACAGTTCACTTCAGACTCCAAGGGTTTGGAGTGTTCCTTACCTGGTATTTTGGCTCATTACAACTCCTGCTAGGTCTCCTCTCATTCAGGCCAGGGATTGTCTGCTAGGTCTCCTCTCATTCAGGCCAGGGATTGTCTGCTCCATTTTTGCTCCCACTTCAGTATCACAGTATATCTGGGCAAATCTTATTTTGTTTTCCAGTACAGACATTGGAATTCATAGGTGCCCATATAGATACTACATTCCAAGTAGCAAGACTGCCAGAGAGCAGATTGTCCAACCCGCAAAACCAGGCACTAAGGTTCTGTCCTGTCGAATCGCACCAGTCTGGTTGATTCTCCAGGTACTGGGATCGATGGTGGCCTCTTGTCACCTTTGCTCCTCTAGCCAGATATTAAATGAGACCTCTACAGTGGACACTTGCAGTGCAGTGGTCCATCAGATACCAAACAGTGATCTCTTCGATTCGTTTGACAGACGTTTGCAGATCACATATAAGTTGGTGGACTCAGTCTCCCAAAGTCTCTCAGGGCCATTCATTTGTATTTCCTCTTTCCAAAGCCACAGTGAACAAGGATGCTTCCCAGCTAGGGTAGGGCGAGGGAGGGGCATTACATGAGAACGGCAGTCCAAGGAACATGGCCCCCTTCCTAAGCCAGTCTTCACATCAGTGTTCTAGTGATGAGGGCAGTCCTCTTGGCATTGCAGGCCTTCCAAGAAGTCCTACCTCTGGGGATGATTTCTGTCCAGACAGACATGCCAGCAGTTTAGTAACATCAACAAACAAGGAGGAACACATTCTTATCCCTTATGTCAAGATGCAATGTGAGTGTGGCAGTGGGTGATTTCTTCCAGTTGCTTTCTAATAGCAATGCACATACTGGGAAAATCCAGTGTTCTGGTAGACAGGTTGAGTACATCTATCCTTCTAACTCCCAAGCCATCCCTCAATTCAGCAGCAGTGGAGCAGATTTTCCATTACTGGGGCCAACCGTACTTTGTCTCTTCCCTCATCACCAAGTGCAGCAGAAGTTTTGTCCTGATCCCCCTGGAGAGGAAGTCACCAAGGCATTTTCTGACTTGCATTTGCATCCCACCCCACCCCAGTCTGCCTTTTCCCCTACTCCTCGTCTGTAGAAAGCATCAAAGAGGAAGATCACAGTCATCCTCATTGCCCCTTTCTGGCCTTGACAGGTATGATTTTCCTTTCTCTGACCTCATTTGGTCCACCCTTCCTGGGTGCTGGATCCTGATTCAGACTTCTTTTCTCACCCATCCAGAATGCCTCACCCAGACATTCAAGCCCTCAAGTTAACCTCTTGGTTTCTCCATTCCTATGATTGTTAGCAGGCTTTCTTCCCCATAGTCTGTATTCTTTCTTCTTCCCAAAGACCATCTACCAGAAAAATATATGAGTAAGTGGAAGAAATTTTCTGTCTGGGCTTCCCCTAGGAATCTGGATCCCTTTTCAGTCCTTTTCTAGCATCTGTGTTTCATATTGGTGCCAGTTATTCAATGATTGAGGTCCAGGTAGCGACTGTGTCAGATTTTCATGTCAGAGAAAATCATTCAACCTTATCTTCTCGTAGATTATGCAGAGCTTTCCTGAGGGTTACCTTACTTTCTAGAATTCCCCTTCAGGATCCTACTCCTGTTTAGGCTATGACCATTTTGCTTCAAGCCTAAACACAACCATCCTTTGAACCTGCTACCAAGGTGGAAATGAAAACCTTGATTTGGAAAACACTTTTTATTATGGCAGTTTCTTCAGCTCAGAGAGTGTCTGAGCTGCAGGCATTGTCCTGCAAGCTTCCTTATATTATTTTCCACAAGGATAGGTTGCCCCTGTCCATCTTTTATCCCTAAGGGTAGCTGCTGAGATTTCACTAGACCGATGTATCAACCTGCATGTTTTCTTTCCAAATGTTTCCAATAAAGGACAACGCAAGCTTCACTTGCTGGATGTGCATCACCAGCTCCATTTCTACCTTCATCATGCCAAAACCTTCAGGGAAACAGATCAGCTCTGTCTCCTTTTCTAAAGCTAGAATGAGCCAAAAAGTTTCAAAAGTATCTTTAGATAAGTGGTTATCTGACTGCATTTGTAATGTTTTTAAAGAAAAAGTCCTGAGATTGCCTAGACCAGCCAGAGTTTGTTCAACTAGATCAGTCTCAGCTTCTTCAGCCTTCTTTTTTAGGACCTCCATTGATGACATTTGTGCTGCTGCCACTTGGTGCAAGATTCACACATTCATTTCGTTTGCTGTCTAGGAGTAGGGTAGCTTTGGATTCAGCCGTCTTCCAGAACTTTCCACAAGACCACCCCAAGAGCTTTGTAACTGGGAACATTATCCCATCCATTGAAGAAGGGTCGTAACAACAAGGGATACAAAAGTTGTGTACTTACCATAAAGATAGATGTGTCTGCGTCTAATGTTCTTTGTGTTTCACTGTTGCAGTCAGCACATTTGGGTTATCCCTGCCAGGGTAGGCCTCGACTGGCCAGAATACCAGAGGATTAGTATTTCTGTGTCGGTTGCCATCGCTTGAGGGCTGACGTCAGGTAATCAGTAGTATAAAGTAAGGAAGCCGACGCCATTACATCAGTCTTTCTTGCCATGGAACCCAAAGCAGAAGCAGTTCGCATGAGTGCCGGTTGGCCGCTGCATGTGTTTTCGTTTCCGAATTGAAGCTGAAGTCTTCTAAAGCTAAGTACCCCATTGGGGATCCTTTTTTCTTGCACTAACCAATGTCAGAAAAAGTTAACAATTGTCTTGCCTGTGGAAAGCAGGTACCACACAGAGACTTCCACTCTTACTGCGTCACTTGTTTAGGCCCAGACCACGACATCACCCGTTGTCGCTTCTCTGCTTTGTTCAATGCCAGAACTATCCATTGTCGGGCCAGATATTTTTGATTACAGTCTTCGAATTATGATATGGCTTTGGTAAGCCGTCCGACAGCAGATCTTCCAAAACAATGTAAAGACAGAGACAGACCGCACAAGTCCAAACCTACCAACGATGCTTCCATTAAGTTAGTCGTAAGCCCTCCGGTTCTCAGTGAGGTGCTTTCGCAGCCCCTGATGCCCACTTCTGTTGATTTGCAGGCCGCTACCGAAACCCCGCAAAACTCTTCTTCGACTAAGGATCCTGCAGTTGTCTCCACCTTGGATGGGTCCGGAGCCGCTGAGCAGGTACCGGCTTCCGAGGAAGCCCTTCACACTAGTGAATCTTGACACAAACCAACATCTTCTTTTGTGACTACCATTCTTTCAAAATTGGCAGAGTTTCTTAGGCCCAGGGTTCGAACCATACCAAAGAAATGGATGACCCACTCTCAGACACCTGCTACCTTGCCTCAGTCTCAAATGCTTAAAATGGCGGAAGACCTTATCGTGCTGATCAGGTAAAAGGAAGAGATCTGTCCCCTGTAGATGTTCTTCGTGTTTCACTGTTGCAGTCATCACATTTGGGTTATCTGCTTGCAGTAGCCCTCAATCGGCCTGATTATCAAAAGTCTTGGGTCCTGCATTGGTTGCTGTCTCATCTTCCATGATGTCAGGTAGTTAGGGGTATAAAGCATGCAGCCAATGCCATTATATCACTCTTTCTTGCCATGCGGTGCCCGAAGCAGGAGCAGTTCGTTAGTGCCGGTCGGCCGACTCCTGAAATTTTTGTTTTTGAGTTTCAGAACCGAAGTCTTCAACTAAAGCCGAGTACCCCATTGGGGAAATGTTTTCTTGCTCTTAACCGATGTCAATAAAAGTCAATAATTGTATTTCTTGTGGAAAGCGAATACCTCATAAAGATTTCCATTCGTACTGTATTCCTTGCCTAGGGCCTGATCACGACGTACCTCGCTGTTGGTTTTCTGCCTTATTTAAGCAACAAACTATTTGGCGTCTGTATATTTACACTTCTAAATATTTTGGTACTCTGTTCAATTATCCAGATATGTCTTCGGTAAGCCATCCGACTACCAACATTATGAAAAAAACGCAAAGATAAAGACCGAGACAGATAAAGACAGAAACAGGCCGCCTAGGTCCAAAGCTGCCGACGACGCTTCTCCTAAGCCAGTTGCCAGTTCGCCGGTATTTAATGAGGTGCTTTCGCAGCCCCTGATACCCACTACTTCAGATTCGCAGGCCTCTACTGAGATCTATTCGGAGTCCGGTATGCCGTGAGATGCTTCAACTGTGGAACCTGCGGCTGTCTCTACCATGAATGGGTTCGGAGCTGCTGTGCAGGCACCGGCTTCTGAGGTGGTATTTAGGCCTACTGACTTGCAGATTAAACCAATGTCATCTTCTTCTTCAAGGCCTAAAACTCGAACCATGCCTAGAAAACCGATGCCCAGACCACATGGTCAGGCCTCTGTGACTAAAAAACAAATAAGAATGTCTGAAGACCTTTTTACTTTAATCAGGGGAAGCCAACCTTCCCCCTCTAAGAAACCTAGGACTGAATTTGCTTATGATACTTCTGACCAGGATTCTGAAATTTCTGTTTCCTCTGATGACCAGGATTTACCCTTATCTACCCATGAGGATTACCAGGATTTACCCTTATCTACCTATGAGGATTCTGATGCATAGGACTCTATTCCCTCTGCTTCCCCCACAGAGGATTTCTCTTTTGGTGAAACCTTGCATTCTCTTAGGGAGCATTTTCATTGGGAAAGCCAGGATTATTCTGATTCTAAAAAGAGGCTTAAGGATTTCTTACTCCTGCCCTAGCACAGGCCTTTAGCTATCCCTCCTGTACTAGACATTGTTGATGCCTTTTCAGAATCTGGCTTGGCCCCTGACTCTTTACCTCCTGCTCCCAGAAAACCTGATAGATATTACAGGGTTCCTGACTCACAAGTTCCTTTTTAAAAATCCTACTGCGGATCCTGAGACCATTTCACAGGGACCCAAGGGCATTAAGGCTACTACTGCCAAAAATCCTACCCCCTCTGATAGAGACTCCAGGGCACTGGATAGATGGGGTAAGAAGGTATACACTTCTGCAACCTTGGCCATTAGGGCCTCAAACTGCCAGTTTCATATGTTAAAGTATCAGCAGCATATTATGGGATTGCTTAAACAAAAAATGATGTTGATTCCTGACTGTGCTGAAAATAAGGATTTACAGGATTTAATGCATTCTGCTGAACAGGTTGGAAAACATACTTTGCAATGCGGTTTTAATTCACTAGAGGCATGTTGCAGGGCTGCTGTTACTGCTCTGTACTTAGAAGGCATGCTAGGCTTAAGGAGCAATCCTTGCCAGATCATGTTAAAGCTAAATTACTGGATGCTCCCTTAAATCAGGACCGCCTGTTTGGCAACAAAGCAGAAGTTCTTAAAAAGATGGAGGAAAAAGCTAAATCTATGCAAACTGTTAAAGATTTCCTACAAGTACAGCCTCCAATATTTAGTAGGCATTGGCCCTCTAAGAATTGGTCCTTTCCTGCCTCTTCAAGGCCTTCAGTCCAAACCCAGACCCAGCAGAACACCCAGGCTTCAGTCCCAGGGTATGCACAGGACTAAGCAGTGGGGGGCTCCCACTTCCAAAGCAAAGCAGGGAGTAGTAAGACTCTCCTCTATGGTAAACTGTCTCAATGACTTAACTTTAAAACTTCCAAGCACTTCTCAACTGACTGATCCTTTAGGTGGAAAGATTGCTCTGCAGGCAAAAAACTGGGAACTCATTACCCAGGACAAATGGGTTTTAAATATAGTTTCCCAAGGATACAGATTTCACTTCCACATGTTACCAACCCCAAACGGTTGGCCAGATGTTATGTGATCCTATCTCGCCTACATTCTGACTGATGGGTTCGGAGCCGATCCCTCGGCTCCGACTCGGCACGCTTATGCCAAAGAGCGAAGTCTCTTATTGGCTGAGCTTACTATATCCCAGGATGCACCACTACCAGTCCCCCAGATCTCGTTTGCCGCTAACTAGCAAAGACGTGGTCTCGAGCTGGCTGAGCTAAGTAGTGTCTTTTCACTAACTTTTTCTGTCAGAAATTTGCTATTTCTTTAATAAAAAGCTGTTTTAACAGCTACTCTATTCTTTTGTGTGTGATTAGAAAATTTTTTTGTGGAAAATTTGTGTGTGATTGGTGTTTGTTCTGGCTACAGCCCCCCTTGATCTGTAGGGCCTTCCCTGTCAGTCAATCCCTTTAAACCTTTAAGGATTCTTGGATTCCCTTTAGATATTTTCACTGTTTGTGCGTCTTCAGTTGGCCTTAATTTAATTGCGGGCTGTCATTGTTAACTGCAGTTAATTTTTGTAGTGTCACCCTATTTAAAAAAGAGTTTGTCTGTGAGAGAGTTACTAAGTTGTACTTATAATGTCTCTGGCTCCTAGGCCTTCGGGCTTTAAGAAGTGCACTAAGTGTAGTTTTAAAATGTCTATCACGGATGACCACTCTCTCTGTGTATATTGTTTGGGCACCAAACATTTGCAGGAGTCCTGCAGCGTGTGTCACGCTTTTTCCTCGAGGGTCCTCCAAGAGAGGAAAAATAAACTTATATTGAAAGGCCTTATAAAACCCTCTTTCGAAGAAGCTTTAGCATCCCCTCCTTCTCCTGCTAAAAAGAAAAGGGCGTCGGCTCCGACCAGTCCGTCGGACCCGACCGCCAAAAGACATAGGCAGGCTTCTCCTTCGGCTCCAAGGACTTGAGCCGAGGCAAGCAGTCTGCCTCGATGCCTCCAGTCTCGACTCCTCTGGCTTCGGAGCCGATGGCTGGGGCATCGAGGCGGGTCACCTTCATCGGCTCCACTGATCTCGGAGCCGATGAAGGTTATCCGCTCAGACACTTCCTCCTCGGCCTAAGTCCTCCTCGGCACCGATGGAAACTGGTTTGTGCATTCCTTGGCGCCGATAGTTATTGAGTCGCCTCGGGCGGTCCCCTAGCCCCTTGGGGCCGTTGGAGAGGCCAACTCGACCCGTTCGGTCTCCTCTAGGTCATCGAGGATGTCAGATTCGGACATAGACAGGGTGCTCCAAAGACTGTTCCAGTCCCCAGTCTTTCAAAATTTGTTTCGGCTCCAACCCAATTGGCTTGGAGCCGATAGCCCATTCCATTGCCATTCCTCCTCCGACCGCCGGCTCCATCGGAGCAGGTGCTGTTGGAGCCGGTGGAGATCCTAGGGTCGGCTCCGACCCTTACTCCAACTCCGCCTTGGTCCGAGTTTAGCACGGACTTCTTGGCCGGACCGGGGTGATGTTTGGGACCAATGCTGTCTGTTCCGATCCTCCCTCTTGGTGCTTCGCTGCGGGACTTCCGTCTGCTATCATGGCTCGGGAACGGACACTCCCAGGATTCTGGGGTCCGGCTTTCAGAGCTATGAGGAGTGCCTTGGCCAAGTCTTCTTGCCATCTCTACGGCTTTACCGGCACCTTCCCTGGGCATGGAGACTGGGTCTTTGGCAGTTCCCTGTCCCTAGGCAGCGGAGCCCGGGGCCTGAGGTTACCCCATTGGGGATTCCCTCCTCCTGAGGATCCTTCGAGTTGTCTTGGAGGAGCCCCCAAGGAAGAGATCGTGCAAGAGGAAGCACGTGGACTCCCCGAGTCTCTTACATCGGACACTGATCTTGATGATGCGGAGGGGTCCCCAAAGTCGTCCTCGGATGATGTCTCATTCGCAGACATTCTAGAGATCCTTAACAGAGGCTGGATATCCTAACCCCCTCTGCTGATGAGTCAGTGCTTCTCAAGGCCTTTGGGGCTCAGCCCTCCGCCTCCTGGGTGTCTCCGCCCTTGACGAGCTCCTGGATTTGGTTTGTCGGGCGTGGGAACATCCAGATACTGTGGAACCAGTGCCTTCTCGCCTAACAAATTTTTGTCTGCCCCACCCGAGAAGGAGTTCTTGACGAAGGCGTGGCTGTAGATGCCATGGTGGTGGCATCTGCTACACAACAGGACCTGGCAGAGGCTTCACGTCCGTCCATCCTCCTAATAAGGAGTCTAGGAGCATGGACCGATGGAAGCGCACCCTGACTTCAGCGGCCTTTACTCTAAGGTCCCTGAATTATTTGGCACATTTTACCAGGCTACAGAGGGATCTGGTCAAGGAGCTGTCAGATTCCTCTCGGGTAACCTACCTGAGCAGCTAGCCCAGTCGGTTAGCTCTCAGTTGGCTATCCTTACCTCGATTTCCAACTCGTCCATGAGGCTCATTTCATATGCGGCGAAGGGGTGGGCAGAGCGGCAGGCACAGGCGTAGCTCTCGGAGACAAGCCTGGCTCCGTTTGTGTCATTCGCGGAGGCCTTCAAGTCTTCCTTCCGACGCTCCCTTTGATGGGTCCTCTTTGTTTGGACCTAAGGTAAAGACACTCTTACCGCTGTGAGCAAGGGGAAAAACTTTATCTGCCATAGGTGCACGTTATTCCACTCCCTTCGGCCTTATCCCAAGGCTAAAGAGGAGGGAAGATGTGGTTCCAAATCACAAAAGTTTTTCCTCAACAGCAGGAAGATTCCCCTTCCAGAGGCAGAGGACGGGAAATTTTTCTGGGAGGCCGTCCCAGAGGCGGCAGAGGGCCCCGCAATTCTGGAGACCGCGAGTCCTTTCATGGCTCTTCAGCCTCCCACACTTCATGAGGGATTGCCCGGCTGTGCTGCTCCGGAGCCAGTCGGGTGCCGTTGCCAAGCACCTAAAAGCCTGGGAGTCTATCACTCAGGACAGATGGGTGCTTGGATTGTGCCGGAGGTTACACCATTCCCTTCACACACTCACCCCCACCGTCCAAAAAAATCCCGGACCCACCACCCAGTCAAAGGGAAATTGCAGCCGCAGAAGCTTCAAAGCTGCTAGAAAAAGGAGTCATCCAACCGGTCCCCACAGACCAGATCGGATCAGGAAATTACTCAAGGTTCTTTTTAGTGCCAAAAAAGACAGGGGACCTGAGACCAATATTGGATCTCAGCAAACTAAACCAGTCCGTCATGAAGTCCAAATTCCGAATGGTCACTTTACAATCCATTCTCCCGTTGTTGGAGAAGGATGTTTGGATGTGCTCCATAGATCTCAAGGACGCCTATTATCACATACCGATGCATCAGGCGTCCAGGCGGTATCTGCGCTTCAGCCTGGGAGACAGTCATTTCCAATTTTGTGCACTGCCCTTTGGTCTCACCACAGCCCCCAGGGTGTTCACCAAGTGTTTGGCAGTAGTGACTGCCCACCTGAGGAGTCTCGGATTCCAAGTGTTTCCCTATCTGGACGACTGGCTCCTGACTGCCACCACCAGGCATCTACTAATAGACAACCTAAAAGCCACCATCTCCCTGGGTGCTTCCCTGGGAATTACATTCAATTGGTCAAAGTCTGTCTTGCTGCCCTCTCAGCGCATAAGATTCATAGGAGCAGAGATAGACTCAAAATTGATGCGTCTTCCTTCCTACCGAAAGGATTCAAACTTTACAAGGTCAAGTCCAAGCCCTGCTTCCAAGATCCAAAGCCCCAGCCAGGATGGTCCTGCAACTTTTAGGTTCGATGTCTGCCACGGTTCTCCTAGTTCCACTGGCAAGATTGCACATGAGGATTCTTCAGTGGCTGTTATCGACACAATGGTCTTTTCAGAATCTCCCCCTCAATCATCTCATACTGATTACAGAAACGTGCAAACGGGACCTCCGCTGGTGGCTTCAGCCATCCAATCTGAATCAGGGAAGACCTTTTGTTATCCCCCCTCCGGTGGCCACCCTGACAACGGATGCCTCCCAGACGGGGTGGGGGGGGCATTGTCTGGGCAGGTTAGTTCAGGGTTCTTGGCTTCCAGACGAAACCTTGCTCCATATCAATGTATTGGAAATGAGGGCTGTACTTCTGTCCCTACAAGCCCACCACAAGTTTCTCCCTCAGGGCATTATCGCTATCCACACAGACAACATGTCGGTGGTCTGGTATCTAAACAAACAAGGAGGGACCAGATCTTATCCCCTTTGCAGAGAGGCCATGAGGGTGTGGGAATGGGCAGTAGCTACCAACCGCTTCCTGGTAGCGACCCACATTCCAGGGAAATCCAATATATTGGCAGACATATTAAGCAGGACAATTCTCTCTCCTCACGAATAGTCCCTGAACGAAACAGTAGCAGCTCAGGTTTTCAGAAGATGGGGGACCCCGTGCTGCGACCTGTTTGCAACACCACAAAACACAAAGTGCAAAAGGTTCTTTTCCTTGACTCCGCGTCAGGGGGAGGCAGCTACGGATGCTCTAGTCCAACCTTGGCCAACAGGACTACTTTATGCCTTTCCTCCGGTCCCACTCCTCCCCAAAGTCATCCAGAAAGCTTCCCAATTGGGGTCCACAATGATTCTAATTGCTCCGCACTGGCCTCGTCAGGTATGGTTCCCCTACCTAAAGAAACATGCTCTGGACGGTCCTTGGTTTTTGGATCTAACTCCGGACCTGCTGACTCATCAGTCGGGACAACAATACCAGTCCCTTCACACTTTGAAATTAACAGCTTGGCTCCTCCACTTCCGACTTTAGTCAGAAATCACACTTTGGACCCGGAAGTTATTCACATTTTATCTTCGGCCCACAAACCCACCACTAAGAAATTGTACCTCAGTAAGTGGAAGAGGTTTGCTATCTGGGCTCAACTCAGAGGCTTGGACCCTATTACTGCCCCGATACCAGAGGTCTTGAAATTTTTAACATCCTTGTTTAATCAAGGATCTTCAGTCTCTACTATTAAAGTCCAACTAGCAGCTATCTCCAAATTTCACAAATCCATAGATCCACCGTTGATGAGCAGCAGATTATGTAAAACTTTCCTTAAAGGTGCTGTGCTGTTAAGACCCCCAGTTTTTCATCCTGCGTCTCTGTGGGATCTTGATTTGGTACTTCGTGCCTTAACATCTTCCCCTTTCGAACCGGCTGCTACATGTGAGTTAAAATATCTGTCTTGGAAAACTGCCTTCTTAGTTGCAATTACCTCTGCAAGAAGAGTTTCAGAACTTCAAGCCCTATCTATCAAACCACCGTACTTGATTTTTCATAAGGATAGAGTATCACTTAGGCCTAATCCATCTTTTGTTCCAAAGGTTTGTTCTAATCTCTGTCTCCAACAATCTCTAGAGCTACCAGTTTTCTTTCCAAAATTCTCAAATGAAGCGGAATACACCTTGCATAAATTGGATGTTCACAGGCAATTGCGCTTCTATCTAGACAGGACTCAACAAATTCGAAAAACAGACCAATTGTTTGTGTCCTTTTCAGATAATAAATTTGGTAAAACCATCACTAACGCTACTATCTCCAAATGGATTAGAGATTGCATAACTCAGGCTTATTCCTCTTCAAATAAGCAACTTACAACATCTATCAAAGCTCACTCTACCAGAGCTATGGCTACTTCTATTGCTTTTCATTCCAAGCTCGCTATTTCTGAGATTTGTGCTGTGGCTACTTGGTCCAACCCGCACACTTTCATTTCCCACTATAAATTGGATGTGGCATCTAAAGGGCGAGCGTCATTTGGTTCCACAGTACTCAGGAGTGTTTTCCAGTGAGCCACCCAGGATTCAGGTGCTAGGGACGCTGTCCCATCAATCAGAATGTAGGCGAGATAGGATCACATAACATCTTTTAGTTATGTACTCACCATAACTTCAGATGTTTGGGATCCATCTACATTCTACCCACCCTCCTTCCCCTGCCTTGGAGATCAGAAGAGATTGAGCGGTTTTGAGTTCTACTGTTTTTATCTTGTTTCATCTGACGATGTTATATAAGCAGCGTGTGTGTGTGCATGTATGCGGACAAACTAGATCTGGGGGACTGGTAGTGGTGCATCCTGGGATATAGTAAGCTCAGCCAATAAGAGACTTCGCTCTTTGGCATAAGCGTGCCAGTCGAGGGATCGGCTCCGAACCCATCAGTCAGAATGTAGGCGAGATGGATCCCAAACATCTGAAGTTATGGTGAGTACATAACTAAAAGATCTACCCCCAAATCAGTGGGAAGAGGCTTAAAAGCAAGTACTGTCTCTCTTAAGCATAAAGGCTATTCAGACTGTACCGGAAGAGGAAAAGGGACAAAGTTTCTACTCAAGACTTTTCCTGGTTCCCAGAAAAGACAGTTCACAGCGTCCTATCCTGGACCTGCCTATCCCAAACACCTTTTTGGTGATTCCAAAATTCAGGATGCTAACTCTTCACCAGTTGCTTCCTATGCTAAGCAAAGATGCCTGCTTGGCAACACTCTATTTAAAGGAAGCTTACCTGCACATCCCAATCAGGGAATCTTGCAGAAGATACCTAAGCTTCAAAGCAGGCTACATGCACCATCAGTTCTCTGCACTGCCCTTTTTCTTATCTATTGCGCCTAGGGTATTCACAAAGTGCGTAGCTCCAGTCACTGCATTTTGCAGGCAAAGAGATATTCAAACATACCCATACCCGGACGATTGTCTAATTCAGGCAGAAAGCCAGGACATACTTTTGAATCATCTGTCATTTGTACAAAAGGTGCTGATTTGTCTAGGGTACATCATAAATGAAAAGAAATCACATTTGGTACCCTGTCAACAAATTATATTCCTGGGAGCAAGCTTGAACACAACTTCCCAGATGGCTTTCCTCATGCCAGAGAAATTCATTTGACAACTTACTTCAAACTAATGGCCACAAAAACCCTGCTAACTGCAAGGCAAATACTGCAAGCCTTGGGGTTCATGGCCTCCTGCATTCTATTAATTCCATATGCAAGACTGCATATGAGGAGACTACAATGGTATCTAAAAAGCCTATGGTGTCAACATTATCAGGATCTAGAAGCAATGATTTTTATCATACCTTGCCTACGGTTAGAGTTACTTTGGTGGGCAGAGATCTGCCACCACAGCAAGGTGCTACCATTCACTCTACCCCCTGCCGCCCAAACCCTAACAATAGACGCCTCAGACTATGCATGGGGGGGCTCACCTGGCAGGGAAGTGCATTCAAGGCAAATGGAACCCAAGTCAAATGCACATGCATATCAATCAAAAAGAATTCTTAGCTGTACAGAATGCTCTGACAGCCTTCAAGGACCACATTCTTCCAGGACAATTAATGGTAAAGACGGACAACACCACTGTATGTGGTACATAAACAAGCAGGGGGTACCCATTTTTACCCCCCTCTGCAGACTAGCCATGGCTCTGTGAAACATGGCCTTGAGCTACCAAGTGCATCTACAGGCTCAATTCCTGCCAGGAAAACTAAATACACTGGCAGACGAACTAAGCAGAAATCACATGGACCCACACGAGTGGAAACTGGAAAGGGGGAGCCCAGATATAGACCTGCTCGCTTCCCCCCCAAAAGTACCAATTGGACAAATTCTGCACAAGGACTCCCCACAAACAAGCTTGGAAAGTGGATGCTCTGTCCTTCAGCTGGAAAAATTTATCAGTTTATGCCTTTCTTCCTCTGCCTCTTCTCTCCAAAATACTACTAAAGATCAAACAGGAGAAACCAAGGACGATATTGATTGCACCAGACTGGCCACACCAACACTGGTACCCCCTCTTGCGTAGTGTGTCACTGCTGGCTCCATGGCACCTGCCTCAGTCCCCTACCTTGTTGTCACAGCAGGAGAACCAGATTCTGCACCCTCCGCTTCAAACACTGAACCTGGCAGCCTGGCTAATTACCTAATCTCTCTGTTACCATCCCTCAGTAAACAAGTGTTGGATGTAATTTTGGAGGCAAGGAGGCCTAGTACTAGAAAATCTTTTGCTGAAAAATGTAAAAGATTCTGTGCCTGAAACCAAACTCAAGGGATGGGCACAGCAGCGCCCAGTTTACCTCCGATACTTCAATAGTTAACTGAGATGCTTCACAAGGGCCTTTCGTTTTCCTCCATCAAAATTCACGCCTCAGCCATTTCAGCTCATTATAACACAGAACCACCCCTCTTCTCTCATCCACTGCTCAAGCAGTTCCTCAGAGGGTCCAAAAACTTAAGACCACCCAAGGGAGCCCCTACTCCAGCCTGGGACCTTAACTTTGTATTGGAAAAACTCACTCTGGAAAACAGCCTTCCTTTTAGCAATCACTTCAGCAAGAAGGGTATCTGAATTACAGGCCCTTATGGCAGTGGAACCTTTCATCATCTTTCATGCGGACAGGGTGTCCCTCAGGACCAGTCCCTCCTTCATGCCCAAGGTGGTATCCAGTGTGGCTCTTGATCAGTCCATTCATTTGCCAACCTTCTTTTCTAATCCACAGAGTAAAGGGGAATGGATACTGCACTCCTTAGATGTGCACAGACAGCTTAGATTTTACTTGAACAGGACTAAATCTCAAAGGAAATCTGAACAACTGCTGGTGGCATTTGCTGCAGGGGCAGAGGGGAAGGCTATTTCAAAGCAAACCATTTCTAAATGGATAGGCCATTGCATTAATTTCTGCTATAAGCACAATGGAAAACCTATCCCACAGGGGATTAGACCCCATTCAACCAGGGCTGCATCTACCTCTACAGCCTTTCTCAGTGGTGTCCCTACCAGGGACATCCTAGAAGCTGCTACCTGGAGTTCTGTACATACTTTTACCAAGCATTATCATTTGCCAGTTTTCTCTAAACTCAGAGCTGGCTTTGCCACTGCAGTGTTGCAGGGCCTTATAACTGGTCCTAATGCTATCTAAATTCCTCCTCCCATCCTTAGCTTTGGGAATCTACCCAAATGTGATGACTGCAACAGTGAAACAAGAAGAACATAGTACAGTTGTGTACACTTACCATAAATGTAGATGTTCAAGTGTATTTACTGTTGCAGTCCTGGTTACCCTCCCTCCAGCCCCTGACTGCTCTTGGCTATACCTCTACTCTCCTTTACTATGCTTAAAACGTTTTTTGTGCATTTTCTTTTTGGTTGGAGGTAAGGGGGCACCTGACATCTGGGACAAGAAAAACTGATGTAATGGCATCGGCTGCATTCTTTATACCCCTGACTACCTGACGTCATGGAAGATGAGACAGCAACCAATGCAGGACCCAAGACTTTGATAATCAGGCCGACTGAGGGCTACTGCAAGCAGATAACCCAAATGTGATGACTGCAACATTGAATACACTGCAACATCTACATTTATGGTAAGTGTACACAACTGTACTTTTTGTCTGAACAAGAGTCAGAAGAATCAGATTCATCGGAGTATGAAGACTTGCAACCCCTCTCCACTTATGAGGATTCTGATGCAGAGGACTCCATTCCTTCAGCCTCTCCCCCAGAGGATTTTTTCTTTGGGGAAACCCTGCATACTTTAAGAGAGCATTTCCAGTGGGAGAGTCAGGACTACCCTCAGTCTAAAAAGTGACTCTGAGAATTCTTAGATCTCCCGCAACACAGACCCTTGGCCACCCCCCAGTCCTAGATGTTGTGGATGATGTTTCCCTTGAATCCAGCCTGATTCCTGATGTCCTACCTCCTGCTCCCAGAAAACCAGACGGGTACTACACACAAATATCTTTTTAAAAATCTAACTGCTGACTCTGAGGTCATTTCTCAAAGGCCAAAAGGGATTAAAGCTACCTCTGCTAAGAATCCCACACCCTCGGACAGGGATTCCAGAGCATTGGGCAGATGGGGTAAAAAAGCATACACCTCAGCTACTCTTCTGTCAGGGCACTAAATTGTCAGTTCCATATGCTGAAGTTTCAGCAACATACCCTGGAACTCCTTAAACAAAAATGTCTTCCATTCCTGCTTGGGCAAAATCTAAAGATTTACAAGATTTAATGCATTCTGCAAACCAAATAACTAAACACACCTTGCAATGTGGTGTTGATGCCCTAGAAGCTTCTTGCAGGGCAGCAGTCACTGGATCTGTCATTAGAAGGGATGCATGGCTTAAGGAACATCCCCTACCAAAACATGTCAAATCTAAATTGTTGGATGCCCCCTTGCACAAAGATAACTTATTTGGCACTAAGGCAGAAGAGGTCTTAAAAAAAGATGGAGGAAAAAGCAAAATCTTTGCAAACAGTTAAGGATTTCTTACAAGTCCAGCCCCCTAGGTTCAGCAGGCATTGCCCCTCCAAGCACTGGTCCTTTCCTGCCCTGAGCAAACCGGTCCAGCCTAGGCCCCGTGGGAACAGACACCCCAGACATCAGCCCCAGGGAATGCAGAGATCTAAACCGTGAACTACCTCCACTTCAAAACCAGGGAGTTCTAAGCCACCCCCTTATGCTAAGAGCCTGCAGTGATTCACCTCCTCCTCCCCCCTCTGCCCACCTTCACTTACCCCAGGAGGAAAACTCTCATTTCACTCAAGCACCTGGGCCACCATAACCAAGGACCAATGGGTTCTGAACATTGTGTCTCAGGGATACAAATTTTCCTTCCATACCCTTCCAACCCTAAAAGGGTTCCCAGATCTACCACAAAATCAGTGGGCAGAAGCTTAAAAGCAAATCCTTTCCCTTCTCTCTATGAGAGCGGTAGAGCACGTTCCTGCAGAACAGAAAGGCCAAGCCTTCTACTCCAGACTTTTTCTGTGCCAAGAAAAGAGGGCACCTGGCGCCTCATCCTTGATCTATCTGTATTCTAAACACCTTCCTGGTGATCCCAAAATTCAAACTGCTCACCCTCCAGCAGCTGCTACCCATGCTGTGCAAGGAAACTTGGCTAGCCACCCTAGATCTAAATTCCTATTCCTATCAAGAAATCATGCAAGAAATATCTTTCAGTTCTTTGTGCTTCCCTTTGGCTTATCTACTGCTTCCAGAGTTTTTACAAAATGTCTAGCTCCGGCCACTGCCTTTTGCAGACAAAGAAGAATTCAAATTTACCCATATTTAGATAACTGCCTTATTCAGACAGACCACCAGGAAAAGCTGCTCAAGCGCCTGGCCTTTGTAAAGATACTACAAGGAAGATCCTGCAGGCTCTGGGGTTCATGGCATCTTGCGTACTACTCATTCCTTGTGCCAGACTACACATGAGGAAACTTCAGTGGTACCTAAAGAGCCTTTGGTGTCAACACTCTCAAGACCTGGAAACTATCCTACCTATAATTCCTTGCCTCAGAAAGGAATTTCTTTGGTGGGCAACAGCATGCTCCCACAACAAGGGACTGCCCTTCTCTATACCCCCCCCCACCACCCAGACCCTCACCACAGACACATCAGACTATGCTTCGGGTGCACACCTGGATGGCAGGTGCATACAGGGCCAATGGAGCCCTTAGGAAATCCCTCTGTACAGCAGTCAAAAAGAGATGATGGCTGTGCAGCACGGCTTGATAGCTTTCAAATCCCTTCTTTCTCCAGGAGTTCTCCTGATCAAAACAGACAACGCCACTGTGATGTGGTACATCAACAAGCAGGGAGGGACTCACTCCTACCCGCTATGCAGGCTACCATGACCCTTTGGCTCACAGCCTCTTCCATGCAACTACACCTGTTAGCACAATTCCTACCAGGCTCTCTCAACTCTCTGCCAGACCAATTAAGCAGAAACCTTCTGGACCCACACGAGTGGCAACTCGACAGAATTACCTTCACCCTAATAATGTAGAAATGGGGAACTTCGAAGATCGACCTCTTTCCCTCCACACCAACCATCAGCTCAGAAAATTCTGCACCAGGGAGCATCACTGCATGGCTTGGAAAGTGGATGCCCTGTCCTTCCCCTGGGTCAATCTATCGGTCTATGCCTGTCCTCCCCTACCTCTCATCCCCAGAGTACTGCTAAAAATAATGGAGGAATAACCAAGGACCATTCTTATAGCTCCAGACTGGTCCCGACAACACTGGAACCCCTTGCTGCACAGTCTGTCCCTGCTGCCTCCATGGCATCTTCCTCAGATTCCAAACCTCCTGACCCAGAGGGAAGGGGAATTCATGCATCCCAAATTGCAGGCACGCAATTTGGCAACTTGGCATATTCCCTATCCCTGAACCAATCTGCCATTCTAAGTAAGCAGGTTCTGGATGTTATCCGCGAGGCCAGACACCCTAGCACCAGAAAGTCTTTATGTAGATAAATGGAAAAGGTTTTGTACCTGGATCCAAGGTTTTGCACCTGGATCCAGGCTAAGGGAGCCAATACGGCACAGCCCTCCATCCCTCTCATCTAGATTACTTGGCTGACCTGCTACACAGTGGTCTCTCTTTCTCTCTTCCTCATTTTCCCACTGAGCAGCCCCTTTTCTCCCACCCTTTGATCAAACAGTTCCTCAGAAGAGCTAGAAACTTGAGGCCCCCCCAGAAGGGCACCAGCTTGGGACATTAACTTTGTTTTGGAAAAGCTCACCCTGCCCCCTTTCTAACCAGCTTCTTCTGCAGAGCTAAAATTTCTCTCCTGGAAGACAGCTTTCCTTCTGGCCATCACTTCAGCCAGAAGGGTCTCTGAGCTGCAAACACTCATGGCTGTGGATCCCTTCATCATCTTCCATGCAGACAGGGTATCCCTTCAGAACTAACCCTTCTTTCATGCCCAAGGTAGTGTCCAGTGTGGCTCTCAACCAATCCATTCATCTGCCCACCTTCTTTCCTAATCCCCAGAACAAGGGGGAAAGGATTCTTCACTCTCTAGATGTGCACACACAGCTCATATTCTATCTGGACAGGACGGAAGTCTGACCAATTGCTGGTTAGCTTTTGTACAGGGGTAGAAGGCAAAGCCATCTCCAAGCAAACCATTTCCAAATGGATAGTACACCTGCTTCCGTTTCTGCTACAAACAGCATGGAAGTCCTCCCCCCAAGGGGGCCAGGACACACTCCATCAGAGCAGCCTCCACCTCTGCAGCTTTCCTAAGAGGAGTCCCCACCAGGGACATCCTTGAGGCTGCCACTTGAACATCTGTTCACACTTTTACCAAGCATTGCCACCTGCCTCTCTTCTCCAAAACCAGGGCAGGGTTTGCCTCTGCAGTCTTGCAGGGCATCCTAGCCAGCTCTTAGTTCCCTGGACTGCCACCACCCATTTCCTCAGCTTTGGGAATCTACCCAAATGTGATGACTGCAACAGTGAAACACTTAGAACATAGTACAGTTGTGTACACTTACCATAAATGTTGGTGTTCGGGTGTATTCACTGTTGCAGTCCTGGCTTCGCCTCCCTCCATCCCCCTTTATTCTCTTTCTTTCCTTACTAGGGACATATTGGTATTAATTTTCCACTGGTGGAGTTCTCCATCAGAACCTGGCCTCCTACTTTGGGGGCTCCTGACAGGTTAGGGCAAGAAAAACTGATGTAATGGAATTGACTGCCTTACTTTATACTACAGACGACCTGACGTCAGTCCTCAAGCAATGGTAACCGAGGCAGAAATACTAAGCCTGTGGTATTCGGGCCGGCTGAGGATAACCCAAATGTGATGACAGCAACAGTGAATACACTTGAACATCTACATTTATGGTAATTGTACACAACTGTACTTTCTTCCTCAACTTCCTGTCCTCATTCTATTTTCCATTTTATGGAAGATGCTTTCTTTGACTTCTGGTAGGACACTGTGATATGCTACCTGAGCAAAGTCCTGTGCACTTTTAGCTCCAGAGCAGAACTTTTTTTCCACAGTTCCTTTGTTTTTTGCAGGTTTTCAGTCGGTGTGTTTTCTCCTCTGTCTAGGGGTTGTGGGCAAATTCGATCTGAGGTAATGTTAGGAACAGGAGGAGATGTTCTTCGTGTTTCACTGTTGCAGTCATCACATTTGGGTTATCTGCTTGCAGTAGCCCTCAGTCGGCCTGATTATCAAAGTCTTGTGTCCTACTGTCTCTTCTTCCGTGACGTCCGGTAGTCAGGGGTATAAAACATGCAGCCGATGCCATTACATCAGTCTTTCTTGCTGTGCGGTGCCCGAAGCAGAAGCAAGTGCCGGTCGGCTGACTCCTGAAATTTTCCGTTTCGAGTTTCAGAACGAAAGTCTTCAACTAAAGTTAAGTACCCCTTTGCGGAAACTTTTTCTTGCTCTTAACTGATGTCAGTAAAAGTCAGTAATTGTATTTCTTGTGGAAAGCAAATACCTCATAAAGATTTTCATTTGTACTGTATTCCTTGCCTAGGCCCTGACCACGACGTTCCTCGCTGTCGGTTTTGTGCCTTGTTTAAACCACGGACTATTCGTCGTCTGTACATTTTCAGATCCGGAGACCATTTCACTGGGACCCAAGGAAATTAAGGCTACTACTGCCAAAAATCCTACTGTCAAAGGAAAAATATACTTTAAAAATGATCAAAACACGGTAGGTTCAGGTTAAGGCACTTTAATCTTGCAGCAAGGAGACAAAAACGTGCTAATACAGAGTTTGTCTAACCAGAAACAGGAAATACTTTCATTTTTATACATTCTTAAACTGGTTATGTCCTACCATGCTGACGTAACAGATTACCACCTTTTTCATCATCATCTGCTGACCATCTTTCCCATGAATTTCTGCTGATTTATCGATTTTTATGTGAAACTTCCTGAGGAAAACAACATGGCCTTGATTACTCCCAGTTAGATGCATGTTATGTTACCATTCAAGATACTATGGCTAATTCAAGCACAATGCTAGCAGTTCATTTCTCTAATAATCCTTTGTCTACTTTATCTCCTAAGTTACTACAGCTGCACAGGTTCCCATCCTTCGAACAGAGCTGTTTGTCTAAAATCATTACATTTACAGAATAAAGCATTGTTCATTCATTCGTTCCTGACCTAGCAGATAAACACCTGCTTCTCAAGTACATTTCCAAAAGGCATAAACATGAAAATTGCTGTGCTAGCAATTACTAGGTCAGAGGGCAACTTGCAAGTTTCAGAAAGCATACTGCAGTTTTCAAAAAGCATATTTTTCAGTCTCATATGAAACTCAATTTGTATAAAATACAGTGTATGAAAAATAGAATGAAAAGCGTATTAAAATACTTGATTATTAATTGGCATTAAGCATACACACATTAATACATATTTTTCTAACACCTACCCCCTCTGATAGAGATTCCAGGGCCCTATATAGATGGGGTAAGAAAGTGCACACACCTGCAAGCTTGGCCATCAAGGCCTTAAATTGCCAGTTTCATATGTTAAAGTATCAGCAGCATATTATTGGATTGCTTAAACAGAAAATGATGTTGATTCCTGATTGTGCTGAAAGTAAGGATTTACAGGATTTAATGCATTCTGCTGAACAGGTTGGAAAACATACTTTGCAATCTGGTTTTGATTCACTAGAGGCATCTTGCAGGGCTGCTGTCACCGGGCCTGTACTTAGAAGGCATGCTTGGCGTAAGGAGCAATCTTTGCCAGATCATGTTAAAACTAAATTGCTGGATGCTCCATTAAATCAGGACCACCTGTTTGGCTACAAAGCAGAAGTTCTTAAAAAGATGGAAGAAAAAGCTAAATCTATGCAAACTGTTAAAGATTTCTTATAAGTGCATCCTCCTAGATTTAGTAGGCATCGGCCGTCAAAAAAATTGGTCCTTTCCTGTCTCTTCCAGGCCTTCTCAGTTCAAACCCAGAACCAGCAGAACACCCAGGCTTCAGTCCCAGGGTACACACAGGACTAATCAGTGGGGGGCTCCCACTTCCAAATCAGGGAGTAGTAAGACCCCCCCCCATGGTAAGTTGTCTCAATGACTTAACTTTAATACTTCCAAGCACTTCTCAACTGACTGCTCCTTTAGTGGGAAAGATTGCTCTGCAAGAAAAAAACTGGGAACTCATTACCCAGGACAAATGGGTTTAAACATAGTTTCCCAAGGATACAGATTTCACTTCCACACATTACCAACCCCAAATGGTTGGTCAGATCTACCCCCAAATCAGTGGGCAGAGGCTCAAAAGCAAGTACTCTCTCTCTTAAAGCTATTCAGACCTGTACCAGAAGAGGAAAAGGGACAAGGTTTCTACTCAAAGACTTTTTTCCTGGTACCCAGAAAAGACACCTCATGGCGTCCTATCCTGGACCTGTCTATCCAAAACACCTTTTTGTAATTCCAAAATTCAAGATGCTAACTCTTCACCAGTTGCTTCCCATGTTAGGCAAAGATGCCTGATTGGCAACACTGGATTTAAAGGAAGCCTACCTGCACATCCCAATCGGGGAATCTTGCAGAAAATACCTATGCTTCAAAGCAGGCTGCGTGCACTATCAGTTCTCTGCACTGCCCTTTGGCTTATCTACTGCGCACGGGGTATTCACAAAGTGCCTAGCTCCAGTCATTGCATTTTGCAGGCAGAGAAATATTCAGATATACCCATACCTGGACGATTGTCTAATTCGGGCACAAAATCAGGACATACTTCTGAATCATCTGGTATTTGTACAAAAGGTGTTAACTTGTCTGGGGTACACCATAAACGAAAATAGATGACACCCTGTCAACAAGTTATATTCCTGGGAGCAAGCTTGAACACAACTTCCCAGATGGCTTTCCTCACGCCAGAGAAACAAATTCATTTGACAACTTACTTCAAACTAGTGGCCACAAAAGCCCTGCTATCTGCAAGGCAAATACTGCAAGCCTTGGGGTTCATGGCCTCGTGCATTCTGCTAATTCCATATGCAAGACTGCATATGAGGAAACTACAGTGGTATCTGAAAAACCTGTGGTGTCAACGTTCTCAGGATCTAGAAGCAATGATTCCTATCATACCTTACCTACGGTTAGAATTCCTTTGGTGGGCAGAGGCCTGCCATCAAAACAAGGGACTACCATTCACTCTACCCCCTGCCGCCCAAACCCTAACAACAGACTCATCAGACTATGCATGGGGGGCTCACCTGGCAGGGAAGTGCATTCAGGGCAAATGGAACCCAAGTTTAAATGCATCTGCAGATCAATCAAAAAGAAATGTTAGCTGTACAGAATGCTCCGACAGCCTTCAAGGACCACATTCTTCCAGGACGATTAATGGTAAAGACTGACAACACCACTGTTATGTGGTACATAAACAAGCAGGGGGATACCCATTCTTACCCCCTCTGCAGACTAGCCATGGCATTGTGGAACATAGCCGTGAGCAACCAAGTGCATCTACAAACTAAATTCCTGCTAGGAAAGCTAAATACACTGGCAGACGAACTAAGCAGAAGCCTCATGGACCCACATGAGTGGAAACTGGAACCAAGGATTTTCAACATGTTGAGAAGCAAATGGGGGAGCCCAGATTTAGACCTGTTTGCCTCCCCCCAAAACTATCAGTTGGACAAATTCTGCACATGGACTCCTCACAAACAAGCTTGGAAAGTGGATGCTCTGTCCTTCAGCTGGAAAAACCTATCCGTTTATGCCTTTCTTTCTCTGCCTCTGCTCTCCAAAGTACTACTAAAGAGCAAACAAGACAAACCAAGGACGATTTTGATTGCACCAGACTGGCCACACCAACACTGGTACCCCCTCTTGCGCAGCGTGTCACTGTTGGCCCCATGGCACCTGCCCCAGACTCCTACCCTATTGTCTCAGCAGGAGAACCAGATCCTGCACCCTCAGCTTCAAACATTGAACCAAGCAGCCTGGCTAATTACCTAATCTCTCCTTTACCATCCCTCAGTAAACCGGTGATGGATATCATTTTAGAGGCAAGGAGGCCTAGTACTAGAAAATCTTATGCTGAAAAATTGAAAAGATTCTGTGCCTGGAGCCAATCTCAAGGGATGAGCACAGCAGTGCCAAATTTACCTCAGATTTTACAGTACTTAACTGAGATGCTTCACAAGGGCCTGTCTTTCTCCTCCATCAAAATTCACGCCTCTGCCATTTCAGCTCATTGTAGCACAGAACCTCCCCTCTTCTCTCATCCACTGCTCAAGCAGTTCATCAGAGGGACCACAAATTTACGACCACCCAGGAGAGTTCCAACTCCAGCATGGGACCTTAACTTTGTATTGGAAAAACTCACTCTTCCTCCTTTCGAGCCAGCCGCTACTGCAGACTTAAAATTCCTTTCTTGGAAAATTTTCTTTTTAGCAATCACTTCAGCAAGAAGGGTATCTGAATTACAGGTCCTCATGGCAGTGGAGCCTTTCATCATCTTTCATGCGGACAGGGTGTCTCTCAGGACCAATCCCTCCTTCATGCCCAAGGTGGTATCCAGTGTGGCCCTCAGTCAGTCCATTCATTTGCCAACCTTCTTTCCTAATCCACAGAACAAAGGGGAATGGATACTGCACTCCTTAGATGTGCACAGACCACTTAGATTCTACTTGGACAGGACTAAACCTCAAAGGGAATCTGACCAAATGCTGGTGGCATTTGCTGCAGGGGCAGAGGGGAAGGTTATTTCAAAGCAAACCATTTCCAAATGGATAGGCCATTGCATTAATTTCTGCTACTATCACCATGGAAAACCTATCCCACAGGGAATTAGACCCCACTCAACCAGGGCTGCATCTACCTCTACAGCCTTTCTCAGAGGCGTCCCTATCAGGGACATCCTAGAAGCTGCTACCTGGAGTTCTGTACATACTTTCACCAAGCATTACCATCTGCCAATTTTCTCTAAATCCAGAGCTGGCTTTGCCGCTGCAGTCTTGCAGGGCCTTATGGCCGGTACTAATGCTATCTAAATTCCTCCTCCCATCCTTAGCTTTGGGAATCTGCCCAAATGTGATGACTGCAACAGTGAAACACGAAAATAGTACAGTTGTGTACACTTACCATAAATGTAGATGATGTCCTTCAAGGATGCATCTGCAGTCTTTACAAATGGTTGTCCTGTCGTCAGGCAGCCCTTCGGTCGGCCGGATTCCAAAGTCTGGGTCTGGCTTCGGCTGGTATCGCACTTCACCCGACGTCATTTCGGCAGTTATTCGGGTATAAAGGCATCAGCCGACGCCATTTTCCTCAGTCTTTCTTGCCGCGTGGCGCCCAAAGCAGAAGCTGTTCGCAAGTGCCGGTCGGTCAGATCCAGAGATTACTACTACCGAATACTACTTGAGACTTCTAAAAGCTAAGTACCCCGTTGGGGACTCTTTCTTGCCTCAGCCGATGTCAGAAAAAGTGAATAACTGTTTAACTTGTGGGAAACAAATACCTCATAAAGATTTCCACTCTTACTGCTTACCTTGTTTAGGCCCAGACCACGACGTAGCAGCTTGTTTAGCCTGTGCTTCTTTTAACCGACGGACGCTTAGGCGTCGGCCGGAGTTTGCTGAACAGTTTTTCGGTCCAGATTTCGCGTACATTATGCCGTCGGATCCTCCGACTTCCCAAGTTGCTAAGAAACGCAAGAAAAGGACCGACACTTTCAGCGGTTTCGGCGAAACCGCGTTAAGCAAACGCGAGTGTCTCGGTTTCGGCGAAACCGACCAAGCGGTTCTAACTACAGCCGAATCCATGACTACTACCGAGGCCCTTCTAACCTGGTTGAATCGGCTCTCAAATCCAACCTGCTACTGTGTTTTCACAAGAGTTATCGGACACCATCCCTTGGATGTTTCAACCCCTGCGTGGTGCTGCTAGGCCTCCTGCAGCCATGTCCATAAAGGCCTTTGCCAGGGCTAAAGCAGCCAAAACCTCTAAGTCTGTGCCTGTTAAGCCCCTCTCACAGGCCCAGCTCCAGTTCCCAAATGCTTACTCTGGCAGAGGATCTCATCTCTTTAATAAGGGGATCCCAACCTCATCCAGACAGGGCCTCTCAACCTCCTCCAGAAAAGAGACCTAGAGCAGAGCCCCTGAGCCAGTGTCCTCAGATGATTCTTCTGATGATTCAGACAATACAGACCATCCAGAGGCTCCTTTTCTACTTATGAAGACTCCGATGCTGAGAATCGATTCCTTCTGCCTCTCCACCAGAGGAATTTTCATTTGGGGAAACCTTACATGCCATGAGGGAGCAATTCCAATGGCAGGGCAAGACTTTTCAGATTCAAGGAAAAGGCTTAGGACCTTTGCATTTACCACAACATAGGCCTTTAGCTATACCTCCAGTTCTTCCTGTTGTGGATGATGCATTTAATGATGCTTGCACTGCTCCTGATACTTTACCTCCAGCCCCTGCTAAGCCCGATAGGTTCTACAGGGTCCCGGACACACATCACCATTTATACAAGGCCCTTTTGCAGATCCTGAGACTATCTCCCAGGGGCCTAAGGCAGTAACCGACCTCAGTTAAAATCCCTCCCTCTGAAAGGGAATCCAGGTCATTAGAGATGGCGTAAAAAAGTATACACCTCTGCTACTCTCTCAGCTAGGGCATTGAACTGCCAGTTTCATATGATCCAATACCAAGAGTTTATGCTTGATCAGTTAACTAAGAATCTGTCCTCTGATGACTCTTTAGATAAGAAATATGTTCTTGAAATGGTGCATAACATTCAGCAGGTTAGTAACCATTCTTTAAAATGTGGCTATGATGCACTGGAGGCTTCCTTTAGATCAGCCATGACTGGCACAGTTATCAGAAGGCATGCATGGTTGAAAGAACAAGTCTTGCGGATCATGTTAAAGCAAAACTGTTAGATGCTCCTATGGATAAGGTCAATTTATTTGGTTCTCCTGCTCAGCAGGTACTGAAGAAAATGGAAGAGAAGGCAAAATCTGTACAAACAGTGAAAGATTTCTTACAGGTTCAGCCTCCAAGGTTTAGCAGGAACTGGCCTTCCAAAAATTGGTCCTTTCCAGTCTCCTCTAAAACACAGAGAGGCAGGAATAGGCGTTCAAGAGGCAGAAACCAATCCAGAGGAGGTGCCTACAGGGGACGCCAGTGGCAAGGTAACAACCAACGAGGCACAGACACAACTACTACCACTGCAACAGGACAATCACAGTGACTTGGCTCTGGCACCGCCTACCAGGGAACAAATAGCAGCACCCTTAGGCGGAAAGTTAGCCTTATTCTCAAGAAACTGGCACTGCATCACAAGAGACAAGTGGATTTTGCAAACCATAGACCAAGGCTACAGGTTTCATTTCCGTACTTTACCAGCAAAAAGAGGAATGCCAAACTTACCACCAAATCAAAAGACAGAAGCTCTAAAACAAATAGCTCAATTAGTAGAAATGAGAGCTGTGGAAAAGGTACCATCTATGGAACAAGGAAAGGGATTTTACTCCAGACTCTTCCTGGTACCAAGAAAAGAAAACAATTGGAGGCCTATTCTCGACCTGTCCGCTTTAAACACATTCATCATTGTTCCAAAATTCAAAATGCTGACCCTACAGCAACTTCTTCCCATGCTGGGCAAGGAGTCTTGGCTGGTGACTCTAGATCTCAAGGAGGCATACCTGCACGTCCCCATACGACCAAATTGCAGAAGATACCTCAGATTTCTTGCAGGATCAGAGCATTATCAATTCTCAGCATTGCCCTTTGGCTTATCTACTGCGCCCAGAGTTGCCTGGCATCAGTAATCGCTCATTGCAGGCTTCAGGGAATCCAAATATATCCATACCTGGACGACTGCCTGATACAAGCGGACAACAAAAACAAGCTAACAGAAGACTTACACAGAGTCATTTACTTACTGCAAGCCCTGGGATATACAGTCAATATGAAAAAATCAAGACTGATTCCATCCCAAAGAATAACCTTCTTAGGTGCAGAATTGGACACAACAAAACAGATGGCATTCCTAACTGCAGAAAAGCAAGAACAACTTCCTCTCTACTTCTTGGCATTAACAAAACAGAGCAGACTAACAGCAAGGAAAGTACTGCAGGCCTTGGGCTTCATGGCATCCTGCATAATCATGGTCCCTCATGCCAGACTACATATGAGAAAGCTACAGTGGTACCTGAAGAACTTACGGTCTCAACACAGGCACAGCCTAGAAACCAAATACCTCTAATCCCATGCCTGAAACAAGAGTTCCTATGGTGGGCTCAGGCATGTCAGTCAAACCCAGGTTTGCCCTTCCACAGCATTCAACCAAGCCAAACCATCACAACGGACGCCTCAGACCTCGGTTGGGGGCCCACATGCTGGACAAGTGCATACAAGGCTTATGGACTCAAGATCAGCTGCACCTGCACATAAATCAAAAGGAAATGCTGGCAGTAAAACTGGCAATCCAGAATTTCAGACCATTCCTCCAAAAGGCCAGTTGATGATAAGGACAGACAACACCACAGTCATGTGGTACATCAACAAACAGGAGGCACTCATTCATACCCCTTATGCCGGATGGCACTGGACCTATGGAATATGGCCCTGAGCTACAACATTCAGTTGCAAGCAATTTTTGTACCGGGAAAAGAAAACATCCTAGCAGACATATTAAGCAGAACTACCTCGGATGCTCATGAATGGATGCTACACCCGGACATCTTCAAGGCCATCACAAGGAAATGGGGACTACCACAGATAGACCTATTCGCATCCCCGCTCAATCACCAGCTCAAGAAATTCTGCACAAGAACGTACCACCCACTTGCTTGGAAGGTGGACTCTCTATCCTTCAGTTGGGAAAGCCTGACAGAATATGCATTCCCACCTCTTCCTTTGATGCACAAGGTGCTATTGAAAATCAAAGAGGAACGTCCAAGGATCATTCTGATAGCTCCAGACTGGCCAAGACAACATTGGTACCCATTGCTGAGGAGCATGTCTCGGGGACAAATGTGGACACTACCCCTGATCCCATTGCTGTTAACTCAGAACGGCTACAACACCCTGCATCCAAACCTGAAAACTCTGCAGCTGACTGCCTGGAACATTACATAAGAATAGCTAACCCAGATTTATCCCAAAGGGTTAAAGACATTATCCTTGAGGCCCGCAGACCTTCAACAAGAAGGAACTATGCAGGAAAATGGAAAAGATTTCTTATTTGGAGTACTGAAAGGGGAAAAGATGTGTCAAAGGTAGACATAGCCAACATCCTGGAGTATTTGGCAGAGCTTTACCATACAGGCCTGTCCTATTCTTCCATCAAGATACATGCATCAGCTATTTCTGCAGAATACAGCTTCGATCCTCCTGTCTTCTCGCATCCTCTACTCAGGCAGTTTCTGAGAGGAATTAAAAATGTAAAACCTCCTAGGAAACCACCGTTGCCAGCATGGGACTTGAACTTTGTGCTAGAAAAATTGACACTCCCCCTTTCGAACCAGCAGCAACAGCAGAACTTCAACACTTATCCTGGAAAACTGCTTTCCTGCTGGCAATTACCTCAGCAAGAAGGGTTTCTGAGCTACAGGCTTTAATGGCAGTACAACCCTTCCTAATCTTCCATCAAGACAGAGTGTCCATGAGAACAAATCCTACATTTATGCCTAAGGTGGTATCCAGAGTATCTTTAAACCAGGCTATCCACCTACCTACATTCTTCCCCAATCCACAGAACAGAGGGGAAAGACTGCTGCATACTTTGGATGTACATAGACAGTTACGCTACTACCTGGACAGAACCAAGGGCAATAGAAAAACTGACCAGCTTCTGGTAGCATATGCAACAGGAAGGGAAGGAAAAGCAATTTCAAAACAGACAATCTCCAAGTGGATAGGAAATTGCATCAGATTCTGTTACTCCTACCATGAAAAGCAAACTCCACAGAACATAAGGCCTCATTCTACAAGGGCTACAGCCACTACCACAGCTTTCTTAAGAGGAGTGGCTACCAAGGACATTATAGAGGCTGCTACTTGGACCTCCGTGCATACATTTGCCAAGCATTATAACTTACCTTTATACTCTAGATCCCGAGCAGGGTTTGCCACTGCTGTTTTACAAGGGATCCTAACTACACCATAATTTCTTCTCTTTTCCTCCTCCTTTAGTTTAGCTATGGTATTCTACCCATTTGTAAAGACTGCAGATGCATCCTTGAAGGACATCGTACAGTTTTGTACCTACCATAAATGTAGATGTCCGAGAGGAATGCATCTGCAGTCAGGATTACCCACCCTCCTTCCCCTCTGAGGTACTCCTAGGGTACTTGCCAATCTACAGCTAGCTTGGGGGGGATCTATTATGGTGTATTTGTTTGTATATATGTACATACATGCTTACTATTTGGAAACATTGGCATTTATCCAAATTTAGCCATCCAAGAGGGCACCTGGCATCTGGGGCAAGAAACACTGAGGAAAATGGCGTCGGCTGATGCCTTTATACCCGAATAACTGCCGCAATGACGTCGGGTGAAGTGCGACACCAGCCGAAGCCAGACCCAGACTTTGGAATCCGGCCGACCGAAGGGCTGCCTGACGACAGGACAACCCATTTGTAAAGACTGCAGATGCATTCCTCTCGGACATCTGCATTTATGGTAGGTACAAAACTGTACTTTCAAGGGTATTCACTGTTGCAGTCCTGGTTACCCTCCCTCCAGCCCCCTTACTACTTTTGGCTATACCTCTACTCTCCTGTATTATGCTCAAAAGCTTTTTGGTGTATTTGCTTTTGGCGGTATAACCTTGTATACTTATAGATTTAATTGCTTCTCATTAGGGGGGCACCTGACATCTGGGACAAGAAAAACTGATGTAATGGCGTTGACTGCATGTTTTATACCCCTGATGACCTGACATCACGGAAGAAGGGACAGCAACCGATGCAGGACCCAAGACTTTGTTAATCAGGCCAACTGAGGGCTACTGCAAGCAGATAACCCAAATGTGATGACTGCAACAGTGAATACACTCGAACATCTACATTTATGGTCAGTGTACACAACTGTACTTTCTTCATAAAATGTAAGCTAGTGTTAACTGATGCTACATGCAGTGATGCATGTGACAACAGTAGTTCAACCCAGATAGACAGAAAAAAAAATCCCCTGGTTTGCAGGAGAGCATCTTGTGATACCAACATCTGTTTCTCTGTGAGACTTACCCTTCCCACACCACCAGTTGAGCAGTCCCAGTCCCAAGGGGGGTAGCACTAGGGGGAATTAAGGAACCACTGAAGCTGTAGGAGCAGTCTTAGAGCAGTTGATGTAATGGACAGCTGTGGGGCACACAATGAGGGTCAACAATAAATAACATAAAATATACATGTTTTCATTCTTTCATCTTGACTTTTTAAGATGGTATAATGCTAACCAACAATTTGTGACTGTGATGAAAGATCTGTTGAGTTGTTATAGTACTGACTTTATGGATATTTTGAAGTACTAATGCAGTAATACTAGCCTTTGGCAGGATTTGCACAAATAACTCTTATTTTTTTTTTTTTTTTGTTAGCTCAGGTTTCCAGGGATACTATGTAGTTGGAACACATTGCCTTATTTGTATTGCAATTATTCCATCTTTTTTTCATCTTTTGTAGTGACATGGATATTTTTCTGTATTTATGAAGTAATATTTTATTCTCTTTTCTTTCCCCGTTGTTAGCCCTTATTTTTAATGGCAGTGCTAACCCTGCACATCCAAAACACATAGGAAGCATTGATCCCCACTGTGATGTCGTAGCAGTAGTTAGAGGTAAGTCAAGACTAACGGTGTTCTTATTTTTTATTGATTGTGATAAGACCAGTTAAAGCAATTTATCTTTTGTAAAGTTTGGGACTTCGTAGTGTTTTTTTTATGGTAGTTGTGAATGTAAGACTGGCAGGAGATTACATAGTAAGCAAGAGCTGTGTCATGCCATCCAGATGTGTCGCCCTATAGGCAGACAATCTCACCTAGAATCAAGGTTGTCAAGAATACACGCACTACATCCACCCCACAGTATCCACCACACTTAGATCATCTTAGGCTGAGGCACTAAGAAATCTTCCCAAACCGTAAAGACCTCCTAAGCCTATAAATAACAACATTTATTCTTGACAATGCCTACCCTCAGATATCACTGAAACACTCGCCAAAAGCAACACCAAATACCACACGTATGCCTTCACCAAATGATGCCCAAGAGCAAAGTCCATAAGGCAAACAAACACATTAACCAGGGCTCTTGTCATTGTATGATGACACACAGATACCTTCTCCTTGCTCAGTCTGGTGAGTAGGGTAACAGTTGCCTATCTGGAGCCATGATCTGCCAAGTTAAGCACACAGTTCTATTCACTAAGCAACAGATATCAATACAATTCTGTCATAGTCCATGTGGGTGTTGATAACCTGCGACATGCCTTCCTGGACTATATGAAGAGAGACATTATTAAGCTCTCTGAGTATGCGTCTCCAGTAGATATGTGGCTTGCATTGAGCTGCATTCTGCCTTCACTGTATGAAAAAAAGGATTATTGACTTCAATAATTGGCTTAATTTCTGGTGACTTTCCAGGGGGATTCCATATTTGTCATCATGGGAGAACATAGTTAACAAACTATGTTGAAGGATGGTCTGTACTTGCACCCCCCCCCCCCAAGGTTTCCAAATATTGGCTAAAACTTTATCCACCTTTTTAGAGCCTTTTTAGGCAATGCCAAATTGAGAAACCTAAGTGTGTTACTGCTTAATACTAAGAACTTAAACAAGAAACTCCACACATTACAAGCTGTCCTCACTTTAAATCCACAGAACGTACTGCAGCAGTGCAGGGCTTCAGTACCTTCCACACATTTAGACTGTCAGTTGCACAGACCAGGCCAAAAAGTGGAGGAATCTCAGTCTACATTATCAAGAAGTGTACTTCTAGGTTGGTTAAACAGGACAATGCCCTGGAGTTTATCCACGTGCAAATCTGTAGACAAAGTCCTATGCCATATTCTGGCAAAGCTGTAGGTCACCCTGTATGCTTCAAGAATCCCATAGCTCATGTCTAGATGTATTGGAGACGCTTGCCATTAAACCATGTACCATATTCATGTGAGACTAACTACAGTGATTCTTGACCTTTAACACAAATACACTTGACAAGATAATGTGTACACTAAGTAGAGGTTGGTACTTATCAGTATGGGAGAGTTCTTCGCATCCTCAAGTTTTAGGTCCCCACTGGTGAGCTGGGACCATGAGGCTGTCTCCTTCAAAGTAAAAATAAACTCTGTAACCCCAGCAAACTCTGTTAACAGTTTGAAACTATTCTAAAGCAAACTACATCCTATTAAGCGATAGTTTATCAAAATTCAGTGCCCTTAATAATCCCGTGTATCACAGCAACCTGTCCAGAATTGTTCACAGAGACCCTCTACATCCACGTAAATAGCTGCATAGAGGCTTCTGTACCTACTAGATGTAAGCCCAAAACAAACTCTAAAAACAAACCACACTTGTGGAATCCTAACCTTAATAGGGCATATAATAAAAGGAAGAAAGTCATGTCTAAAATTAGGAAGAGCAGCTCCCAAAATGGTAAGAACTTTTTAATTAAACTAAACTGAAAACCAAGAGGACCAGTTAAATTCCACAATGCCAGTTATGAGGTCAAGATAGCTACACATGGCTTAAGACAACCATAAGGCCTTCTACAGCAGTATCAGTAACCTCAAAGGCTGCACATAACATTGTGCCAAACTTGAGGTCAGTGGTAACACCTTCATTGAGCAGAAAGATAGTGAATTTGTTGACTGACAAATTCGGCTCAAAACTCACCCCAGCTTTCCACCATGAAATACCTACTAGCATAACCCCCACCAGCTAATAGCAGGGAGCAGGTCCTGGCAGTCCTTTCTAAAGTCTAAAACACAGCCTCAGTGGACCCTGACAATATCCTGGGATGACTCCTAAATAGCTTGAAACATGACCTCAAACAGGCTTTGTACCATGAGAATGGAGAAACTGCAGTGCTTATGTCACTTCACAAGGCTTGAACCATCAACCAACCTAGGGGAAACTGCAGACCCATTATTCTGACTAGTCTTTTGGAAACTATCAACAAAGACGTAGGCAACCTTCAAGACACTGGACCCAGCCCAGTTTGACTTTGTCAAGAGAAGTTCATGCCTACTATACCTGTTGAACTCCTTTGAGAAGGTCACCAAGGCAATGGATGAGGGGAAAATGATACATGCCGCCTACCCGGATCTTGCTGAGGCTGCTGATGTCAACTATGTCAGAGTGGGGTACTACAAACTCACTGAACTGTCTGTAAACCCCCCTACATAACTCACTGCATTGTCAGCTGGCTCAGACAGGACCCAGGAAGTTAGGATCGGTGAGATCACTTCCAGTAAGAGACTGGTCACCTGTGGGATACCGCAAGGCTCTGTGTTGGGACCACTACTATTTGGCATCTACTTCCCAGAGGTAAAGGCTTATGTCAAGGGCCTTTGGGTAAACACTTTTGTGGATGACTGCAAATTGGGAGCAGTCATAGACCCCCCCCCCCCCCTTTGACACAAACATCTTACAAGAGGGTCTAACAAAGACAAACAACTTGTGCCAAAGTCATGGATTAAAACTCAATGCCAAGAAATGCATTATAGTACCTTTTACAAAAATGGCCACCCAGACTTAATCACTAAATCAATAAGACACCCCTAAGAGTTGAACCAGTAGTCTGGGATCTGGCAACATATGTAGACAGTAATATGACCTTTGACCAACATGTGACCAAGGTAGTAAGAAAATCATTCTTTGTCACCCAATTTATAAGTAAGGGTATGGTGTCCATTCCAAAGAAGTCATAGGGTCACTTTATTCGGCTCTTATCAGATCCATTATTGAGTATAATTCCTCCTTTGGCATGTACCTAACCAGACGCATGCGGCAGTTGGAACTCCCACAAAGGTTCCTTGCCAGGAGAGTCCAGGGTGTAAATACATTGTCCTATACACATTTTCTTAATGTTCTACCTGAATACTGTTGTTTCCTACAAGTTATTGAGAGCTTAGGCCTCAGATTTCCATTGTAAGTGTAGTCTGTTTTAGCTCGGGTCTTCTAAGGGAGTAATGTTTCAGAGGTTTTTGTGGTTAGAACACCACTTTGACCCCAGCACATCTCTGGTAGAAGGTTTGTAGGGAGAGAAGATCCTGGAAGGTGTTTCATCATTGTGATGGACTAAGCTAGTATGCCTTAGATAAGGCAGGAACTGTTACAAATACTGAGTGTTCTACTGCTATTTAGTAATGACTGAAAAAATCAGCTGCAGACCATGTAATTGTAAACTCCACTGTGTCCGTTTTTTTTTTCACCCTAACATGAACTAATCCTGGCACTGAATGTAGATATCTTTAGGTGCAGAGGTAGAACCCTTGCTTGTGAAGTGGTGGGAATCTTTGCCCTTCGTAGAAACTATTGGAAGTTTGTGCATTTCTTTTCTTCTGTCTTGAGTTTTCTTTTTTTTTTTTTTAGTTGAGAATTGTGCATTGCTGAGCTGGCCATCAGTGCATAGTCACATGTCCTCTTAAGATGTTCTCCTGCTGGTGGGATTTGTTTAATCTGTCCCAGCTCCACACCTGCACACCAAGCCTGCACCTGGCCACTCATTTGACTTGCTCATTTCCCATGCGTAAGAGCCTGTTCTTCTCTCTTTCCTTTTCTTTGCCTACTGGGAGATGAGATGCCACATGCTTTTTTCAGCCATTAATAAGGCCAGATAGTAATTACAGAGTAAAATAGTAAATTGCAATAATAGGAGATGTAACACCAGATACAGAATGTGATGCAACACTGATTGCAATAAAAACTACAAATTAAAAACACAGCGAAAAAAAAAAATGAAGACCAGTCATACTGACGGGTGAGACTACCGTTTTTTAAGAAATATACATTACGTACAGAAGTGCACATGTTCCATATATACAGGGCTGCACAGTTAATTCTAGCATTAAATCAAAATCTATGCAAGTGTCAACAAATTTGTGATACAAATGGCTTGTCCTTGCAGTGCAAAAAATGATAATTGTGAAACATATCTATTCTTTTCCCTCTGATAAAGAGTTGAGCAGAAGTGGTGCATTCATCCATGGTAAGCTGGATAGTTTTCTGTTGTAGCCCCTGGTTTACTCCATCAGCTTGCCCAGTTAGAGCTTCTGGGAATAGGTGTTCAGAGGGCATTAAGGAGGGATGTCACACAATGGGCATAAGATGACTTTCACATCCAAACCTGCCTTTGAAGAAAATGCCTTCACCAATCTCCACAGATTCGTCTGAAGCATATGTTCTTGGATGTTGTAGTCTGGGCCCTGTCCCTCCACACTGTATAGCTAACTGTCCTGCTGGCTGAATATATTGAAAACAAAACAAAACAAAAAAACTGTTGGCCAAGGTGTTGTCAGTCATTCTTTTTTTTTCAATTGAATCAGTTTTTCATTCCTAAAGACATGCAGTGATATTGAAATAAGTTGCATCTCTAGGGAGATTTGTATGTTCGATTTTTTTGCATTGTCACTCTGGTACAGATGTTAGTTTTGTTGTAAATAGTTAATTTCTCTTCATATGTCATTAATACTGTTATGTTTATGTGCCACCTCTATCCAGTGACTTGAGAAACATGTAGGACCATTTTGTACTGCAACCTCTAGAAGTTATATTCCTGGGGGAAGTTGTATTAATATAGCTGTGTAGAGTGCAAAGCTTTCCTTACAGCACTGCTTTCTTGGGTAGAGATTTTGCACCATGTGCCTTAAGAGTTGAGTACAATGCATTGCATTTCTTAGCAAAGAAATCAGTGTATTTGTAGTTAGAGCTGACAGCTTTATTGCTGCAGCACACTATCACATTATGGAAGGGGACTTGATGTGTTACTGTACGGTTGATTTCTCATCCTGTCTTTGGGGGGCAGATGTCTCAGGAAGGATTCTGGGAAGCAGAGTGCAGATGGGTCAGAGGCTTGAGAGGATTTATGTAACTCTCACAATAAGACCACTTGATGAACAGTGCAAACTGACAAGCATATATGATGTTACTATTAGTTCAGGTAGCACTGTTCTTTGATACGTTTGCTCTGTTCATATAACTTTTCACAATTGGGTCAAAGGTTTATGTTCTTGTTGTCCCAAGTTTGTGTGTGTGTGTGTGTGTGTCCATTGTTAATTTTGTTTCTGGAATTCATCTTTCAGATGCCTTTGATGCTGCAAAAATGTTGTGTGACCAGTATTACTTGGGCTCCCCTGAACTTGAAATCGAAGAATTCAATGGTAAGTCATGGTTGAGGGCCACGGGTGGTTAGAATTCCCCAGTGTCCTACATACTGTCCTGTGGTTTGAGGTCTGGCACAAAATGGCTGAAGCAGCTCTTCTCCCCTGCAGGCCAACTATTTACTGACCTAGCTGTTGGAAACAAAGGCTGATAAAAAGATTCTAATGTTCACCCAGTTTATCATAACGAGAGCAGATAAGGGGAGATGTGTGTTCACACTTGCTGTGCAACAAGTTTACTTGATTTGCATTGCATATTAAACATCCCTGACTGACATTTTACATTGCGTCTCATCCCACCTTTTTTATTGGAGCTGTATTCCATAGCCCAGTTATATCCACTTATTTTTTTTCTCCTCTATCTTTTTGCCTTTTCTCCCACTGACCATCAAGCCTTCCCAGTTGCACACTGGCCCTGATTTTTTGGTGGTGGGTGGAGGACATCTTCCTTTTGGATTTGTCATGGGAGTCCTGTGCAGGGACTGGCATCATCCTCACATACATTAGATGTGCTTTTGTGATCTTGCTGGCATCCCAGCCATGAGAGCATTTTTTTTTTTCCTTTTTTAAACCCTTATCCCACGCCGTGGGTGGTCATGTGTCCACCTTTATCATCACAGGGGCCCCGAATGTGCTCCCCCATTTGCACATGCATGCTTCTTTGCATACATGACATGGAGCTACAGTAATTCACTTATGCTGCCACAGTTGCCCCCCCCCTCCCCGACTGACTGCTGCTTTTGGTAAGAGCGACCTCTGTCACACTGCACTTGAAAACGGAAGATATGGTCACCTGGGAGCCACCACCTCCCGTCCTAGGGTAGGTACTGTCCATCCATCCCTGCCAGCCCATCAGTCTTGCCAGCTGCTAATCAAACAAAGGTCATTTGGGTTGTAGTTGGGGCTTTAGCCCTCTACACCACCAGGCTGGCATTACACCAACTTAATTGTTTTACCCTAGTGACCCTAGCTTCTGGCATTGCCTCCTTAACTTCAGTTATTTTTTTGTTTAGATTAATCTTGTTTTATGAGGACAGAGCATGCTTTCCTTTGTGTCTTCTTACTTTATTTTATTTTTACTTCATTTGTCTAAACCCTTCATCCTGCTGACACTGACATATCTTTTTATTCTGATAGCCATCAGAAGAGGAAGTCCAATTCACATGGTGTATGTGCCATCCCATCTGTATCACATGCTTTTTGAACTTTTTAAGGTAAGAATCAGTGCATGTGAACAATACTGTAGCATTATACTATCATTTCACAGACAGTTACTGTCTTTTACTGATTTGTTGGCACTGCACTGCTGTTTAGTGGTTACAGGTGAGGGGCATGCGCCTTCAGTTGTGGGATGAGACATCGGGGCCGATGCTGGCCAGAACAGTCTGAAGAGTGTACTTGCACTTCCTCTTACACACACAGTTGCGTACCTTTCCTTGCACATATACATATGTGCATGTACCCCTCCACACACAAACACCTACGGTTTGACTAACACAGCAGCATCACCAGGGATTGGGAGTTTGAAGGCTAGTATACTGCATTGTATAACAAACCTGATGCTTGCTCATTTATGGCCGACTTCTCACTTTAAGGAGAACAAATAGGGCTTTATGTTGAGGTTAATAGTTGATTTGATGTTATCCATTTTATTCTTCCTCATTTATGGGTCCTAGGATCCGATCTCTGATCGTCACTCGGGCACTGCACAAGACCTAATGACCTGAGCCTTGAACTCCTCCCTCTCCCGTAATGCCTTACTTCTCCCCTAACTCATCGGATCTCATTTGGTGCCTTCCAGCACAGACGTGATTCTGTTTTGAGCAGATAAGTCAATTTTTTTCTGTTTTTAGTAACTCTTTTGCTATCCAGTTTCACTGAATTTTTGCTAAATCTTTCCTATATCTGTTAGTTGGTTAGTTTTTTCATGGGTGTTTGGGTCTCAACCCCCCCCCCCACACACACACACACACACACACACATGCTTTCTTCCTTTGTAAAGTAAATCTGACCAATGGTCTTTTTTCTGCCTTTCTCTTTACCTAAAAAAAAAAAAAAAAAAACTTTCCCCGGTATCCTTCATTTGTTGGTAGCTATTTAGTACTAACAGTTGTGTGTGATACCTTGTGTGTAAGTGTCAGGTCTGAGAAACCAACAGGGTTTAAAAGATGCATCTCTTGTGGGCACAAAATTCTGAATTTGGATGCCCACAAGAGGTGCATCTATTGTCTCAGGCCAGGGCACTTAGATGCCGATTGTAATATTTGCGCGGCCTTTAACCCCAGCGCCGTATCAGACTGTTTAAACAAGCTAATTCTTAAGGGTCTTTCACCGGCCACTGGGTCCCAAATCCACATGAAACCTACTTCCAAGGAGGTGAAGAAGTATATCTCCTTCGAATCCCTGGGGGTGCGTCCTCTGTACTGGAGAAGAGAACAAAGTTGCTGGATCCAACTGCTTCAGATCCTGTATTGGATCCTAAAGGTTCCTTGGATGTGACTAAACCGGGACTGTCCAAAACTATTCCTCTGAACTAAACATTATCGGATTCTAATACATTGGGTCTGAGCGCACCTTCAGATCTGTCAGACATAATAAGGATACACATCTCACTGTCTCCGAGGAAGTCCTCCTCTGATCCAAAGCTCTCAGATCGGTGGTCTCTGAGCCGTATGCCAGTTTGGAGCAAATCGCTGTCCCTGGCTCTGATGGCTTGGACCAGTCAGTCTCCTGCAAAATCTACTCACTCTTCAGACTCCTCTAGATCCTTTCAGCTGTCCCACCCAGATATGAACAGGATGATGCTGAGTTTCATCAAAGCTCAGGTACAGTTGGGGATTCTCCCATCTCCTTCCCATACTGGATCTGTGAGAACTCCACCTCCCATAGCACAAACTCCTGTTCCAGTCCGACCATTCACTTTGGAAGTTCAGGATCCAGTTTACCAGAGACAGCCATCATCAGAGCCATGTATATGCCTTTCTTCGACTCTGTCAGTGTCCCAGACCAGATGTCTTCAGAGCAGAGTGGGTCCCGGACCCGAGATGTCGGCGGCAACTCTGCGGGGTTGGTCTTGGCTCTGACTTTGTAAGATCAGTCTCTTCCCCAAGGGGCTTCGGTCCTTGACAGTTCGGGTCCAGTGTTATCCAGAGGTACCGCTTCTGGAGTTGACTCTACCTTTCCTCCTTTGGCGGCTTCGGCACTGCGGGGAGGGGTAGAGTTTCCTTGGGTGTGTCTGCCTTTCAGGTGGCAGAGAGGACTTTCTCCAGGATTCGAGATACACCCCCCCCCCGATCCTGTCCAGTCACTGGCTGATCTGAGTTTTGGGCCCATTCATCGTGTCTGTAGTCAGCCCCTCCAGGTGAGCCTCTAGGCTCACCACCCGCAGGGGGTTCCCCAGTCCTCCGATTCCTCCCCCTGGACATCCCACGGAGTAAGTTCATAGGAATAAACAGTGCGAGAGGAAGCACATGGTCTCCCCTTTGGAGTCATTGACTGAAGATGTCGACTTTGATGAGGGAGAAGGGTCCCCCGATCTGCACCCACTAACATCTCTTTCAGGGATATTTTAGAGATCCTGAAACAAAAAGGTGAATGGTCGTCTTGACCCCCTTCTTCTGAGGAGTCGATGTTCCTGGAGGCCTTTGGGATGGGCCCATCTACGTCCTGGGTGACCTCACTGGTGAACAGACTTTATTGACTTAGTTTCCTGCTGGGCATGGAATGAGCCAGACACTGTGGAGCCTATACCCAAGCATACAAATAAATACCTCAGCCCACTTGCAAATTGCTTGCGCTGGAACAGGAACTTACCAAATCTATGGCAGAGTCCTTGTCGGAGGAGGACTTCAAGAAGTATCTCCCCAGTTGGCCACTGTTTCCTCCATATCTAATTCCTGGATGAGGCTGATCTCTGATGCTGCAGAGGGAATGTCTTGAGCAGCGGGTACAGGCATAGCACTCGGGAGACATGTCAGGATGAGGCTTTGCAGGTTTGTGGATCCCTTTAAGGTGCCCTTCATCACTGCCACCTTTGGTGCTTCTCTTTTTGGGCCATTAGTCAAAGAAACCCTTACCCGCAGCGAGCAGAAGGGAAAGATTTTATCTGCCGTAGGGATCAATTTTTGTTCCCCCCTATGGATCTTTTCCAGGAACCAACATAGTGGGAAGAAGATGTGGTTCCAAAAATCTCAAGGTTCTTTCCCAGAGTTCCAAGAAGATCCCTCTTCCAGGGGTAGAGGAAGAGCATTTAATGGCAGACACCGCCCTAGAGGCATAAGGGGTCTGCAGAATCAGGGCTTCAGCGAACCTTTCTCTGACAGGCCCTACCAGCTCTCCTGAAGCATTGCCCGGCTGTCCTACTCTGGAGGCAGTCGAGGGCAGATTTGCATTGCACCTAGATGCCTGGACAAACTTGGACAGCTAGGTGTGAAACATTATTTCCAGAGGTTACTGTATATTCCCTTTTCTCTTCCACCTCCAAGCCCCAGGAGGAATCTTCCTGATGTGCAGAGGGAGAATGCCATCCTAGAGGTTCAGAAACATCTAGAAAAAGAGTCATCCAAGAGGTCCCAACTGAACAACAAGGATGTAGAACCTATTCATGCTTCATTGTGGTGCCAAAAAAGATGGGAGACCTGTGACCAATCTTTGATCTGAGGAGTCTGAACCTATTTATTAAGCAGAAGTTCCACATAGTTACGGTTCTGTGTATTCTGCCACTGCTGCAGAAGGACAATTGGATGTGCTCCATATATCTCCAGGATACATACTGTCATATCTACAGGCACTCCAGGAGAAATTTGTGCTTCTGGCCTGAAACTAGTCATTACCAGTTCAGAGCACTGCCCTTTGGACTCGCCACTGCCACCCAGGTGTTTACAAAATGTATGTCAGTGGTGGCAGCTCATCTGAGACTGCAAGGATTCCATGCGTTTCCGTAATTGAACGATTGGCTGCTAACTGCACAAACAAGGCATCAGCTTCTTCGAGCTACTCAGTACCTACTACAAAGCTTCAGCCACCTAGAAATCAGGGTAAACGTAGCAAAGTCAAAATTGTCCCCCTGCTGAACATAGAGGTCATATGAATGCAACTGAATATGATCTTGCAGATAGCTGCATTAGCCCCACAGCATGTAATACGAGTAAGACAACAAGTGCAGGCATTATTAGACACAACCATTCCACCTCCACATTTAGTCCTGAGAGCCCTAGGATTTGTGTCAGCTGCCATACTCCTAGTACCATCGGCATGGCTCTTCATGTGAGTGCTGTAATGGACTCTAGTGGTCCACTGGTCCATCTTATATGATCCTCCATCTGTTCCTATTGTTCTAACACCGATTTGCAAGCGTCCCCTCTATTGGTAGATGCTGTCGAACGACCTGTACCTGGGCAGGCCTGTCTGTCTTCCCCCTCCAAATGCTACTGTGATTTTGGACTCTTCCCTGTTGCGGGGGGGGCATTAGCAGGGAAGATTGGTCCAAGGCACACATGGTCCATCACAGAGACCAAATTGCACACACATGTCTTGGAGAAGAGAGCAGTTATCCTGACATTGCAAGCCTTTCATAACTGCCTCCCTGTGGGAATGATAGCAATTCATACCGACAACATGGCAGTAGTCTGGTACATCATCAAACGGGGCAGCCCATTCTTACCCATTGTGCAGAGAGGCCATGAGAGTGTGGGAATGGGCAGTCTCTTCAAGCTGCTTTCTCATTGTAACACACATATTCCTGGGAGACCAACTTACTGGCGGACAGACTAAGCAAATCCATCCTGAGTCCCCATGAGTGGTCCCTGAATCAGTCAATCAGTGACCGAGATATTCAGCCAATGGGACCAACCTTGCTGTGACCTCTCTGCCTCTCCCTTGAACAGCAAGTATTTTGATCCCCCCAAATGGGGAGACATTGAGGGATGTTCTAGTCCATGATTGGTCTCCAGATCTCCTGTATGCTTACCCGCCAATACTCCTGATTCCGAAAGTACCACAGAAAGCCAGCAGGCTGAGAGTACTTTGATCCTCATCATCCCCTTCTAGCCTCAGCAGGTGTGGTTCCCCTTCTTACAATATCCTCCATGGATACTAAATCCCAGACGAGATTTAATTTCCCATCTGTCAGAACAGATGCATCCCAATCTCCGATCCCTACAATTGACTGCTTTGTTTCTCCACTTTCAGTGATTCTACGGACATGTAGGCTAGCTTCCCTGGTCTGGGAGGTTATTGTAGAGGGCTTCTGAGAAGCAAGAATAAAGGTTTATAATAGCAAGTGGAATAGATTCTCAGTTCGGGCAGCAGAACAGAATATTGTTCCCTTTTCAGCTCCTATTTTGCCTTTATTTATGTTGCTAAGTTTACTTTTATGAGAGGGTGCCAATCTCTACACCATAAAGCTGCAACTGGCAGCAATTGCCAATTTTCATGTAGTGAAAGATTCTTCTTTCTCTTTTTTCAACATCCAAATTATGTAAGGCTTTTATAAAAAGGGTTTTCCTACTTAGACTCCCTATTAAAGGATCCTTCTCCTCCTTGGAACCTCACCATTGTACTTCAAGGTCTCACTCAGAAGCCCTTTGAACCTGCGACATGAAGTTTTTATGTTGGAAAACCATTTTTCTCGTGACCATTACTTCAGCAAAAAGTGTCTGAACTACGAGCTCTATTGTCCAAAACCACCTTGTGTCCCCTTTTCCAAAGATGGGGTCTCTTTAGGCATAATGGTAGGACTCATTTTTAATGTGGCCCCAAAATCAAATATTAACCAATCCATTCATCTGCCAGTTTTCTTCCTCAGTCATTCCAACAAGGGCGAATGTTATGCTCGATGTTCATAGACAGTTGCGTTTCTACCTACAAATGACAAAGGGACATAGAAAATCCGAGCAACTGTTTGTGTCTTTCACCTACTCGACTAGGCCAGGCAGTGTCCAAAGTCACGGTAGCAAAGTGGATTACTGATTGCATTTTTACTGACTACTCCTTGAAAGGCATGCAGTTGTCTCGTCCCCCAAAAGCTTATTCTACTAGGTCGATGTCCACCTTGTCTGCCTTTTAAGCGAGGAGATTTGCCTAACAGCAACTTGGTCCGAGTCGCATACATTTATTTTGCATTGTAAACTGGATATCGTCTCCAGGAGCAGGGCATCCTTTGGCTCCATGGTGGTCAGGCATATCCTTCCATAAGGGCCACCCAAGATATACATAGCTGGGGCCTCTGGCCCATCAGTGAGGAAGAATGAAATGGACAACATCAGATTTAGAAGTTATGTACTTACCATAACTTGGCATCTGTGTTGTCCAGTTTATTCTTCCTCAAGTTGTGCCCATCCACCCCCCATCCTAAGCTGTTGAGACCTGTCTATAGGAATTTAGGAACCCACAGGTTCCTGGTTTGAGTCCCAGATTATGGTAATGTCATGTTGCTACCTATGTATCTTTGTAGATAACTATCTATAAAGCCGCAGACTCTATCTGAGGAGTTGGGGGCGAAGTGAGGAATTATTTGAGAGGGAGGAGCTCGAGGCTCAGATAATCAGTCTTTTAAAGTGGCCGAGTCCAGGACACATCAGTGAGGAAGAATGAAATTGGACAACACAGATGCCAAGTTATGGTAAGGACATAACTTCTAAATCTGATGTTGTCCATTTCATTCTTCCACACTGATGGGCCAAGTCAAAGTAAACTTTATTATCGTTCAGAAATCACACAAGTGCAAAAACTGAATGAAAGTCCGTGTCTCTGGACTCGGTGTGCAGGCAACATATAGACATTTTTCACAGACTTTTACACATACAGCACCTAGCTATTACTTCATGGACATGCAGGCAAACAGACTTAATACTACACATAAGTGCAAAACTTCTAATTTACAGGTGTCTGTTGCTTAACTGGGACTTTATCCAGGGGGTGTAGTTATGGGCAACATCAAAAGAAATGACCAACTCTGGCACTGAGGTGTGAAACATAAAGGTAGATAAAGTACAAAACTTTGAGATCTTTATACATGTGAACATAGACCTCTTAGCAGCATTGTGTGCTTTTTAGGTCTACTTATTTTGACAAAAAAAAACTTGCTTATTCACTCATACGTGTTAAAAACTGTTAGAATTATTTAATTTCTCCTTTTTGTAATATTATGTTGTGTTTTAGTTCGGTTTCTAAATGTTTATTATACTTTTCATTCTGATAAAATCCTTGCAGAATTCCATGCGAGCCACAGTTGAATACAATGAGAATGTTGTTATATTTCCTCCAGTTAAAGTGCTGTTGTCTCTGGGACCAGAAGATCTTTCCATTAAGGTAAGCTGCAGTATTTAAGTCGTACTTTGTGCTGCTTTCTTATTTCCTTTGTAATCATGGTATACAGCTGTATCAGAAAATTACGCATTTACCTGCTGTTTTCTTGCCATTAGCAGTCTTGCATTGAAATGAGTACATCATCTGAAAGGGGCTTTGTATGTGTCTTGAGTGAGTTATACCACCCTACCATTCTCCATTTACCTCTTGTTGAAGTGGAAGTCATTTGTTTTCACATTTTATTTTAATCAGGGTGTTAGCACAGGGTGGCAGAGGACTAAGAAAATTCACTGTAGTGTGTAAAATGCTGCAAGTCTTTCCAAGTGTGCCCACTATGGGGCAGTTCAAATGGTATTTTGGCAGCGGTGGTCATTGGTGTGTGTGCGTGCATGCACGTGCATAGTGGCTTCCCTTTCTTTATCCGAATGTCTTATTCAGTGATTGTTGTAATCATCTCCGTGTGTTGAAGTTATAGTTATTGGCAGTGCTAGATATTCCCTGGTCTAAGGCTGCCAGCAGATTGTCCTGTAGATTTGTGGTAGGGATGCAGTCATAACTAGTCTTGTGTCTGTGAGGTATGGTAGATTATAGAAATTACTTTAATTTTCTTCAGAGATTTGTTGTATTATAGCAGTAAATGTGTTGTGCGGAATTACTTGGACCATGTTGTAAAGTTGGAAGTAAGTGTCTCAGAGGTGCAATACCATGTAGAGGTAGCTAACAGTTGTAAGTCTACATATTTGTTACAGAGATTGTTCCAAGTTTCTTGGAGTACCCACAGGTGAAGTTATTTTGGCACAGTTACTCTGGGCATGGGAGAGTGTCTAATCTAGTACTTTCTTTGTGAGTTAAACAGAAATAATTCAAAGTCCCATTTTGTTGCATTTCCTGATTGTTTTACTTTGTCTGTCTGTATACACTAAAGTTAGTTGGGTCACTCTACTTTTTGATTTGAGTCATTTAATCTGGACAGTCAGTGTGTAAGCATGTCTTGTTTATATAACCTTGTCCGTTAGTTAACTAGGAAATCCCACTGTACACAAGAGTCCTTTTTCAGTGGCAACCTGGGAGCACTGTCTGGTTAAGTGGCTTACTCAGTCACGCAGGTAAGTGTAGGTGGAAAGAACCAAATCCTGAACCTTTAATTACAGAGACATGTTTAACAGCTCAGAGCCGTAATACTCTGCGCTACATTCTCTAGCATAATACTGTCCTTTAATAGACGGTGACTGTTTTAGGAGGAGAAACTGATGTATTAATAATGTCATTTCTTTTTCCGCCACATATAAATATGTATGCTCAGATGTTGTTTTTGTCTGTCTGGTTTCTGACTTGGCTGTTTGCCTCATCCTATCTGTTTGTCACACAGGTGAGTGACAAAGGAGGAGGAGTTCCACTGCGTAAAATTGAGAGACTCTTCAGCTACATGTATTCCACAGCACCTACACCTAAGTTCGGCGACACCAGCCGAGCCCCCCTGGTAAGTTTTATACAACTACCTGCTTCCATTTTCGTTTTTTAAATCTTTGGGAGTATCTTCAAATGAGCAGATGAGTTACATTATCAAATGCTGCTGCAGTGATTGTGTATAAACAGGAGTGACAGCGTGGAATGGTGGAATATTCTAAATGATATGTGCAAATCTGTGGTGTTGCACTTTTTTAGGTGATGTAAAATTCAGAAATAAGGTTGTCAAAACTTCTCCATACAGTTGGTATGAGTCCATTTTTGAATGTTGATAAGCAACTCCTTTACTGGATTAATGGTGTCTGTGTCTGTCTGTGTGTGTCACACACTTGGCCTTTTGATATTTTTTCTCTTCATGGATCATTGTAGATGTCCTTCATGGATGCATCTGCAGTCATAACAAGTGGGTTGTCCTGTCGTCAGGCAGCCCTGCAGTCGGCCGGATTCCAAAGTCCGGGTCCGGCTTCGGCTGATGTCGCACTCCACCCGACGTCATCTCTGTTGGTCTTCGGGTATAAAAGCATCAGCCGACGCCATTTTCCTCAGTCTTTCTTGCCGTGGCCGAAGCAGAAGCTGTTCGCAAGTGCCGGTCGGTCGGATCCAGAGATTACTTCTACCGAATACTACTTGAAGACTTCTAAAGCTAAGTACCCGTTGGGGACTCTTTCTTGCCTCAGCCGATGTCAGAAAAAGTTAACAATTGTTTAACCTGTGGGAAACAAATACCTCATAAAGATTTCCACTCTTACTGTCTGCCTTGTTTAGGCCCAGCCCACGACGTAGCAGCCTGTTCGGCCTGTGCCTCTTTCAACCGACGACGCTTAGGCGTCGGTCGGAGTTTGCAGAACAGTTTTCGGTTCTGATTTTGCGTACATTATGCCGTCGGATCCTCCGACTACCCAATCTACCAAAAAACGCAAAGATAAAGACCGACACTCGCGGTCCGCGGTTTCGCCCGAAACCACGGTAAAGCAAACATGAGTGTCGCGGTTTCGCCCCAAACCGAGAAAACTGATCAAAGTACAGCTGAACCTATTCTTTCAACTGAGGCCCCTGCTACAACTCTTGAATCGACCTCAGAAATTTTACCCACTACGGTGGTTGACTTATCAGACACCATCCCTTGGATGTCTCTACCCCAGCACGTGGTGCTGCTAGGCCTCCAGCAGCCATGTCCATTAAGGCCTTCGCCAGGGCTAAAGCAGCCAAGACTACTAAAACAGTGCCTGTTAAACCCCCACATCCAGGCCCTCTTCTAGTTCTCAAATGCTTTCTTTGGCAGAAGATTTAATTTCTTTAATTAGAGGATCTCAATCTCACCCAGACAGGGCCTCTCAGCCCCAGAGAAGAGACCTAGGGCAGAGCCCCTGAGCCAGTGTCTTCTGATGATTCTGCTGATGAATCAGACATAACTGACCAGCCAGAGGCTCCCTTCTCCAATTTTGAAGATTCTGATGCTGAAGAATCCATTCCAGCTGCTTCCCCACCAGAAGAATTCTCCTTTGGGGAAACCTTGCATGCCATGCGAGAACAGTTCCAATGGCAGCAACAGGATTTTCAGACTCCAGAAAAGACTTAGGACCTTTCTGCACCTCCCACAGCACAGGCCCTTAGCTATACCTCCTGTTCTCTCTGTGGTGGATGATGCTTTCAATGATGTTTGCTCCACTCCAGATTCTTTACCCGGAGCCCCTGCCAAACCAGACAGATTTTACAGGGTGCCAGATACTCATCACCACCTTTACAAGGCCCCACTTGCAGACCCAGAAACTATATCCCAGGGTCCCAAGGCAGTAGCCGCGACCACAGCTAAGAACCCTATTCCTTCTGAAAGGGAAGCAAGGTCATTAGACAGATGGGGTAAAAAGGTCTACACTTCAGCTACTCTCTCAGCTAGAGCTTTAAACTGTCAGTTTCACATGATACAATACCAAGAGTTTATGCTTGATCAGTTAACTAAAAACTAACCACTGATGAATCTCTTGATAAGAAATATGTATTAGAGATGGTAAATAACATACAACAGGTTAGCAACCATTCCTTAAAATGTGGCTATGATGCACTGGAGGCTTCATTTAGATCAGCCACGACAGGCACAGTGATAAGAAGGCATGCATGGCTAAAGGAACAAGCTTTACCGGATCATGTTAAAGCTAAGTTGCTAGATGCTCCTATGGACAAGACAAGTTTGTTTGGTACGCCTGCCCAGCAGGTTATGAAGAAAATGGAAGAAATGGCAAAATCTGTTCAAACTGTTAAAGATTTCTTGCAGGTTCAACCCCCAAGGTTTAGCAGGAACTGGCCTGCCAAAAATTGGTCCTTTCCTGACTCCACAAAATTTCAAAGGGGCAGGAATAGACGTCCCAGAGGCAGAAACCAATCCAGAGGAGGTGCCTACAGAGGACGACAGTGGCAAGGTAACAACAGAGGCACAGACACAGCCACTGCCACTACATCAGCACAACCACAGTGACTTAATCCTAAATCTGCCTACCAGGGAACAAATAGCAGCTCCTCTAGGCGGAAAGTTAACCTTATTTTCAAAGAACTGGCACTACATAACAAAAGACAAGTGGATTTTACAAACCATAGATCAAGGTTACCGGTTTCACTTCCACACTTTACCAGTCAAAAGAGGAATGCCAAATCTACCTCCAAATCAAAAACAGAGGCTCTACGCCAGATAATGGAGTTAGCAAACATGAGAGCTGTGGAAAGAGTGCCAACAGCAGAACAAGGAAAGGGGTTCTATTCCAGACTATTCCTAGTTCCAAGAAAGGAAAAAGTTGGAGACCAATTCTCGACCTGTCCACCTTAAATACATACATCATTGTCCCAAAATTCAAAATGCTGACCCTACAGCAACTTCTTCCCATGCTGGGCAAGGAGTCTTGGCTGGTAACTCTAGATCTCAAGGAGGCATACCTGCACGTCCCCATTCGACCAATCTGCAGAAGATACCTCAGATTTCTTGCAGGATCAGAGCACTATCAATTCTCAGCATTGCCCTTTGGCTTATCTACTGCCCAGAGTATTCACAAAATGCCTGGCATCAGTAATCGCCCATCGCAGACTACAGGGAATTCAAATTTACCCATACCTGGACGACTGCCTGCTACAAGGGACAACAAAAGCAAGCTGACAACAGATTTACAAAGGGTCATTTACTTGCTACAAGGACTGGGATACACAGTCAATTTACAAAAGTCAAGGCTGATACCATCCCAAACAAGGACATTCTTGCGGAATTGGACACAGTACAACAAATGGCATTCCTGACTACAGAAAAACAAAAGAACTTCCTCTTTACTTCTTGGCACTAACAAAACTGAACAAGTTAACAGCAAGAAAAGTTCTGCAGGCCTTGGGCTTCATGGCATCATGCATAATCTTGGTCCCATTTGCCAGACTACATATGAGGAAACTACAGTGGTACCTAAAGAATTTATGGTCCCAACACAGACACAGTCTAGAAACAGAAATCCCACTAATTCCATGCTTAAAACAGGAGTTCCTATGGTGGGCTCAGGCATGCCAGTCAAACCCAGGCCTACCCTTTCGCAGATGTCAACCAAGCCAGACCATCACAACAGATGCTTCAGACCTAGGATGGGGGCCCACATGCTGGACAAATGCGTGCAAGGATTGTGGACACAGGATCAACTTCACCTGCACATCAATCTAAAAGAAATGCTGGCAGTAAAACTGGCAATCCAAAAGTTCAAACCATTTCTCAAAGAGGGCCAGTTGATGATAAGGACAGACAACACCACAGTCATGTGGTACATCAACAAACAGGGAGGCACTCATTCATACCCCTATGCAGAATGACCTTGGAGCTGTGGACCCTGGCACTCAGCTACAACATTCAGTTACAGGCAATATTTGTACCCGGGAAAGACAATACTCTAGCAGACATATTAAGCAGAACCACTTCGGATGCCCACGAATGGAAGCTGCACCCGGACATCTTCAAGACCATCTCGAAGAAATGGGGAATGCCACAGATAGACCTATTCGCATCACCTCTCAATCACCAGCTCATAAAATTCTGCACAAGGACTTTCCACCCACTAGCATGGAAAGTGGACTCACTCTCCTTCAACTGGAAAGGCCTAACAGCATATGCATTCCCACCTCTTCCTTTGATACACAAGGTACTACTAAAAATCAAGGAAGAACGTCCAAGGATAATCCTGATAGCTCCAAACTGGCCAAGACAACACTGGTACCCACTACTGAAGAGCATGTCTCGGAACAATATGTGGCCAATACCCAGATGCCTTTGATGTTAACTCAGAACAACTACAGCATCATACATCCAAACCTAAAAACGCTGCAACTGACTGCATGGAACATCACATAGCAGCAGCTAATCCAGAACTTTCCCAAAGAGTTAAAGACATTATTCTAGAAGCACGCAGACCTTCAACAAGAAGGAACTATGCTGGAAAATGGAAAAGGTTTGTCATTTGGAGTACGGAAAGAGGAAAAGATGTGTCAAACATAGATATGCCTAACATTCTGGAGTATCTGGCGAACTTCTTCATTCAGGCCTGTCCTACTCCTCCATCAAGATACATGCATCAGCTATTTCAGCAGAATACAGCTTTGATCCACCTGTTTTTTCGCACCCTTTGCTCAGGCAGTTCCTCAGAGGAATCAAGAATGTAAAACCTCCAAGGAAACCACCATTACCAGCTTGGGATTTAAACTTTGTGCTAGAAAAGTTGACACTATCACCCTTTGAACCAGCAGCAACAGCAGACCTACAACACCTGTCATGGAAAACTGCTTTCCTACTGGCAATTACTTCAGCAAGGAGGGTTTCAGAACTACAGGCCTTAATGGCAGTGCAACCCTTCCTAATCTTCCACCAAGATAGAGTGTCCATGAGGACTAATCCTACATTTATGCCCAAGGTGGTATCCAGAGTGTATTTAAACCAGGCAATCCACCTACCTACCTTCTTTCCTAACCCACAAAACAGAGGGGAAAGAATACTGCATACCTTGGATGTACATAGACAGCTACGCTACTACTTGGACAGAACAAAAATAGCAGAAAGACTGACCAACTTTTGTAGCCTATGCAACAGGAAGGGAAGGAAAAGCTATTTCCAAACAGACAATCTCCAAATGGATAGGAAATTGCATAAGATACTGTTACTCCTTCCATGGAAAACCAATTCCACAGAACATAAGACCTCATTCTACAAGGGCAACAGCCACTACCACAGCCTTCTTACGAGGAGTGGCAACCAAAGACATTATTGAGGCGGCTACTTGGACCTCCGTGCATACATTTGCCAAGCATTATAATTTGCCTCTATATTCCAGATCCCGAGCAGGGTTTGCCACTGCTGTACTGCAAGGGATCCTAAACACACCATAATCTACTTTTATCCTCCTCCCTAGTTGGCTATGGTATTCTACCCACTTGTTATGACTGCAGATGCATCCATGAAGGACATAGTACAGTTTTGTACCTACCATAAATGTAGATGTCCGAACTGGATAGCATCTGCAGTCAGGATTACCCTCCCTCCTTCCCTCTGTGGTACTCCTAGGGTGTTTACCCTCCTAATAGCTAGCTGTTGGGGGGGAGTCTTTTATGGTGTATTTGTTTGTATATATGTACATACATGCTTATTGTTGTGTTTACCTCTATCTATTTGGAAACATTGGCATCTATCCAAATTTTAGCCTGCAGAGGGCTACTGGCATCTGGGGCAAGAAACACTGAGGAAAATGGCGTCGGCTGATGCTTTTATACCCGAAGACCAACAGAGATGACGTCGGGTGGAGTGCGACATCAGCCGAAGCCGGACCCGGACTTTGGAATCCGGCCGACTGCAGGGCTGCCTGACGACAGGACAACCCACTTGTTATGACTGCAGATGCTATCCAGTTCGGACATCTACATTTATGGTAGGTACAAAACTGTACTTTTTCTATTGACAGGTGACTGTGAGTGAAGTTTGAATATACTTGACAGTTACAACACTAACCTGTTTTATTACCTGCCCTTCAGAGCTCTGATAATTGGACTACAGCTTCATCCATTAGTCTTGGTTTTGATTCTGTCCTCTTCAGTTTGCCTGTTACCATTAACAGGCTTTGTGTTATGCATTGAGAAGGATACTTGCAGATGTACCAGGTGCTCCGAGTGTAAGCATGCTTTCAGTATCTGTAAGTTGTACCCATTTTGTAATGGGGCTTAAGTATGTGCAGTTAGATGCTGCAAAGTATAAGTGCATCAACAGTATCTAAAATGTGCCTAGTTCTTAAGTGGGGGTTAAGCATTTGCAGATGTGCAGGATGGATCCTTATACAAGCATGTTAGCAATATGTGTGTAGTTCTTAATGGGGGGAGGTGGGCATTATACATTGCTGTTGTCATTAGTGAACCAGTCAGCAAGCAGCAGTTACAGTACTAGAGCAAAGTGTCTTGTTTGCATTTAGATCCTGACATGGTACTACAGAATTCTTAACAAACACCAATTTTGTGTAATCTGCATAAAGTGAGCAAATCAGTCAACCAGACACTCAGGCATATGTGGCTTTTGAGGTTTAACTATTTAACAGGGTTAATGAATAAAACAAAAGCTTTTTGGTTAAAAAGGACGATGAGTTACTATGCTTGGTGTGGAGAAGGGAGTATTCTACAGATGGGGGAGTCTCTGGGACACAAATCTGTCCCGCCAACAAGTCCTATTGATGTCACAGACCAGGTTGAGGTCATGCATTCGGGTTACTCGAGTGGAGCTTGACTTTCGGATATGGAGCAGTCCCATCAAGGCAGGGTCTGAGATTGCTTTGTATGCCAGACAGAGGTCACCTTTGAGGAGTCTGTATGAAAGTGAGTAGAGGGACAGGGCTTTTAGCCTGTCTGTGTAGGGTAGATGTTTGAGGCCCTGGATTCTTCTTGTGAGGAACCTCTATTGTGTGTCCAACTGCTGCATGTCCTTTGCGAGGTACATGCTGAAGGGGGCATTGTACTCAATAATTGGCCTTAAAAGGGAAGAATACAGGGATGTTATGACCTCCTTGTCCCTGGATGAGATACCCTCACTTATGCGGTGGGCCATGTAGAAAGTTTTCCATAGAACGGAAGCAACATGGTGGTCAGTTGTCAGGTTGCTATCAACCTGGGTGCCCAAATCCCTCACAACTGATTGTGTGCTTAGGACATTGTTATTAATGTGATAATATGCGAGGACGTCACTCTTCCCCAAAGAGGATGATGCATTGTTTGGCATTCAACTTGAGGCCATGTTTCTGGCACCAGTGATTTGTTTGGGTGAGACCTTCTTGGAGGACGTCCACATCACTTGGGGAATTGATGACCGCACCCAGCTTGCAGTTGTCTGCAAACTTGGTCAGCCATAGCCCACTGGTTTTGGCCTGCACCTCAGAGAAGTATATCTTGAGTAACAGAGGCACCAACACCGATCCCTCGGGTGCGTCGCTTGTTATGGGTTTACTGTTTGAGGTGGCTTCCCCTATTTTGATTAGGTGGGTTCTATCAGTGAGCCAGTTTGCTATCCATCTGGTAACATTTGCTATCCATATGGTAACCTATGGATTGATGCCTAGTTGAGAAAGTTTATCTGTTATGCCCGAGTGGAGACTAGTGTCGAAGGCTTTGGCCAGGTCAAGGTAGGACACAGTCTTCCCCTCTTCCATGGCTTTGGTGACTGTCTCAAAGAAGTCGACCAGATTTAGCAAACATGATCTCCCCTTGACAAAGCCAGACTGTGTGGGTTCAAGTGTTTGGTGGTTGCCAGTGTCCCTGTTAATGATGCCCATGATAATCCGTTCCATGGCTTTGCAGATCAGGCTCGTTAGGCTGACGGGTCTACAGTTTCCTGGATAGGTGGACGCTCCACCTTTGTGTAAAGGGATGACAGTAGCTGTCCTCCACTCGGCTTGGACAAAGTCGGTACTCAGGCTTTTGTGAATGGGTGCCTAATAGTGCTGCAGGTTCATGCCTGAGTTCATGTAGGATGCAGCCTGGGGTATTATCGGTCCCATGGAGGCTGTATTTTTTGCCTTTGAGAGGGCAGGATGACCTGATGTTCATCGTGCATACAGCTGCAGTAATCACAGAAGGGTTTTCTCCTGTCAGGCGGTCCCTCGGTCGGCCGAATTCCAAAGTCTTGGTCCGGCGTCGGTTGTCGTCGCTCTCTCTTCTGACATCAGTGAGGCCAGAGTATATAAGACACAGCCGACGCCATGTTCTTCAGTCTTTTTTGTCGCGCGGTGCCCGAAGCAGAAGCAGTTCGCAAGTGCCGATCGGCCAGCTCCTGAATTACGAAAATTTTGGAAACCGAAGTCTTCATTAAAGCTAAGTACCCCGTTGGGGAAACTTTTCTTGCCTCAGACCGATGTCAGAAAAAGTTAATAATTGTATTTCTTGTGGGAAGCAAATACCGCTTAAGGATTTCCATTCCCTCTGCATACCTTGTTTGGGCCCAGACCACGACGTCTCGGGCTGTCGCTTTTGTGCTACCTTCAATAAATACACTATTAAGCGTCGGGCGGAGTTCGTCCAACACTACTTTGGTAAAGCTTTTGATTATAAAATGTCGTCAGACTCTCAGACTACCGTTTTGTCCAAAAAAATGCAAGGAAAAGGACCGACACGCGAGGCCCGCGGTCCCTGCCGACACCACGCCAAAACAGGCTACACGTGGTCCGGTTCTCAGCGAGACGCCTTTGCAGTCCCTGACTACCGACGACGCTCCTTTGGCGGTGTCCTCTGTACCCGAGACCGCTGGGTCCTCGGCCCTTTCCCAGACTACAACCGAAGCCTTTGCTAATGTTGAGCCTACTAATGTGGACAGGTCCACCTCCACCCATGGTGTATTTAGGCCCTCATCTTCTTTTTCAATTAAGGCCTTTACTAAATCCAAAGCAGCCAGGCATCCCACGAGGCCTGTTGCATAGGGCCCATCTCCAGGTCCCATGCCTAAAAAACAGATGTTTAAAATGGCTGAGGATTTAATTACTCTTATCAGAGGTTCTCAACCCCCTCCAGACAAGAGACCCAGAGTGGAGGAAGATTCTCCCTCTTCTGATCAGGGATCCATTTTATCAGAACATTCTGATGTAGAGGAACACTCTTACTCTCCTTTTGAGGATTCGGATTCAGAACAGTCCATTCCTTCTGTATCTCCTCCTGAGGATTTTTCCTTTGGGGAAACCTTGCACACCTTGAGGGAACACTTCCATTGGGAAGGCCAAGACTTTTCAGATTCCAAGAAAAGACTTAGGGAATTTCTTTTGTTACCTCAACACAGACCTCTGGCTATACCCCCTGTTTTGGACATACTGGATGATGTCTATTCGGAGGCTTGCCTTAACCCGGATTTTCTGCCTCCTGCACCAGTCAAACCTGATAGGTATTACAGAGTACCCAGCTCTCACCAATTTCTCTTCAAAAGCCATAATGCTGACCCTGAAACCATTTCACAAGGCCCCAAGGGATTGAAGGCCTCCACTGCCAAGAATCCACTTCCTGCAGAAAGGGAATCAAGATCTTTAGAAAGGTGGGGTAAAAAGGTATATACCTCGGCCACCCTAGCCATGAGGGCCTTAAATTGTCAGTTTCATATGCTTAAATATCAACAGTTCCTGTTATCACAATTAAGGAACAAAATGTCTCAACCTGAACAACCAGATTTAAAGGAGTTACAGGATATGATGCATAGTGCGGAGCAAGTGGGTAAACACACCTTACAATGTGGTTATGATGCCCTAGAGGCTTCAAGTAGAGCGGCTGCTACGGGATCAGTCATTCGCAGACATGCTTGGCTTAGAGAACAAAACTTGCCTGATCATGTGAAAGCTAAACTTCTAGATGCTCCTTTACAAAAGGATGTGCTGTTTGGTACTAATGCTGAGGAGATATTACGGAAGATGGAAGAAAAAGCCAAATCCATGCAAACTGTCAAAACCTTTTTCCAGGTCCAACCACCACGTTTTAGCAGAAATTGGCCTTCAAAGAACTGGTCCTTTCCAGCCACTGACAAGCCTCAAAGAGGTAGATACAGACGCACAAGGGGCAGAGGGCAATCACAAGGATCATATAGAGGACGACAATGGCAAACTCCAGCACCAAGAGGTGGCGAGGACAGTGCACAACAATACAGGAAGCAAACCCAATGACTCCCTCATTTCCATGCCAAGCACGTCTCAGCTGGCAGCACCTTTGGGAGGAAAGCTAGCATTATTTGCAAACAATTGGCATATTGTCACAACAGACAAATGGATCCTGGACATTATAAACAGAGGCTACAAATTTCATTTCCACACTCTTCCAAAAATGAGAGGCATGCCAAACCTGCCACAGAATCAAAGGGAAGAGGCACAACTACAAATTTCAAAGCTCTTAAACATGAGAGCTATTCAAGAGGTACCTTCTCACGAACATGGTCAAGGTTTTTATTCAAGGCTTTTTCTGGTACCAAGGAAAGGAACCGACTGGAGACCCATTTTGGACTTATCCATCCTAAACACATTTCTACTCGTACCAAAATTCAAGATTCTCACGTTACAGCAACTTCTTCCCATGCTGGGCAAGGAGTTTTGGCTGGTAACATTGGACCTCAAGGAGGCATACCTGCTTGTCCCAATCAGACAAAGCTGCAGAAGATACCTTAGATTTCTTGCAGGTTCAATCCACTATCAATTCTCTGCATTGCCCTTTGGCTTATCTACTGCGCCCAGAGTATTCACAAAGTGCCTGGCATCAGTGATTGCCTACTGCAGACTTCAAGGGATACAAATTTGCCCTTATTTGGACGACTGCCTGATCCAAGCTGACAGCAAGCACATACTTCTGGAACATCTGACATATGTGACACGGCTATTGCATGCCCTGGGATACACAATCAACAAAGAGAAATCAAGGCTAACACCATCTCAGAAAATAACCTTCCTGGGTGCCAACTTGGACACAAACACCCAGATGGCCTATCTTATGCCAGAAAAACAAGGGTAACTATCTCAGTACTTCAAAATACTAGCAAAAAGTACCAGGCTTACTGCAAGGAAAATCCTGCAGGCTCTGGGATTCATGGCATCTTGCATTCTTTTAATCCCATGTGCAAAGCTGCATATGAGGAAACTTCAATGGTACCTAAAAAACCTATGGTCTCAACACAGTCACAGTTTGGAAACAATACTACCAATAATCCCATGTTTGCAAAAGGAATTTCTATGGTGGGCCCAAGCATGTCAAGCAAACACAGGCCTCCCATTCTGCAAGCCTCAAGCAGAGCAAGTTATCATAACAGACGCCTCAGATTATGCTTTGGGGGCGCACATGATGGACAGGTGCATCCAGGGCAAATGGTCCCAAAAAGAAAAGCACCTCCACATCAATCAAAAAGAAATGCTAGCAGTAATAAATGCAATTACAGCTTTCAAGGACTTCCTGCATCCAGGACAATTACTCATAAGAACAGACAACACCACAGTAATGTGGTACATAAACAAACAAGGAGAAACACATTCATACCCCCTGTGCAGACTAGCCATGACCCTTTGGAACTTGGCTCTGGAATGGCAAATCGAACTTCAAGCACAGTACCTGCCAGGATTGGAAAACACACTGGCAGACAAATTAAGCAGAAATATGACAGACCCACACGAATGGAAGTTACATCCGCAGGTGTTTGCAGAAATAACCCAAGTGTGAGGGAGGCCAGACATAGATCTTTTTGCCTCCCACAGGAATCATCAATTGGAAAAGTTTTGTTCGAGGACCTTTCATCCAAAGGCCTGGAGAGTGGACGCCCTTTCATTCAGTTGGACAGCATGGACAGTTTACACATTCCCACCTCTGCCTCTTCTGCCCAAGGTGCTTTTGAAAGCAAGAGCAGACAGACCGAAGATGATACTGATTGCTCCAGATTGGCCAAGGCAACACTGGTACCCATTGCTGAGGAGCCTAACACATACTCCTCCCTGGTCCCTGCCTCTAATGCCACTTCTGCTGACTCAGCACAGTTACAAAACTCTCCACAGTCAGCTGAAAACACTCAATCTCGCTGCATGGAAAATTCCTTAACACCACAACAGACCCTACTCTCCAAGGAGGTGCAGGATGTCATTTTGGAGGCCAGAAGACCATCAACTAGAAAAGCTTACTCCGCAAAATGGAAGCGGATTTGTTCTTGGAATGCGAAAAAAGGCCAGGACCCTAGAAAACTGAACTTGCCTCGGGTATTACAGTATCTAGCTGAGCTGCTAAACAGTGGACTTTCATTTTCTTCCATAAAAATCCATGCCTCAGCTATTTCTGCAGAATACAATACGGATCCTCATTTATTTTCTCACCCACTCTTACGACAGTCCCTCAGAAGGGCTAAGAATATTAGACCACCAAGGAAACAACCAATACCAGCCTGGGATCTTAATTACATACTAGAAAAATTAACATTGCCTCCTTTTGAACCAGCTGCCTCAACAGAATTGCAATATTTGTCCTGGAAAACTGCCTTCCTTCTGGCTATCACTTCAGCTCGTAGAGTTTTGGAATTACAGGCCCTCATGGCGGTGCAGCCCTTTCTCATTTTCCATTAGGACAGGATCTCCCTTCGTACCAACCCATCTTTTATACCTAAAGTGATATCTAGGGTAGCTTTAAATCAAGCCATACACCTTCCTACCTTTTACCCCAATCCTCAAAACAAAGGGGAAAGGCTGCTACATTCCTTAGACATCCATAGGCAGCTATGTTACTATTTGGACAGAACAAAGTCCTTCAGGAAATCAGAACAACTCTTTGTGTCCTATGCTGTAGGGGCTCAAGGGAAGCCAGTTTCCAAGCAGACTATTTCAAAGTGGATAGGCCACTGCATACGGTTTTGTTATTCCTATCATGGGAAATCTGTTCCTACAGGTATCAGATCGCACTCCACCAGGGCCACAGCTACCTCTACAGCTTTCCTCAGAGGAGTTCCTACCAAAGATATTCTGGAGGCAGCCACTTGGAGTTCTGTACATACCTTCACAAAACACTACCACCTGCCTTTATATTCCAGAACAAGAGCAGGCTTTGCCACTGCTGTTTTGCAGGGCATTCTGGCTCAACCCAGTTCCTGCTAGTACCTACCACCCTCTGCGTAGCTTTGGGATTCTACCCATCTGTGATTACTGCAGCTGTATGCATGATGAACATAGTACAGTTTTGTACCTACCATAAATGTAGATGAGTGCTAATACAGCTGCAGTACAGGTTTCCCTCCCTCCTTCCCCACTTGGTAAAGGCATGGGGCCTAACAACCTCTTCATACAGCCTGACTGGGTTATCCTTCTAAGGTTTATTTGCTTGCAACCACTGTTTTTGGATTATATTGCATTACATGTATACGCATATAAGCATAATTTATGTATTGCCTTCTTTCGGGGGGCACCTGACATCTGGGGCAAGAAAGACTGAAGAACATGGCGTCGGCTGTGTCTTATATACTCTGGCCTCACTGACGTCAGAAGAGAGAGCGACGACAACCGACGCCGGACCAAGACTTTGGAATTCGGCCGACCGAGGGACCGCCTGACGGCAGAAAACCCTTCTGTGATTACTGCAGCCGTATTAGCACTCGAACATCTACATTTATGGTAGGTACAAAACTGTACTTTCCCTAGAGATGAGGGGAGGGGGGGGATGTCCTGATTTACTGATGGGGAGGACAGAGGGGTGAAATTTTCACTGAATCTGTCAGCCAGTAGGTTGGCTATATCTACAGCATTTGTGTATGTGGTGTCCTTGACCACCAGTTCTGAACAAATCTGGATGCTTCCTTTGAGATTGCGGACATATGTAAAGAAGGCCTTTGGACTCGAAGTTGGCTTTAGAGGATTTCACTAGTGCTCTTATTTGCTTGTTCAGGCTAAGGAGAGATTGCTTCCAGTTGGGCACCTGCTCCTTCTCGGTCCTGGACAGCAATTTTTTTTCCTTTTGTTATGTAGTTTATTTATTGCAGATGTCCACCAGACGGGTTTACCTTTCCTTGCGGGGGATGATTTTGCCCTGTTGGGTATTCCTGATTCTGTGCATCTATATAAATGCTCATATAGTACTTTGGTGTAGATTTGGACATCGGTGCCAGTTCCTACAGAGGGGGAGGTGGCTGTGAAGCTGTTTATACCATCCCTCAGGAGGTTGTAATCAACTTTGGAGAATTTTTTTTGTTTAACCGTAGCTGGGGGGGGGTGTCAGGGGAGATAGTGACTTCGAAAGTGACCGCTTTATAGTCTGATCTTACCAGGGAGGTTGATTCTGTAGGGGTGCTGCAGTGGTTACTCATATTAGTTAATACCAAGTCCACAATATTATCACCTCTTCTGGGGGTATTGACTAGCTGTTCCAAGGCATTTGCATTGATAAAATCGAGGAATCTCTGGCCATTTGTGTTCTGGCATGAGTAGTTTTTCCAGTGTATGGCTGGGTAGATAAAGTCACCCAGGATCAGGGTAAAGGGTTGAATTTTGATAGATTCAAAGAGGTCCAGTAGGTGGAGTGGGTATCATGAGTCAAGTTTGGGGGCCTCTAGCTAGCTATGATTTGAATAGGGGTCTTGTCAATGGTTAACTGCACCTGGAGTGTCTCATACTGTTTGACCAGCCTGGAGGTGTGTGTGTCATTAATATATATTTAAACTCCACCTCCTTTGGCTTTGCTGCCCACAGTTTGGTGTCTGAATGTATGATAGGATTAGTAACCAGGTAAGGCTGGGGTGCTCTCCACCACTTTGAACCAGGTTTCTGTAACTGCACAATGTCAGCATCTTCCAGGGTTAATAATGCTTACAATGAGTGCAGTTTCATGTTTAGACTCCTAGTGTTTCGCAGCATGGCCTTTAGTTTGCATTTTGTTGAATTTTTTATGTTTGTAGTATCGACCTCATGACTTTTCCTGAAAAGGCACTATGGGGAGGCAAAGGCCTTTGCTAGAAGCCTGAAGCCCAAGTGAGACAGATGCAGGCCATCTCTAGCAAAGTATAGTGGTCTATTGATCATATCTTCCCAGCCTGTCAGGTACTGGATTCCCCTGGAATGATACCCGGAACTAAGCCAATTGTTAAAATCAAACATTTTCTGTTTGTATTGAGGCATCATTCTGGGTGACAGTATAATGCTGCTTAAGGCTAGGGACATACCTGCCTAGGACACATATTCAGCAAGCTCAGTCATGTCTCTCTTCTTATAGTCCAGTAATTGTATAGTAATTATATAATGATATAATTATATTGTATAGTAATTGTATATCCGTATAGTAACTATAAGTGGGCGTTGGGGATAGACTGTAACAGCCTACCACCCAGGTATTGTCGAAATGTGAATCCTGCAGTTTATTCACTTCAGTGTCATATATTACACTATCTGTCTGTGTTAATATGCACATGTTTAATCCCTGTTGAGTGTTTAGATGAGACACTAGTGAGTTGGAAGATGAGGAGTTGTGTTCATAGGTTCATAGGTTCATACTAGGCTATCTGCCCTAGGGCATTTATAAGCCTAGCCAGAATGTGTTTGGCTTTCGCCACCCATTTTAAATTTATTTTGCTATGCCCTTTTTCGAGGTTAGTATACTGTGCCTTTTAGGAGTTGTGGTAGGGTTTCATTCCGTGTACCTTTACATAGTGGGAGTTCTGTGGTGCACTTGAACAGACTTTTACACTGGTGTCTAACTCTAGATGCCTTGGGTAACCATGTGTTGGTGAGGTGGGATTTTTTTGGTGTTTTGGACTAATGAGAGATGGTGACTGGCATCAGGCTGAGTGACTGGCATCAGGCTGATTGGTACAGTTGTAACACTTTTGTGTGTATTTCCATATTACTGTTGTACTAAGGCTCTCTTTTTTATTGAATGTAACGGAGTGCAGGTAGTGAGGAGTGGAGATTTAGCCAAGTGTAATTATATAATAGGGAAATGATTATTCTGTTTGGAGGCATCACTATGCTGTAATGAGTTAAATCCTCTTTTGTGGTCCGTATTTACTAGCCTATAGGCAATAACCAAAAACCAAGTAGCAGACAGAACTGCTTCATGGGGTGAATGACATGAATTTATGTCATGAAAAGTATTTTTAAGTTTGACCAGCCTTGAGATAGGTGATTTCAGGATTGGGTGAGAGGAGGGAACCATCCTGCCTAATAATAAAAAAAAAATAAAAAATCTAGAAGGCTCTGGAGCAGAATTTGTAGTAGTTTGATATAACTGGATAAATATTATAACTATAAATATAAAATATATACATATATATAAATATATACATACAAGTAAATATAAATATATGTCTAAGATGAATATAATTTATCATTTTTTTTCTTTTTATCCATCTTGAAATAGTTTTGCTGTTGACACTGTATAACATTGTATTTCTACTTAATGCCTTGTAATAATCCTGTAACATTGCTGTTTAATGCTAATTTATAATGAAAATTGTATAATATGTTTGAGCTTTTCTCCCTGGGCCTCTGCTGAAAAAGGGCTCTTCAGGTCAGTCGGACAATCCCAGTCAATAAATGTAAAATGATAAATAAAACAAAAAAAGTTTTAAGATAATTTGGGAGTCTGAGAGGGATTATTGATTCATCTTGTGGTGGTTCTCCAAGGGCTAAGAAGCGAAGATGCTTCTGATAATTTATATGTTAAGGATGACATCAAGGAATTTGACAAATTCTTGTATTACATTAGTGTCACTAAATTGGGTGTCAGTTTACATATTGAGTACATGACAGAGTACTGAATTATTTGGACATAGCTTATGGTTCAGGTTGTCATATTTTGTGTTGGCTGCACTCTGTAATGGGGAATATTAATAACTGTAGATACCACTGATGTGTTAAATGCATTGTTTTTTTCTTATTCAAATATAGAAGTGAAACAAAACGGATGTTCATGATTCACTGACTTCAATCCTGTTAACATTATTGCTTTACATTTTTTGAGTACTGTAGTTCCTGTCCCTTGTTGCGTACAGGCACAATTTTCTGTCACTGGGAGGTCTGTTAACCTTTCTGTAGTTTTCTTATAAAAAATCAAGTGTACATTATTTTCTAAAGTACTTTTGGCCCTGCTGCAGGGATTTTTTTACTCAATTTTCATCTACAGTTTCTGTAAGCAGAACCTTAATTTATCCTAGTTTAAATAATTCCTGTGCATGTACTGCAGTTTTTGTCTACAGACCACTTAAGAGCATCTGTTCTTAGCTAGGATAAAACTTCTTTTCTCAGAGTTTAATTTTCATTCTAATTTTTTTCCTGTTCACCTGTTAAGATATTGTCCCTTTTAGGTAAGATCAAGACTCAAATGGTGTAGTAATGTACAGGTTCTCACCATGTCCAAGGTTCCTTGAGGAGTGACGGGCCTGTTTGCCCACCTTTTCTTTTAATGTGGCTGTTTATTGTGGGTATGATTACAGCAAGGGGGATTTAAAAACTTTTTTTTTTTTTTAAATATTCCAGGTTTTCATGTTGTTCTTCAGGAAAGGAAGAGAAAACCTATCGACAGAGGGTTGTTGAAGCCTTCGTTTCAAGAAGCTTTGAGTGACCAAGATGGATCCAGCAAGTCCTCAAAATCTTCTAAGACTTCGGACTCTAATCTAAAAAAATCCTCTACTTCAGCTCCACTGCCATCGGAACCGACAGTCTTTTCCTTTCGGAGCCGGTCCCCAGCATTGGAACCGGTGTCCGAAGCTCCTAAGAGTCCATTACTTCAGTTGGTACCACCTTAGGTGCACTCCTCTCGGTCCTCTATCAGCCTGTCAGATCTGGATGTGGATCGTGTGGTGCAGAAGCTGTTATTGGCACCGGCCTTGGCAAAAATGTTATCTGCTTCGACCCAAATGGCTTCGGAACTGAAGACCATTGCACCAACTGAAACTGTTCCTCCTCTCAGCCATGCTGGTCCGTCTGAGCCGGAGGAGTCCGACCTGATGTTAGTGGAACCCTCGGAGCCAACCCCTGCTCCAGTGTCTTCGGCTCCATGCATTCTGACATCCTCGGTGCCGATCGAGGACTCTAGGAGCTGACACACTCTGGTCGGGTCCGGGGAGGATAATCGGACCGACTTGTCTGTTCCGACTCTGCCTCTCGGGGCTTCTGCTTGGATGAGCTCTGCTCCTACCTCGGGCTCAGAGCCCACTGTCCCTCAGAGCAGAGGTGCTTTCGATGCCATGAGGAGAGTCATGTCTCCTGAGACATCCTTGACCTCAGGTCTGCCTTCCTCCTCCCCTAAAGTGCCTGTGTCTGCTTCTGCCTCACACATCCTGACCAAGGGTAGAGACCCAGAACCTCAGGAAGCTCCATTGGGTGGCCCCTGCTCTTCCGAGACCTCACCAGAAGCTCCCACTGATGAGGTTCCCAGGAAGAGATTGTGTAAGTGGAAACATCTAGACTCCCCATAGAAGTCTCTAACATCAGATACTGACTTAGATGAGGCAGAAGGGTCCCCACGGTCCCCCTCTGAGGATATCTCATTCGCTGAGATACTTGAAATTCTTAGGCAGAGGGGTGACTGGCAGTCCAACAGCCCTACTGAGGATGAGTCAGATGTTCATCATGTTTCACTGTTGCAGTCATCACTGTAGGGTTCTTCCTGCCGGCAGGCAGCCCTCGGTCGGCCAAAATCCCAAAGTCTGGGTCCGGCGTCGGCTGTTCAGTTATGCTCCCTGACTTCAGAGCGCTAGGAGTACAAAGCTGGCAGCCGACGCCATGTTCTCCAGTCTTTCTTGCCATGCGGTGAAAGCAGTTCGCAAGTGACGGTCAGCTGACTCCTGATATTTTTTCGTGCTTCAGATTTACTTCTTCTTCTCAAAGCTAAGTACCACGTTGGGGAAACTTTTTTCTTGCTCCAGTCTGATGTCAGAAAAAGTTAATAATTGCATTTCTTGTGGGAAGCAAATACCTCATAAGGATTTCCATTCCTATTGTATTCCTTGTTTAGGCCCTGACCACGACGTAGCTAGTTGTCGGTTTTGTGCTAGATTTAACCAACGTACTATTAAGGATTTCTTACAAGTTCAGCCTCCTAGATTTAGCAGAAATTGGCCAACTAAAAATTGGTCCTTTCCCAGCTCGGACAGGCCTCAGTGGGGTAGATATAGGCTCTCCAGAGGGAGGGCCCAAGCACAAGCCTCTTACAGACCTAGGTGGTGGAGTGCTTCCACCCCCAGAGGTGGAGAGGACAGACCTCAATCTTACAGAAAACAGGCTCAATGACTCCCCCTGCTTGGCTCCAGGCACTTCTCGCCTGGAAGCTCCTATAGGGGGAAAACTCTCTCATTTTCAACAAAATTGGACTTACATAACGCAAGACAAGTGGGTTCTGGATGTGGTTTCAAGAGGTTACAAATTCCACTTTCATACCTTGCCAAGACCAAATAGATGGCCAGACCTACCGAAACACCAATGGTCAGAGGCATTAAACCAGGTGGGATCCCTCATGGATATGAGGGCAATAGAACTGGTTCCACAATCAGAGACTGGGCAAGGCTTTTACTCAAGGCTCTTTCTAGTGCCCAGAAAACAAAATTCTTGGAGACCCATCCTGGATCTGTCAGTCTTAAACACCTTCCTGGAGATTCCAAAGTTCAAGATGCTTACTCTGCAGCAGCTCCTGCCAATGTTGAGCAAAGATGCATGGATGGTAACATTAGATTTAAAGGAGGCTTACCTACACATCCCTATCAGACAGGAGTGCAGAAAGTACCTCAGGTTCAAGGCCGGCTCAAAACATTACCAATTTTCTGCGCTGCCCCTTGGCTTGTCTACTGCGCCCAGGGTCTTCACCAAGTGCCTGGCACCAGTAGTGGCTTATTGCAGACTCAAGGGAATTCAAATTTACCCTTATCTGGACGACTGCCTTATTCAAGCAGGCAGCAAGGATGTCTTACTACAGCATCTGAAATGTGTTCAAAATCTTCTAAACTGCCTGGGATTCACTGTGAACATAAAAAAGTCAAATTTGGCACCCACACAACAGAAAACTTTCCTGGGTGTTCTTTTAGACACAACAACCCAGATGGCATTCTTGACATCCGAAAAATAACTACAGCTGGCCTCAACTTTCAAAACCTTGGCGTCAATCACACAGCTAACTGCAAGGAAATTCCTGCAGGCTTTGGGTTACATGGCCTCCTGCATCCTTCTCATACCAAATGCAAGACTACATATGAGAAAAATACAGTGGTACCTATAAAGTGTATGGTCTCAGCATTGCCACAGTCTGGACACACAGATTTCTGTCTTGCCTTGCCTACAAAAGGAATTCCATTGGTGGGCCAAGGCATGTCTTCACAATAAAGGGAAAGCCTTCAGTCTGCATCCAGCCAGTCAAGTGTTAACCACGGACGCCTCAGATTACGCTTGGGGAGCCCACCTGCAGGGGAAAGGTCTGCAGGGTTTTTGGACAGAGGATCAGAAACGCCTACATATCAATTTAAAAGAGATGTTAGCTGTACAGAATGCCCTCTTGGCTTTCAGGGACCTTCTACAACCAGGACAACTACTGATACAGACAGACAACACCACAGTTATGTGGTACATAAACAAGCAAGGGGGTTCCCACTCCTACCCCCTTTGCAGACTAGCCATGACTCTATGGAACACAGCTCTAGCTTGCAAAGTGAATCTACAAGCTTAGTTCCTGCCAGGGAAACAAAATATTCTGGCAGACAGCCTGAGCAGGAACCTGTCAGACCCACACGAGTGGATGCTAGACACCAAAATATTCAAGATGATTACAGAAGCCTGGGGATGCCCAGACATAGATCTATTTGCATCCCCCTTCAACCACCAGTTAAAATTTTTTTGCACAAGGACATTCCACAAACTAGCATGGAAAGTGGATGCACTATCATTCAATTGGAGAAACCTCTCGGGGGTATGCCTTTCCGCCACTACCTCTTCTTCCACGGGTATTATTAAAGATCAAGCAGGACAAGCCCAAGATGATGATTTTACTGGCCCCAAATTGGCCTCGACAATTTTAGTACTCAACACTGGTGAACCTATCCCAGGAGCCACCTTGGATTTTGCCTCAGATTCCAAATCTTTTGTCCCAACACCAGGGCCAGGTTCTGCACTCTCATGTCAAAACTCTCAGCCTGGCAGCCTGGCAAATTCAGGGTCTATGATTAATCCTCTTCTTACTAAACAGGTCAAGGATGTCATCTTGGAAGCCAGACGGCCTAGCACTAGAAAATCTTATGCAGGAAAATGGAAGAGATTTTGCACCTGGTCAGGACTCTGATCCCCTCATCCCTAATATCCCACTGATTTTACTTTACCTAACAGACATGCTACATAAGGGTTTATCCTTCTCCTCCATAAAAATACATGCCTCAGCTATCTCTGCACATTACAATACAGATCCTCCAATCTTTTCCCATCCACTTCTGAAACAATATCTCAGAGGAGCAAATAATTTAAGGCCCCCTAGGACACCACCCGTTCCTGCATGGGACCTCAACTATGTCCTGGAAGAACTCACTCTGCCTCCTTTTGAGCCTGCTGCCACATCTGATATTAAGTATTTATCATGGAAAACAGCTATCCTGTTGGCTTTGACTTCAGCCAGGAGAGTCTCGGAATTGCAAGCACTCATGGCTGTGGAACCTTATATTATTTTTCACCAAGAGAGGGTGTCTCTAAGGACTAATCCTTCTTTCATGCCTAAAGTGATTTCCAAAGTAGCTTTAAATCAAACTATTCACCTGCCAACTTTCTTCAATAATCCACAAAATAAGGGGGAAAGTATCTTGCATTCCTTGGATGTACACAGACAACTTCGTTTTTACCTGGACAGAACCAAGGATATCAGGAAAACAGAGCAACTGTTTGTTTCTTGTGCAACAAATTCCCAAGGCAAAGCTATTTCAAAACAGACCATTTCTAAATGGATTGCTCATGGAATCAGATTTTGTTACTCACATCATGGGAAGCAAATCCCAGCAACTGTTAGGACTCACTCTACCAGAGCTGCTGCTACTTCAGCTGCCTTTCTTAGGGGAGTACCTACCAAAGACATTTTGGAAGCTGCAACCTGGAGTTCGGTGCATACTTTCTCTAAGCACTGTAATCTCCCTCTTTATTCTAAATCAAGGGCAGGCTTTGCTTCTGCAGTCTTGCAGGGTCTTCCAGCCGCCCCTCCTACTCTATAACCACCACCCTTTATCTCAGCTTTGGGATTCAACCCTACAGTGATGACTGCAGCAGTGAAACACGATGAACATAGTACAGTTGTGTACACTTACCATAAATGTAGATGTTCAAGTGTCTTCACTGTTGCAGTCTGGGTTACCCTCCCTCCTGACCCCTCTTATACTTCCATTATAGTGGTTTCCTACATCACCCTTCTTCTGAGGTGTATTTGCTTCAGGGTATGGGGTTGTTTGTATGTTACTTCTTTGTTTTAGTACTAGCCTTCATTTTTGGGCACCTGACATCTGGGGCAAGAAAAATTGGAGAACATGGCGTCGGCTGCCAGCTTTGTACTCCTAGCACTCTGACGTCAGGGAGCATAACTGAACAGCCGACGCTGGACCCAGACTTTGGGATTCTGGCTGACCGAGGGCTGCCTGCCGGCAGGAAGCACCCTACAGTGATGACTGCAACAGTGAAGACACTCGAACATCTACATTTATGGTAAGTGTACACAACTGTACTTTCTCCTGAAGGCTTTCGGCTCTCAGCCCTCTACCTCTTGAGTGTCTCTGCCCTTCGATGAGATGATGCAGCTGGTCTCACAAAGGGTGTGGGAGTCTCCATATACTGTGGAGTCTGTCCCTAGGAGACCTAATAAATTAATCTCTGCCCCCTTAACAAATCTTTTCTAACAAAAGGTGTTCCAGTTGATGCTATGGTGGTGGCGGCAACCACCAAAAAGGAAATGTCTTTGATTTCCTCGTCTCTCCATCCTCCTAACAAGAGACCCCAGGATTATGGATAGATATGGGAAGTGCATGTTTAGTTCAGCAACCTTTGTTCGCTCAACTATTTAACCCATTTTACTAGATTACAAAGAGATCTAGTTAAGGAGCTAGGAGATGACTCTTCAGGGTACAGTAGCTGCAGGAGCTTCTGACAAAGTTGCTGCCCAGCTTGCTACCCTAAGTTCTATAGTCCACTCATTCATGCGCCTCATCTCTTATGCAGCTGATGGAACGAGTAGGGCAGCGGTTACAGGAGTTGCTCTTAGGAGGCACTCATGGATGCGCTTGTGTTCCTTTGTGGAGCCCTTCAAGTCATCCTTCGTGAACACTCCCTTTGGTGGCTCATCCCTTTTCGGGCCTAAAGTGAAGAAAACCTTAACCGGGTGTGAACAGGACAGAAAGACTCTTTCTGCCATCAGGGTCCATTTTTCCACCCCTACCCGACCCTACACTAAAGGTAAAAGGGGAGGAAAAATGTGGTTCTGAAAAGCCCAAGGAGCCTTTCAGGACACACATGGTGAACCCCCCTCCAGAGGCAGAGGAGGGGCAGTAATGGAAGATGCCGCCCTCGCGGCAGAAGGGGTCCACAACACTAGGGCGATGGAGATCATTTCTCTGGGAAGCCCTATCAGCGCTCCTGAAAGGAGGCCCGACTGTCCTGCTCTGGAGGCAGTCAGGGGTCGCTTATATTTGTATCCATACGCCTGTCTCAATATAACAAAAGACAGCTTGGTACAAAATATCATTTCCAGAGGATACTTCATCCCATTTACCACACCCCATCTAGGATTCCAGGTGTTTCCGTACCTAGACGATTGGCTCCTTTCCACCACCACCAGGCATCAACTTGTTCACGCCAGGGAGTTCACTCTGCAATCAACTGGGCATTACAATCAACTCAGAAAAATCTGCCTTGTCGCCATCGCAGCATATCGTTTTTATCGGGGCAGAGTTGAACACCACCACCACCACACTAAGGCTTCCAATAGAAAGAGTCTTTCTTCTTCGTCAACATGTCAGCGTTCTGATATCAAAAGACAGAGCACCAGCATCAGAAGTTCTGAAATTATTAGGCATGATGGCAGCAGCAATTTTGGCTATTCCACTAGCTCATATGCACATTGCGGATACTACAATGGCTGCTGTTCACTCAATGGTCTTACCAAGAGCTCCCCATGACTCGCACTGTAATCACAAATTATTGCAAAAAGAACCTTCAGTGGTGGTTGACCTCACCTCATGTCACGATAGGATGACCTTTTGTGCTACTCCCTCCAGTGGCCACAGTGACCACGGACGCTTCTCTGATGGGGTGGGGGGCATTTTCAGGGAAAGACTGCCCAAGGCACATGGACCGATCAAGAGACACATCTGCATATCAATGTGCTGGAGATGAGAGCAGTACTTTTGGCGTTGCAGTACTTTCAAGACGTTCTTCCTCTGGGTACGTTTGCGATTCAGACAGACAACATGTCGGTGGTCTGGTATTTGAACAAGCAAGGAGGAACCAGGTCTTACCCCCTTTGTCGCGAGGCTCTCAGAGTTTGGCAGTGGGCTGTTTCCACCCAGAGCTTTCTGTTGGCAATGCACATCCCAGGGAAATTCAGTGTGATAGCAGACAAGGTGAGCAGGGCAATCTTGTTGCCCCACTAGTGGCCCCTCAAGAAAGAAATAGCAGACAGGATATTCCACAGGTGGGGCCAGCCTTGCTGCGACCTTTTAGCCAGTCACATGAACACGAAATGCAGAAGCTACTTTGCCGTGATTTCCCCCTATGGAAGAAGCCCCAAGGGACGCACTAGTACACGATTGGCCTCCGGGTCTCCTCTATGCATTTCCACCAATCCCATTGATACCCAAGGTTCTACAGAAAGCAAAAACCGTGGGAAGGACCATCATTCTAATAGCCCCTCATTGGATTTGGTTCCCCTTCCTTCGACTTCATCTTTTGGAGGACCCTTGGATTCTGGAGCTAGTTCCAGACCTTCTGATGCACTCATCGGGGTATCTTCATCCTTCTCTGCAGTCCCTGAAGCTGACAGCTTGGCTGCTCCAATTCCCGTCATAGCCAGGTTCCATAACCTCTCCAGTGAGACAAAACAGATCCTTTTATCTTCTCATAAGTCTACTAGGAGGCTGTATCTTAGCAAATGGAAAACATTTTCTATATGGGCCTCTAATAAAAATGATCCTTACCAAGCCCTTATGGCCTCCATTTTAGAGTTCTTGACTATAATTTTGTAACAAAGGAGCTGCAGCAGTAACAGTTCAGGTTCAATTGGCTGCTTTTTCTAATTTTCATCTTGGATTTGAAGGATTGAAGAGTTAAATATCATGTCTCACAAGTTATCCAAAGCTTTTCTCAAACAGACTTTTCATATTAGACCACCTGTGAAGTCTCCCTATTCTCCATGGAATCTAAATTTTATGCTTTCCTGGATAATTTTTCCGCCATTTGAACCAGCTTCCTCTTGTGACCTCAAACTTTTGTCATGGAAGACCACCTTTCTGGTAGCTATTACGTCTGTTCGCAGAGTGTCAGAGCTTCAGGCTTTATCCATCAAGCCTCCCTTTTTGATATTCCATGCTGACAGAGTCTCACTTAGAACAAACAAGTCTGCACTGAAACCAATCTCATCCAAATTATTGATTTGCCAGTCTTCTTCCCCAACCATTCGAACAATTTAGAGTATATGCTGCACAAACTTGATGTTCACAAAGAGCTCAGATTTTATTTGGATAGAACAAAAGATTTCAGAAAATCAGACCCAGCTTTTTGTTTCATTTTTGGACTCCAGGAAGGGTAGACCAGTGGCTAAAACAACTCTGTCTAAATGGTTATCTGATTGTATCACCTTTGCCTATTCAGCTGCCAATATGCCTTTGCAACATAAGATTAAAGCTCACTCAACCAGAGCAGTTTCTACATCATTTGCTTTTTCTGCCAGACTTCCCATTGATAACATTTGTGCAGCAGCCACTTGGTCAAAACCTCATACCTTTATCACTCATTACAAAGTTGACAGGGCCTCCTTTGGATCCACGGTCCTGAGACATATACTCCCGTGAGCCACCCAAGGTTGATGGTGCTTGGGACGCTACCCATCAGTAAAGAATGAACGGCGAGATTGAACAGCTTCACATAAAGAAGTTATGTACTTACCATAATGTTCCATGTGAGTTGTTCATCTTGCCTTCATTCTTACGTCCCTCCCTCCTACCCCCTCCTGGGCTGTTAGATGACCAAGATGCTGGATCCATCCTGGTTGCTCAGTTCTTTTATACCTTCTCTTGGGAGTGATCAAATGACATATGGTATTATTATACACAGCAAACAAAATGTGAGGTAACTCTAGGTGCATCAAGGTATAGGAACTTGTCCTCAAGATATTTGAAGACCTCAAGCTTTGCAGTTGGCCGTATCGGAGCCAAGGGATCAACTCCGAACCCATTAGTAAAGAATGAAGGCAAGATGAACAACTCACATGGAACATTATGGTAAGTACATAACTTCTTTTTCTGGTACAGGAGGTGTTTGTGTGAGCATGAAAGAAACATACCACTACAGAATCCCTCATATGGTTTAGAATTGATGTTAAAAACGTTCAGAGAGTACCTTTTAGTTAATTTTCTTTATTTATATCTTGCTTACCATGTAAGAACAGTGAGCTGACCAGGAATTTAGACACAAACAGGAATGAGCATAAATAAGAATAGAGTAAGGAAAAATGGTAATACGCAGTAAGTTGTTGGGGAAAATAATTTATCAGTACAGCTAGTATGTTCATTGTGGAGATTGTGGCTTCTGCTGAAATCTGACATCCTGACATGTCAGACTGAACATGTTCAGATGCTGTGTTTTGAAAGTAGTGCTTTTCTCTCTTTTAATGTTGGAACACACCAAAGAAAAGGAAAGTGTGTCTGTCTGTGCAACTGTGTGCATGTGCATCTGTATGTGTGCTCATGTGTAACAAATTTCTTGCCTTTCCTCCAACTAATGGCAGCATCAGACATGAATTGTATACACTTATGGGGGATGTGAGGAGGAGCTTTCCTACTGCATAAAATGCCAATTTTGACAAATGCCCATTCTGTTTTACAAGCTCATTTTCACAATTCTGTGCTGTTTTCTTTCAGAAAATGCAGCATTTCTTGTGAAACCAAATTGTTTTATGTTATAAAACCCTATTCATAGGAACTTTGAATGTCGTGTAAAGCTTGGTAAAAAGTTCAGCATACTGATAACATGTATTTCTAACTGTAAAAGATAAAATTGTTAAGATGTTCATCGTGCATACAGCTGCAGTCATAACAGATGGGTTCTCCTGCCGTCAGGCGGGTCCTCGGTCGGCCGAATTCCAAAGTCTAGGTCCGGCGTCGGTTGTCGTCGCTTCTTCCCTGATGTCAGTGCGACAGGGGTATAAAGGAACCAGCCGACGCCATTTTCTTCAGTCTTTCTTGCCGTGCGGTGCCCGAAGCATAAGCAGTTCGCAAGTGCCGGTCGGCCAGCTCCTGAGATTACGAAAATTTGGAAACCGAAGTCTTCTTGAAAGCTAAGTACCCCGTTGGGGAAACTTTTCTTGCCTCAGACCGATGTCAGACAAAGTTAATAATTGTATTTCTTGTGGGAAGCAAATACCGCATAAGGATTTCCATTCCCTCCGTATACCTTGTTTAGGCCCAGACCACGACGTCTCGGTCTGTCGCTTTTGTGCTACATTCAACAAACGCACCATTAAGCGTCGGGCGGAGTTCGCCCAGCATTATTTTGGAAAAGCATTTAAATATATTATGTCATCGGATACTCCGACTCCAGTTTTGTCTAAAAAACACAAAGATAAGGATCGACACACGAGGTCCGCGGCCTCTACCGACACCACGCCAAAGCCGACTACACATCGTCCGGTTCTCAGCGAGGCGCCTACGCAGCCCCTGACTACCGACGACACTTCTTTGGCGGTGTCTCCTGTGCCCGAGGTCGCAGGCTCCTCGGCCCACACCTCGACTACAGATACCGAAGCCACTCTTGGCATTGAAACTCAGAATGTGGACAGGTCCACCTCCACTCAAGGTGTCTTCAGACCTTCCTCTTCTTTCTCCATCAAGGCTTTCACTAAGTCTAAAGCAACCATGCACTCTAAGAGACAAGCTACACAGGGGCCCATCTCCAGGCCCCATGCCTAGGAAACAGATGCTTAAAATGGCTGAGGATTTAATTACTCTTATCAGTGGTTCTCAGCCCCCACCGGACAAAAGGCCCAGAGTGGAGGAAGATTCCCCCTCCTCTGATTAGGGCTCCATTATTTCAGAGCACTCTGATGATCAGGAACATTCTTACTCCCCTTTTGAAGACTCTGATGCGGAGGAGTCCATCCCTTCTGTATCCCTCCCTGAGGATTACTCATTTGGGGAAACTTTGCATACCTTAAGGGAACACTTCCACTGGGAAGGCCAAGATTATTCAGATTCCAAGAAAAGGCTTAGGGAATTTCTCTTGCTACCTCAGCACAGGCCTCTGGCTATACCTCTTGTCTTGGACATCCTAGATGATGTTTACTCGGAGGCCTGCCTTAACCCGGACTCTCTACCTCTAGCTCCAGTTAAGCCTGACAGGTACTACAGGGTTCCTGACTCGCACCAATTTCTATACAAAAGCCATGTTGCTGACCCAGAAACCATCTCACAGGGCCCCAAGGGAGTTAAGGCCTCCACTGCTAAAAATCCATTACCTTCCGAGAGAGATTCCAGATCCTTAGAAAGGTGGGGAAAAAAGGTATATACCTCGGCTACCTTAACCATGAGGGCCTTAAACTGTCAGTTCCATATGCTAAAATACCAACAGTTTTTGTTATCACAATTGAAAAGTAAAATGTCACAACCTGAACAACCAGACTTGAAGGAGTTGCAGGATTTGATGCATAGTGCAGAACAAGTGGGTAAGCATACCTTACAATGTGGTTTTGATGCTCTAGAGGCCTCATGTAGAGCTGCTGTTACAGGATCAGTCATACGTAGGCATGCCTGGCTCAAGGAACAAGCCTTGCCTGATCATGTCAAAGCTAAATTACTAGACGCCCCTCTTCAAAAGGATGTACTATTTGGTGCTAATGCTGAGGAGGTATTAAGGAAAATGGAGGAAAAGGCTAAATCAATGCAAACTGTGAAAGATTTTCTACAGGTACAACCCCACGTTTAGTAGAAATTGGCCTTCCAAAAACTGGTCCTTTCCTGCCACGGACAGACCCCAAAGAGGCAGATACAGGCGCCCGAGGGGCAGAGGACAATCCCAAGAATCGTTTAGAGGCAGACAATGGCAAGCTCCTACACAAAGAGGTGGTGAGGATAACTCGCACTCTTTCAGAAAGCAAACCCAATGACTTTCCCCTTTGCATGCCAAGCAAGTCTCAAATGGCAGCGCCCTTAGGAGGAAAGCTGGCATTATTTTCAAAAAAATTGGCATATTGTCACAAAGGACAAATGGATCCTGGACATTATAAACAGAGGCTACAAATTCTATTTTCACACCCTTCCAAAAATGAGAGGCATGCCAAACCTGCCACACAATCAAAGGGCAGAGACACAAAGGCAAATTACAGATCTCATAAACATGAAAGCTATTCAAGAGGTACCTACATCGAACAAGGTCAAGGTTTTTATTCCAGGCTATTTCTGGTACCAAGGAAGGGAAAAGATTGGAGACCTATTTTGGACCTATCCATCCTAAACACATTTCTACTGCACCAAAATTCAAGATGCTCACTCTACAGCAACTTCTTCCCATGCTGGGCAAGGAGTCTTGGCTGGTAACATTGGACCTCAAGGAGGCATACCTGCATGTCCCAATCAGACAAAATTGCAGAAGGTACCTCAGATTTCTTGCAGGTTCAACCCATTATCAATTCTCTGCATTGCCCTTTGGCTTATCTACTGCGCCCAGAGTATTCACGAAATGCCTGGCATCAGTAATTGCCTACTGCAGACTTCAAGGGATACAAATATACCCCTATTTGGACGACTGCCTGATCCAAGCTGACAGCAAGCACATTCTTCTGAAACATCTGGCTTATGTAATAATGTTGTTGAACTCTCTGGGATACACAGTTAACAAAAAGAAATCAATGCTAATATCCTCTCGGAAGATAATTTTCCTGGGTGCCAATTTGGACACAAACACCCAGATGGCCTACCTCACGCCAGAGAAGCAGGGGCAACTAATTCAATACTTCAGAGCACTAGCAAATTGCACCAGGCTGACTGCAAGGAAAATCCTGCAGGCTCTGGGATTCATGGCATCTTGCATCTTACTAATCCCATGTGCAAAGCTGCATATGAGGAAACTACAGTGGTACCTGAAAAACATATGGTCTCAACACAGCCACAGTTTGGAAACAATAATACCACTAATTCCATGTCTGCAAAAGGAATTTCTGTGGTGGGCTCAAGCATGTCATACAAACGCAGGTCTTCCATTCAGCAAGCCTCAAGCAAATCAAGTCATCACAACAGACGCCTCGGACTACGCCTGGGGGGCACACATGACAGATCGGTGCATTCAGGGCAAATGGTCCCAAAAAGAAAAGCACCTTCACATCAATCAAAAGGAAATGCTAGCAGTAATAAATGCTATTATAGCTTTCAAGGACCTTCTACAACCAGGTCAACTATTGATAAGAACGGACAACACCACAGTTATGTGGTACATAAACAAAAAGGGAGGAACACATTCTTACCCCCTATGCAGACTGGCCATGCCACTTTGGAACATGGCCATGGACTTACAAATGGAACTACAAGCACAGTACTTGCCAGGCAAGGAAAACATGCTTGCAGACAACCTAAGCAGGAATATGACAAATCCACACGAATGGAAATTGCATCCAAAAGTTTTTACAGAAATAATCCAAGAATGGGGAAGGCCAGACATAGATCTCTCTGCCTCCCACAAAAATCACCAATTGACAAAATTCTGCTCAAGGATTTTCCATCCAAAGGCCTGGGGAGTGGACGCTCTCTCTTTCAGTTGGACATCAATGACAGTTTATGCCTTCCCACCTCTTCCTCTGCTGCCCAAAGTTCTATTGAAAACCAGAGCAGACAGACCAAAGATGATTCTCATTGCTCCGGACTGGCCAAGGCAACACTGGTACCCACTCCTGAGGAGCCTGACGCATTCTCCACCATGGACCCTGCCTCTAATGCCTCTCGGCACAGCTTCAAAACTCTTCACAGCCAGCTAAAAACACTCAATCTAGCCGCATGGAAGATTCCTTAGCATCACAACAGGCCCTACTCTCCAAGGAGGTGCAGGATGTCATTTTGGAGGCCAGAAGGCCATCAACTAGAAAAGCTTACTCCGCAAAATGGAAACGGTTTTGTGTCTGGAATGAGAAAAAGGGCCAGGATCTTGGAAAACTGAATTTACCTCAAATACTACAATATTTGGCTGAGCTGCTAAGCAGTGGACTTTCATTCTCCTCCATCAAAATCCATGCCTCAGCCATTTCTGCAGAATACAACACTGATCCACCTTTATTCTCTCACCCTCTCTTAAGACAGTTCCTCAGAGGGGCTAAGAATCTAAGACCTCCAAGGAAACAACCAATACCTGCTTGGGATCTTAATTTCATTCTGGAAAAACTGACCTTACCTCCCTTTGAGCCAGCTGCCTCATCAGATTTGCAATATTTGTCCTGGAAAACAGCTTTCCTTCTGGCTATCACCTCAGCTCGTAGAGTTTCAGAACTACAGGCTCTCATGGCTGTCCAGCCTTTTATCATCTTCCATCAGGACAGAGTTTCCTTACGAACCAACCCGTCCTTTATGCCTAAAGTGGTATCCAGGATAGCTTTAAATCAGGCCATACATTTACCTACTTTTTATCCTAATCCTCAAAACAAAGGGGAGAATTACTACATTCCTTGGACATCCACAGACAACTGCGTTATTATTTGGACAGAACAAAGCCTTTCAGAAAATCAGAACCGCTCTTTTTGTCCTATGCTGTAGGAGCTCAAGGAAAGCCAATTTTTAAAACAGACAATCTCAAAATGGATAGCCCACTGCATACGCTTTTGCTATTCCTTTCATGGCAAAACTGTACCTACAGGCATTAGAACTCATTCCACCAGGGCCACAGCCACCTCTGCAGCTTTCCTCAGAGGAGTTCCTACCAAGGATATTTTGGAAGCAGCCACTTGGAGTTCTGTGCATACCTTCTCCAAGCACTACAACCTACCATTATACTCCAAATCTAGAGCAGGCTTTGCCACTGCAGTCTTGCAGGGCATTTTGGCTCCTCCTAGTTCCACCTAGTGCCTACCACCCCTTTCTTAGCTTTGGGATTCTACCCATCTGTTATGACTGCAGCTGTATGCACGATGAACATAGTACAGTTTTGTACCTACCATAAATGTAGATGTTCAAGTGCTAATACAGCTGCAGTCCAGGTTTCCCTCCTCCTTCCCTCTTGGGACAGGCCTATAGGCTAACACATCCTCATACAACCTGATTGGGGTATTCATTTATGATGTATTTGCTTGCAACTACTGTATTTTGATTATATTGCACTGCATTATTACACAAATTTATGTATTGCCTTCCTTCTGGGGGCACCTGACATCTGGGGCAAGAAAAACTGAAGAAAATGGCGTTGGCTGGTTCCTTTATACCCCTGTCGCACTGACGTCAGGGAAGAAGCGACGACAACTGACGCCGGACCTAGACTTTGGAATTCGGCCGACCGAGGACCCGCCTGACGGCAGGAGAACCCATCTGTTATGACTGCAGCTGTATTAGCACTCGAACATCTACATTTATGGTAGGTACAAAACTGTACTTTTTTAATGAAACATTTTGTTTGACTTTATATTTTAATCGGTCCATATCAGAAGCCTCAGTCCCCTCTATCTGGAAAATATCTTGTCATACCCCTCCATAAAGGTGGTAACTCTACTGAGTTATCCAGTTATAGACCCATAGCCATTGTATCACCTCTGGCAAAAATAATGAAAAAATGCATCCATAAACTGCTCCTGTACTTTCTAACACAAAACAACCTTCTGGCTAACTCCTAGCATGGCTTCAGACCACATCATAGTACCACCACTGCTCTCCTCACCTTCTCTAATGCTATAAACTATATATCAGGAACAACAAGTTATCTTCAGCCCTCTTCTTAGACATGTCCAAGGCTTTTGACATGGTCAATCATCATCATCTCATTAACACCCTGGCAACAATGTCCCTAGGCATTCATTCTCTATGATGGTTTGAATCCTACCTGAACAATAGACTACAATCCGTCTTATGGCAGAACAAACTCTCAGACCTCCTACCCAACACTCTAGGTGCCCCACAGGGATCCATCTTGGGACCTCTGTTTTCCATTTTTGACCTCCACAAAGTCATCCCTGATGCCATCTGCATTCAATACGCAGACGACTCAACGTTGATCTGCACTGGCACCTCGCAAACAGAGCTGCTATCAATAACTCGGAGTACTTTAAACCTAGTAGAGAACTGGCTTGCCGCTCGCTGCCTTTATACTATATCCTAATAAAGCAAAACTCCTATTTTTCACCCCCACGTATAGATCCCTGGCATTATCTCTCTCCATTAAGGCCAGTAACGGTACCATAATCACTCCAGATGCCCATACAAAACAGCTAGGAGTCATTATAGACAACAATGTTCAGTTTGATGTGCACGTCAACAAAACAATCAAAACCATTAACAGAAAACTGGGCTCACTATATAGGATAAAACCATTTCTTATCCCATATGCTAGGACTTCCATTGCCTGCTCCCACCTACTCTCTACACTCTATTATGCTTCCCCCTTACTGGCCATCCTAAATAAAACTGACCTTAAACTCTAAAGCTGTTATAACAACACAGCAAGATTTGCAACTGGTCTACCCTATAGAACACGTCATTGTAAAAACCTAAATTACCTTGGATGTCTAGAGCTTCCCAGGCAGATTCAGTATAATCAACTCACTGTGGCTCACAAAGCACTTAACCAACCAGATAATACACCTGCCCTGAAAGAAATCATTTATCCCCACTCCAACTCTAGATCACTTCGGTCATCCAATAGAATATCAGTGCAAACTATTAAATCCAACAACTCAGCTGGTGACTCCCTGTTCGCCAACTCTGCTGGCAAAATTTGGATTTTCCTTCCTGCTAACATTACCCTACATGCCACCTTATCTCAATTTAAGAAAGCTCTCAAGGAGCACTTCCAAGTCTCAATGGTTATGTCCCTGCTCCAAGCCTGACTATATCTTGATGCATACTGGTTTACTAGTTCTATGTCTGTAAGTGGTACTCAATTATCTTTGTTAAGCTAATTTAGAAGATGGTTAGACTGTATTAGTTTAACTGGACTATAAAATGTGTTATATTTGTAAAAAATCAACTTGACTGCAAAATGTGTTCTATATATATGATGTTATGAAGATTCATGATCTATATGCACATTGTAATGATTGTATATGAAACCATCTGTGGAGTTTTCTCCCCGAGCCTCTGCTGAAAATGGACATGTATCCAGTCGGACTATCCCGGTCAACAAATGTAAAATAAAAATAAATAAATACTTTGCTATAGAGGCATAAATATTGTATGCATAAATATTGTATGCTTTATCACCTAAACTCTTTCTAGTCCTAAAAAGTTGTAGAAGAAGGTGTCCATCAGATAATTCTCAAATGCAACCGTAAATCATAACATTTATGGTTACATACCCTTGTTCTCTTTTTCTTGGGTGGTTTTTCATCATATGTTTTATTTTCCCCGTGAGAACCAGCACTGATTGTGCATCATAGCTCTGTAGGAGCTTGTTGGTTATATGAGCACTTTAGATTATTCAGTCAGTCAGTATTTTGGGGAAAACCACCACAGACAAAAGGAGGTTGTGCCCACTCACACAGACAGTGACTGGAGATGAGAGTGTGACTGTGGACCCTGATGCCCCCGAGGCAAAGACCTTCTCCAATAAATCACTGTGCTCCTCACTGCTTCTGCGATGAAGACTTTTACATGACCCATATAGAGTCTTCATCCCTTCCAGAGTTTGATAATGAAAAGACTTGGCTGGCCTGCTTTGTGGAGATGGTTTAATTTGGCTTGCCAAGGGAGCCTTTTTTTTTTCCAAGAAAGATATGCAGAAAAGCTGTCTGTCTGCCACGCTTAGTGTGGCTGGTCCCAACACCTTACTGTCAAACACCAGCAAGTTACAAGGACGTGTGCTTTATGCAGACATGATTACAAGGTGATATAGTATCCAAACTACAAAAAAAAAAAAATAATCACCACCACGTCAAATTCTAAGCGAAATGGATGTATATTAAAGCACAATTCCCAACAAGACTCAGCGCATTTGCCTGTTTCATACAAGCATCATCACTCTGATGATGCTTGTATAAAACAGGCGAAAGTGCCAAGTCTTCTTGGGAATTGTGGTTTAATAAACATCCGTTTCACTTTGAATTTGACGTGGTGATGATTTATGTAGTACACAAAGCAGATGTTCTTCGTGTTTCACTGTTGCAGTCATTACATTTGGGTAATCTGCTGGCAGGTTGCCCTCAGTCAGCCTGAATAACAAAGTCTTGGGTCCTGCGTCGGTTGCTGTCTCCTCTTCCATGACGTTAGGTCATCAGGGGTATAAAACATGCAGTCAACGCCATCTTATTCAGTCTTTCTTGCCGCGTGGTGCCCGAAGCAGAAGAAGTTCGCAAGTGCCGGTTGGCCGACTCCTGAAATTTTCGCATTCGAGCTTCAGAACCGAAGTCTTCAAACTAAAGCTAAGTACCCCGTTGGGGAAACTTTTTCTTGCTCCTTAACGATGTCAGTAAAAGTTAATAATTACATTACTTGTGGGAAGCAAATACCTCATAAGGATTTTCATTTGTACTGTATTCCTTGCCTAGGCCCAGATCTGGCGTGCCTTGCTGTCGGTTTTGTGCTAGATTTAACCAACACACTATTAAGCGTCTGTATATTTTTGCTTCTAAATATTTTGGTTCAAGATTTAATTATCCTGAAATGTCATCGGTTAGCAATCCGACTACTGGAGTTCACAAAAAATGCAAAGAAAAAGACAGAGACAGACCGTTGAGGTCCAAAACCGACGACGAAGCTTCTCCTAAGCCAGTCGCCAGTTCGCCGGTACTCAGTGAGGTGCTTTCGCAGCCCCTGGTACCCGCTACTTTTGAGTCACAGGCCTCTACCGAGACCCATTCGGGAGTCCGGTATGCCACGAGATTCTCAAGAGTATTGAACCCGAGGATGTCTCTCCCTTGGATGGGTCCAGAGCCGCTGAGCAGGCACCAGCTTCTGAGGATGTTTTCAGGCCAAATCTCTAAGAAAGTCTTAGCAACTACTGGTAGCATTTGCTGCAGGGTCAGAGGGGAAGGCTATATCAAAGCAGGCTATTTCTAAGTGGATAAGCCACTGCATTCGTTTCTGCTACTTGCACCATGGTAAACCTGTGCCCAAGGGGATCAGATCACATTCCACCAGGGCTGCCTCTACTTCAGCAGATTTTCTCAGTGGGGTTCCAACCAAAGACATTCTAGAAGCTGCTACTTGGAGCTCTGTTCATACATTCACAAAACATTATTATTTGCCTCTCTTCTCCAAATCCAGGGCAGGCTTTGCCACTGCAGTTCTGCAGGGCCGTATAGCCGCTCCTAATGCTGTTTAGTTCCATCCTCCCATCCATAGCTTTGGGATTCTACCCAAATGTAATGACTGCAACAGTGAAACACGAGAAACATAGTACAGTTGTGTACACTTACCATAAATGTAGATGTTCGAGTGTATTCACTGTTGCAGTCCGGGTTACCACCCGCCATCCCCCTTTCTATACCTTTTCTTTCCTTCATTATACTCAAAAGCCTTTGTGGTGTATTTGCTTTTAGATGAAGCTAAAGTTTGTTTCTAAAAGTGCATTTATTTATATATTTACTTTTGCTCCCCATTTGGGGGGCACCTGACATCTGGGGCAAGAAAAACTGAATAAAATGGCATCGGCTGCATGTTTTATACCCCTGACGACCAGACGTCATGGAAGAGGAGACAGCAACCGACGCAGGACCCAAGACTTTGTTATTCAGGCCGACTGAGGGCAACCTGCTAGCAGATTACCCAAATGTAATGACTGCAACAGTGAATACACTTGAACATCTACATTTATGGTAAGTGTACACAATTGTACTTTCCCTCTGAAGTTTCCTTTTAATTACATTGTTCAGGCTCTTCTTTGTACATCTTATCACATGATCAAGAATAAAAGTTGCTAGATAAGTGTGGGTAAATTGTATGTGCCATGTATCTAGTATGGTGAAGTGCATGTGCCGTGTATCTAGTATGGTGAAGTGTATGTGCCATGTTATCTAGTATGGTGAAGTGTATGTGCCATGTTATTTAGTATGCTAAAGTGTGTGCCGTGTTTCTAGTGTGGTTAAGTGTATGTGCCATGTATCTAGTGTAGTAAAGTGTATGTGCCTTGTGTCTAGTGTGGTAAAGTGTATATGCCGTGTATCTAGTAAGATGACGTGTATGTACCATGTATCTGGTATGGTGAAGTGTATGTGCCATTTATCTAGTATGGTGAAGTGTATGTGTGTGTATGGTGAAGTGTATGTGGCGATATGTACCGTGTGTCTAGTATGTTGAAGTGTATGTGCCGTGTATGTAGTATGGTGAAGTGGATGTGCCGTGTTTCTAGTATGGTGAAGTGTATGTGCCATGCATCTAGTATGATGGTGTATGTGCCGTGTATGTAGTATGGTGAAGTGTATGTGCCGTGTATCTGGTATGGTGAAGTGTATTTGCCGTGTATCTGGTATGGTGAAGTGTATGTGCCGTGTATCTGGTATGGTGAAGTGTATGTGCCGTGTATCTGGTATGGTGAAGTGTATCTAGTAAGGTAAAGTGTATGTGCCTTGCATCTAGTATGGTGAAGTGTATGTGCCATGTATCTAGTATGGTGACGTGTATGTGCCGTGTGTCTAGTAAGGTAAAGTGTATATACCATGTATCTAGTAACTTGGTTGTTAGGGCACTAATGTATTTATTTAACATTTGTTTACCGGGAAAGTCCGACTTGGAACAAAGCCAGTTTTTAGGGGAGGCCTGGGGAAAAACGCTCCAGATGCATGCCTTTGTAACATGGGAGGAAACCGTAGTACCCGGAGGAAACCCACACAAACGCAGTGAGGACATGCAGACTCTGCACATAAGGCACTCCAGCTGAGAATCGAACCAGAGAACCTCTTGCTGTGAGGCAACAACGCTACCACTGCACCACTCTGCCATCCAATTCACCTGTAGGATTTGATTTTCAGAGAAGATTCAGGAAAAAATGGAATCCTGTTGTAGCTATAGTGGGTAAAACGGAGGTCATACATTTGAAATATGTTTATGATGTTTGTAGATGCTTTATCAAGGGCAGCTTTGTCATGAGTGGTGTTAAGAATACATGTATTGCCTACAAAAGTGGTGGTGATGATGATGGTCAATTCAAACTGCTGCATACTCCAGTGATAACAGGAGTTATTTGGTCAGCCAGCTTATGGTGTGATTTTGGAATAAAAAAGAAAACAAGGCCTTACTTTTTCAGAAAAAAAATCTGCATAGAAAAGGAACTCCCAGCAGCTTCATCAATAAAAGCAATGTAATTTATTTGTTTCATTTATTTATTTTACATTTGTTTACCGGGAAAGTTTGACTGGGCAGTATTTGGCCATTTTCTGCGGAGGCCCGGTGTGAAAAGCTCCACATTGTCTATGCAACATGATGAACCTTCAAATACAGGAAGTATGCAACATTGTAACAAAAACTTTTGAGGAACATTTAAACAATAGTAAAAGAAACAAGCTAGTTTCTAAAGATCTGTACAAAAATATTCAACATAGTCCTTTTTGAAGAACATTTAAACAACAATACACAAAGTAAAATATAGGTGGATAATGTAAGATTATGATACACTTTGAAGCATCAAATCTTTTGCTACAAGAGAAGTTTGTCATGTAAAGAAATGTAATGAAAAATAGGCTAGTTACAACTTGGGTTTATCAGAAAAGGGCAGGTGTAACGAGAGATGTCCCATTCTGCTGTTACAGTACTCTTTATATGATAATGCAGAAAGTAGAAAAACTGGAACCATGGCTAAAGTTAAAAGCAGCTTTAGTAGTAAAATGTTAAAATCCAAAAGTTAAGTATAAGAAGTTAAAAATAAGCCTTCAGCAGTATCCAGATTTTGTGGTTCCAGTTAAAAGGAACATTTTACATTGCACAAGCATGCATTCTGCACATATGTTTAAAAATATCTTGAAAAACCAAGTGTTGAGAGTTGCCAAATTGAGTACACTAGATACTGTTATGATGGAACAACTTTACTGCCTGTGATTTCATCAGAAGAGGTTGTCAAGAATCACAGGTTAGTGACACAGCAAGAATTCATAGCAGCTTGCAACGATTAAGCAAGATCTCCGTTTCATAATAATGAATGTACACAACATATGGCAGAGAGAAATCACAATATTCGATGCATGTTAACTTACAACTGCAGTACTTCAGTTGTAAAACAAATCATCACCATATACTGGCCAGTTCTAAATAAAGTATCGCAACTAAGAGACTGGATCTCCACCATTCCTAGTTATTGCTACAGAAAAGCAGCCAACTTAAAAAAAAGTATACTTTGTTACAAGGAGCAACCAAGATCTACCACAAGTTTTTCCAAGTTCAAGAAAAGGTACCTATAAATGTAATAAACGTACCTATTGTCAGCATATAGACACCAACAAGGTTATTAAACATCCTGTATATTTAACACAGATTTCTTCATACAAGTTTATGGGAACTGTGACTCCCAAGAATGTGGTATATATGGCTAGATGCACGCAGTGTTCAGCATTTTATATAGGCATGACCAACAGAAAGCTTAAGGAAAGGATTGGTAGCCATATTTCTGATATTAATGGACAAGTATATACTAACGCCTTATACAAGCATATTTTAAACGCACACAATTCACATTTTTAATGTTATGCACTGTATATAAAGAATACATGGAGGAAGTTTAAAACACTTAACTGATTTACAGGAAGTAAAATTTTCTTGCGCTGTTTCAATGCATACACTGCACCAGGTCTTAATGAATCTTTCACTTTAAGACCAATGCTTCATGATCTACAATTGCAGATGCACTAATTGCATACTTTTATTTAAATACTGCAGTTCTAACACAGATAATCACTAGCCTGAAGAAGCCTTGAGGCAAAAGTTTTTAAAAAAGCAACACAACTTTTGGATACTGCTGAAGACTTTTTTAACTTCTTGTACTTAACATTTGGATATTGCAGAAGAGTAATTTTAATATTTTTATTATTAAAGTTGCTTTTAACTTAAGTTGTGGTTCCGTTCTGCATTATTCCTGTTTGTTAAACTGGATTAATTATTCAGCAACCACTTTTTATTTAACTTGGCAAACTGTACATGAAAGAGATTGCCTGACAAGTGACCCAACGTTTGACAGTATACAAAAGACTTTAGTGCCTAGGGTGCATGGTACTTCGCAAGTAGGCTGCTGTCTGATGTAGCCCATAAAAGCGATGTACACACACACACACCATCCTTAGAACTTCTTTGCTGCCAGACAAAACGCGTCTTCTGTACATGTGGTCTGCTCGCCAAAGAATTTTTGCTTTCAACATCTCAGATAAGTGCCCGTTGGGGAATCCTTTTTATACTCTTTGGCACTGTATAGGGTTTAGTGCATCCAAGAAGGGCAAATGCCAATGTGGACATCAGATTCCACGTAAGGACAAGCACTAACAGTGCCTTTCTGTCTTGGGCCTACTCACGACCGTAAGACTTGCCCAATTTGCCAGTCCTTTGTTCCCAAAGCCTTAAGGCTGAATTCTCTTTCCATCTACTTGGAAAACCAGTGGTTAAAAGTTCTCACTAAAAAGATGGCGCGTCTTACAGGGTCGGAGGCCAAGTCGTTAGCAAAGCGGAAGGCCAAGAAATCTAGGCCGGAAGCTTCAGCTGCACCTCCAGTGACAGACAGCTCTTGTCCCAGTTATCTGAAATAATTTCAGATTTGCCTGATTCTGAGAATAAATTTCTGGCTATGTCCTTGTTGGGTCCAACCTCTCAGGTCACCCGCCACTCAATAAAATGTAGCTATGATGCTGCAGAAGCTTCCCTAGGGGAGCAGCCGCAGGATCTGTTCTTAAAAGATTTGCATGGTTGAGACTCCAACCCTTACCAGAGGATATTAAATCCAAATCGAAGGATGCTCTTCTAGACAATTCAGCCCTGTTTGGCCCTGCGGCTGCTGACCTATTTAAAGCTTTGCAGGAAAAGGGTAAGGAGATTCAGGACTTAAAAAAACCTCCTGGTATCCCCTGTCCCACAATTCCAGAGAAACTACCCCTCTAAGCCTGTCTTTGTTAGATAATCCAGGCCTCCTCAAACTTGAGACAAAAGAGTCTGGGAAGAGAGAACAATCATTTAAGACTCCTCAATAGGTCCCACCACAAAAACAACCCTTTCCAGACAGGCCAGGGTCCATTTGATTATTTGGATTCCAAATCACCCCCACCCTTTTCCCTTCACCTTTCAATAGGCCCCACCACAAGAACGACTTTTTCCAGACAGGCCAGGCTCCATTTGACTATTTGGATCCCAAATCCCCCCCACCCTTTTCCTTCGTCTTTCTCTTTCAAGTCCAGCTTGGGAAAACATTACTCAAGACTCTTGGCTGCTTTCCATCATAAAAAATGAGTACTTCATGTTTTGGGAGTCTATACCTCCTTTCAGGGGCATTCCCCAACCACCCAAAGAACCACTTCCATCATTTCCACTGGTGTTGCAAAACCTGTTGGATCAAGGCACCATTCAGCATGTCGCTATTCATCAAAGAGGCAAAAGGTTTTATTCCAGAATATTTTTAGTTCTAAGGAAAGAAGACCTCTGGAGACCCATTTTACATCTTTCCTTCTTCAACACCTACCTGTAAGTACCCTCATTCAGGATGCTCACAGTGCAAACTCTGTTTCTTCTGATGATACCTCAAGCCTTTATGGCCTCAGTAGGTATAAAGGACGCATACCTTCACATTACAGTTCGTCCCAGTTACAAGAAATATTTAAGGTTCTCTATAGCCTCTGGACACTTTCAGTTTTCAGCTTTGCACTTTGGTCTTTCTGCCACCCCAATGGTACTCACAAAATGCCTGGCACCAGTTGTGGCATTCTGCAGTCTGCAGGGTATCCCAAGTTTTCCTGTACCTGGACGATCTTCTTTTCCAAGCAGTCAGTCCAGATGCAGTAGAGCAAAATCTCAGTCACACCATTTCCATCCTTCTTTCCCTAGGATTCACTATTAATTACCAAAAATCTGTTCTTTCCCCATCACAAGACCACATTTTCCTGGGACGCAGAATCCAAACAGACCTCATGAAGGTTTATCCTCCTATTCAGAAAGCCCAGGACCTTGATGCTGTCTTTCAAAGCCTCATCCCTCTCTCACACATATCAGCCAGAACCTTTCTCAAAACCCTTGGTTTCATGGCATCTACCATCCCTATGCTCCCTGTGGCAAAAATGCACATGAGGAAATTGCAGTGGTGCCTGAAATCGGTGTGGATACAACATGCGCACCCACTGGAGTTCCAAATTCCCCTTCTTCCCTGCCTGAAGAAGGAAATAACTTGGTGGATTCAACAACTCTTTGACAACCCAGGCTTCCCACTTCATCCTGTGTCACCAGTACAAGAGATGTACATAGATGCCTCAGACACAGGTTGGGGAGCAGTGCTCCATGAAAGCACAAGGCACCTGGTCACCCTCTCAAAGAAAAGATCACATCATCATAAAAGAAAAGCGAGCACTGCTGTTGTTACTCCAGGCCTTTCGGTCTCTCCTCATTCCAGGGCCCTTAAAAATTTTCATAGACAACATGACAGTCCTCGGGTATATAAACAAATTGGGGGAGGACCAGGTCTTACCTCCTGTGCAAGTTAGCCCTGCAAGTGTGGGAGCTGGCAGTCAAATTGCAAACACACCTTTAGGCAGTATACATTCGCTCAAGCCTGAATGTATTGGCAGACACATTGAGCAGGTCCAAAACAAAACCCCACGAATGGATGCTTCACTGGGATGTGTTCTTGTACATTGTTCACTGATGGGGTACTCCACAAGGGTCTATATTAGTTCACCAAAATGCCATTTCAGCGAACACCAATTCAGCGAAAAATCGTTTCAGCGATTTGCTGAATTTACCAAGGGCAAGAAAATACTTGCCCTACAGCACAACAGACTAACATCTAAGCAAATTGAACCCACCAAGTTGGGGGGCTTTGCCCCCCCCCCCAACTATATGTATACCAACTCAGAGATTGCACTACAGTGGAGAAAATGGCAAAGTTGTATAGTTGGCCAACTACTCCTTTGCCCTTGGTAAATTTAGCGAATCGCTGACATTATTTTCCCTGAATTAATGTCACTGATTAGGTGTTCGCTGAAATGGTATGTCGGTAAACTAATATAAACCTCTCCATAAGCAGATTTCTTTGCCTCCCCCATGAACAGACAACTTCCTTAGTTTTGTGCCAGAGACCCACACCCTCTGGTCTGGAAAGTGTATGCACTCAGTTTTTCATGGAGAGGGATGTTTGTATATGCATTCCTTCCCCTGCCTCTCATTCCAAAAGTCCTACTAAAGATGCAGCAGGACAGACCAAAAATATTGATGGTAACCCCACCCCCTCTTGGTCAAGACAGCATTGGTTCCCCTTACTCCTGCATTTAGCCAAGGATAATCACCACAAGTTACCCCACAGAGTGGATCTACTCACAGAACTCAAGGGAACCCTCATCCAACCTCACCTGTCAACTCTGTAGATGACGCTGTGGGTGATGGGCTTTGATTCCTTTCCGACACTTTTTCAGAGGATGTATTTAGGATACTGCAGGAGAGCAGGAAACCCAATACTAGAAAATCTTATTTGTCCATATGGAAAAGATTTTCAATTTGGTGTTTCTCATATAACCTGGACCCACTAACAGTGGAAGTCCCAATGGTTCTATCATACTTGTGTGACTTGCTGGATGCTGGTTTAACATTCTTCAGTGAAAGTACACATCTCCGTCGTCTCTGCCTGTCTGCCTCTTTCACCTCCCTTGACTTCCAGACTTGAGGCCAAACAATTCCCGAAAGGCATCCTTCACATGAGACCTCACAGGAAACCAGCTCCAACACCCTGGAAGTTTGTCTTAGAAAAATTGACCTTAGCCCCTTTTGAGCCAGCAGCTTCTGCATATCTAAAATACTGCTCCTGGAGAACAGTCTTGCTGCTGGCAGTCACTTCTGCCAGAAGGGTTTTCTGAACTCCAGGCCCTTATGGCTTCCCCACCATTCTTGGTGTTCCACAAAGACAGGTCTCTCTCTGCATCAGTCCCTCCTTTATGCCTAAAGTGGTAAATGAGTTATCACTCAACAAAGCTGTCCATCTTCCTACCTATCTTTTTCTCTTCACCCTAAAACTGTGTGCATGTCCAGAGTGTGCAGAACTCTTTCTGCAGACAGCTAAAGTTTTACCTTGATAAATCAAGAGTATTAGAAAATCAGACCAGTTGTGTTTCCTTTCACCTTGGAGCTTCCTGTCTCTAAACAAACAAATTCCTGATGGATTCTAAGGTTATGTCCTTCTGCTATGAATACCATGGGAAAAAATCCTCTCTTCTTCTGTTAAGGCACACTCCACCAGAGCCATTCCCTCCTCTGACACCTTCTTCAAAGGGTTGGACAGCAGTTCCATTCCGGAGGCAGCTACTTGGTCATCAGTCCATATCTTCACCAAGTGTTACAAACTGGACAACATCTCCAAATCCAGAGCAGGGTTTGCTAGGACCATTCCTTATGGCTTCCTGGAAAGCTCCTCTGCCCCTTTCCTTTTCCATGTGTCCTCACTAGCTTTTGCACTCTCCCACATGTAAAGAATACTGCAACAGCAGAATAGAAGGACCTAGATTAGTTGTGTAAAATCGGTTTACTATCAGATGTTCGAATCGAACTCCGTCGACTGCACTTTTGTCGAACACGGAAATTCGAAAACGGTAATGTCGATCACCAAAAGCCAACCTAGGAATGGGTTTTAACATGGGTCGAGATAGGGGAGAGGTTTGTAGTTCGGCAATAACCGTGATCACCTATCTCGACCCATGTTTAAACCATTCCTAAGTTGGCTTTTGGTGTTCGACATTACCGTTTTCGAATTTCCGTGTTCGACAAAAGTGCAGTCGACGGAGTTCGATTTGAACATCTGATAGTAAACCGTAAAATCTTACCATAACGTTAGATGTCCTTCTCTTCTCTATTCTATCTATCCTGCCCACCATTCCGTCACTTATTCTTCCTTGGATGCACCTAGTGCATCTAGCTTACATACATACCTATTTCTCATGCGTATCCTGGACCACTTGGTTCTGAGGGTGGTGTGTATGTACATCGCTTTTGTGGCCTACGTCCGATAGCAGCCTACATGTGATGTACCACACACCCTAGGCACTAAAGTCTTTTGTATACTGGCCAACGTCGGATTGCATGGCTGGCAATCTCCCTCATGTAAAGAGTACTGCAACAGAGAAGAAAAGGACATATAATGTTATGGTAAGGTTTTACACAACTAATCTGTCTACCAAATGACCAAAACTTTCTTTCTATGTCTGCTGTTTTCCCAGTACCCGTAGAAGACAAATTATAGTCCTCTTTCTGTGTCGAGGAGACAGCCACAGAGAGAGAGAGATGGGTTTTAAGATTTCACTGGGATTTTGCAAGATAATATTGTTTGTAAACCACGAGTGCAGCTTGTTCCACAGACTCTGCAACATCACGTATGATGTTCATCGTGTTTCACTGTTGCATTCATTACTCTTGGGTTATCCTGCTGGCAGGCTACCCGCAGTCGCCCTGAATTCCAAAGTCCTGGTCCGGCATCGGTTGCTGTCGCCTCTTCCCTGACATCAGTGCGCCAGGGGTATAAAAGATGCAGCCGACGCCATTTTCTTCAGTCTTTCTTGACGCGCGGTACCCGAAGCAAAAGCAGTTCACAAGTGCCGGTCGGCCTATTTACTGCCAATGGTTAGGTTACTAATAAAATGGTTATACATCGGGTATCATCCAGTCTGGAATAAAGGTTTCATTCCAGACTAGTTCCAGAGAAGGACAGTATTTCATCAAGTTATAGCAAGTTCCCGAATAGAAAGTCCTTCAGAATGAAGATTGAATAGGGAAATGTTTGTGGTCTGTCAAATCTAGATATAGAAGACTCCTACCTTCACGGTCCAGTAAGACTGTCCCACCAAAAATGTGTCTGGTTTTCAGATAGCTTATTGTCCTTTTCAGTTTGCAACCATGTTGGCTGTCCACAGCCCCCAGAGTATTTACCAGATGTTTAGGTTCCAGTGGATGTTCATCCTAAATCACTGCTACAGTAGCCTTAACAATGTGGGTTATATCCTTCCAAGGATTTAATGTCTTACTGGTCTCCCAACATTTTGGGCTTCCTCCCACACATGCACTTAAGACTGCTGTAGCTGTAGCTTCAAAGGGAGAAAACTGCAGCATGGGTGCCAAAACACATCAGTGATGTCTTGCCTTCCTCAAGAGTGCTCCTGCTGTGCTTCATAGGAACAATTTACTGGGGTTTTTTTCCAGGTAAGTCCACATTGTAAAGTTATTTCCCCACATAATTACTTTTGTTTAAAAAAAAAAAAATACTGGGTCTCTTTAAGCAGTGCTATGGAGGTATTTCTTGAAATTTTGTGTCAAGTGTACTGTTTATGCAGTAACTTCTGTGACTGGTGTGGGGAAGTGTGTGTGTGTGTGTGTGTGTGTGTGTGTGTGTACTGCTTGTGAACACTTTAGTTACAAATTACATTCTAGCTGACTCCATACTGCTGCACTTTTGAGGGAACAAACTTCTTTCTCAGCAGGAACGTGGATCCTCTTAGTTCCTCTTCCAGCTGTACCTTAGAAAAAGAAAACTCCTGGACATCCTTTGCCAGCATCACAGCAACAGTCAGTGGCTCAGCTGCTGGTGGGTGATTCTGCAGTGGCCATAGATTGTTCTTCAGACCACTTATTATTTTCTCTGGGGTCCATTGGTGTAGTCCCTCCTACTGCCATGGATGGGGATTAGCCACATGCTGTTCAGATGTTCAGGTGCCCCTACCAGGCATAGGAGAACCACCATCTTTGGTCATGGGAGTTTCACTTGGAGGTTCTTCCCAGTCTGTCTGGAGTAAGAGACCTGTTTCCTGGGTGGAAGCACCATCCATAAGTCAGTCTCCTTCTAGGGATGCTCGTAGGAAAAAAAGAAACACAATCTGAGATGTATATTACACCACACCACATGATAAGAGTTTTTCTGTTGATAAGGATGAGTTAATTACTTTGGCTAGGGGCTTATTAAAGGCCTTGAATCCTTTGGATCAGAAGAAAGATTTTAAGTGTAAAAGATAATTCCTGTTCCACAGATCCTGAGAATATGCTGTCCGATGACTCTGATAAGGAGAGGGACAGGGTCTCCTGTGACTGATTCTGAGGAAAGTGTCCCATTTCTCCTTTTGAGGAATTTTCTTTTTTTCTGAGACTGTGTTCAGAATGAGTAACCTGTTTCAGTGGAACAGATGAAATCATGTTCTTCTTCTTCAAGTTGACGATCTGATATTTTGGAAGTAGATATGCCACATTCTTCTCCCATTCCTCTTATTATGACAGCCTTTGTGGTGACTTTTGACATTCCCTGCAATAACTCTGATAGATGATTTCTCATTCCTAAAAGGGCAGGCAGACTTTATAAAGTTCCTCAGCCTAACAAGTTTTTTGCATGAGACATTTTGCCATAGTACGTAAGCAGAAGATTTCTAGGCATGATGTCATATCTGAGGTATTGAATACTCCTTTGTGGTGTGTGTTGGTGAAAAGGCAAATAGATTCAGGGGACAGCTAATATTTTTCAGCCCTCCTCCTTTAAAACTGCAAAAGTCTGAGTCTTATTTATTTATTTATTTTTGCTTTGCTTTGCCTTTTGAAAAAAAAATCTCAAGCATCTAGCAAGCATGGCTCCAAAAAATAAAAACAGGGATCTTTAGAGACACTCTTCCACTTCAGAATAACTATTGCAACATTCTCCTGCCACAGAGGAACATCTCAGTTCTGTCCCAGAGACTGGTTATCAGACTTTTCCTTTAGCATCAGGCAAATGAATTTGGAAAATAGTTCACAAGGGTAGCATATGGCAGTGGGAAAGCCTTCCTCCTTTTTGGGGTATTGCTTCTCATCCACCAAACATGGCAGACTTGTTTCCTCTGGTTTTACAACATGTTTGTTTTAGGGGTCATAAAGCCTTTGCCCCTAGAACAGATGGAGAAGGATTTCTTTAAGAATGTTCCTGGTGCCAAAGAAAGATGCTTTTTGAAGACCAGTTCTTGATCTTTCTCAACTTGTTAGTGAAAGTGCCAAAGTTCAAAATGTTGACTTTACAAAACTATTACATCTTTTTCCTCATTTCAGCTTTTTTTGACAGCTCTAGACTTGAAAGACACCCATCATATTCCCTGTTGGATGAGAAATTGGACCTCATCTCCTGCTGGGCATGGAAGGATATAGATGTCACAGAGCCAATTCCCAAAATACCTGACAAGTACCTGGTTAAGGATCAGGTCCTCTGGAGCAAGGGTTCCTCGGTAGATGCTATAGTGGTTGCAGTGGCCACCAGCTTGCTTAACAAAGTTCTACTGTCCCCCCCAGTAGAGAGTCCAGGATGTTGAACAGGCTTGGGATACCTGTGTATACATCAGCTCCTTTGCCCTCAGGTAGCTAAACTATTTGGTTTTACAACTCCTGGGATCTGTAGCAGCTCCCAAAACTCTTTTACATGAGGGTATTACAGTGGATGCTTGCAGTGCAGTGGTCTATCAGGTGACACCCTCTCTCTGCTCCAATTATTACATATTACAAGTGTCTATAAAGAACTTGTTCACCTGGTGGGGCATCACAAGAGAAGTTTTTCAAGACTGCCCTTTAATCTTTTTACCACCCTTGGCCACAGTGACTACAGGTGCCTCCCAACTAGGGTGGGGAGGGCATTACTTGGGAAGGATGATATAAGGCACTTGGTGCCAGTTGAAGGCCAATTTCTACATCAGTGTCCTGGAAATGAGAGCAGTGTTATTAGCATAGCAGCCTTTTCAAGATGCTATTCCTCTTGGGATGATTGCCATTCAGACAGACAATATGTTGGTTTTCTGGTACATCAACAAGCAGGGGGGAACCAAGTCCTACAGCCTGTGTTTAATAAGCAATGAAAGTTTGTCAGTGGACTATTTTCTTCTGGTTGCTTTCTTCTAGCAACACGTATCCTGGAGAAGTCCAGCATTTTAGTAGACAAATTGAGCAGGTCTATCTTACTCCATCACAAGGGGTTTCTCAACCCTGTGGTGGCGGAAAAGATTTTCCATCATTGGGGCTAACCATACTGTGACTTCTTTGCTTCCCGTCTTAGCTCCAATTGCAGTAGGCTGTTGTGTCTTTCGGCTTTTCCCGGTTAGGGGTCGCCACAGCAGAACTCAGGTCCGCTAATGATTGGTAGTTGATTTTTACGTGCTGAGTTACCAGCCCTGACACACAACCTTCAACGAAGGTGTGCCCATTCACGCATATCTCCACGCAGAAGACGTTCTAGCTTAGAATCGAACTGGACAGCGTCTTACTGTGAGGCGGCAACGCTACCGCAGCACCATTTCACCCTAATCCCACCAGTGGGGGGAGTCACTGAAAGACTGGCTAGTCCATGATTGGTTCTCTGGGCGCCTGTATGCTTTTCCTCCTACTCTATTAATCCCAAGATTTCTACAGAAAACGTCTTACTGAAAGTGCAAAGGAAACCTCATTGCTCCTTTCTGGTGTTGACAAGTATGGCTGTTCTTCGTGTTTCACTGTTGCAGTCATCACTTTTGGATTCATTTGACAGCCTACTTCAAACAAGTGGCCACAAAACCCCAGTTATCTGCAAGGCAAATACTGCAAGCCTTGGGGTTCATGGCCTCCTGCATTCTTCTAATTCCATATGCAAGGCTGCATATGAGGAAACTGCAATGGTATCTCACAAGCCTATGGTGTCGACATTCACAGGCTCTACAGGCAAGGATTTCTATCATACCTTGCCTACGCCTAGAGTTCCTTTGGTGGGCAGAGGCCTGCCACCAAAACAGAGGACTATCATTCACACTACCCCTTGCCACCCAAACCTTAACAATAGATGCATCAGACTATGTATGGGGGGCCCACCTGGCAGGGAAGTGCATTCAGGGCAAATGGAGCCCAAGTCAAATGCACCTGCATATCAATCAAAAAGAAATGTTAGCTGTACAGAATGCTCTGACAGCCTTCAAGGACCACATTCTTCCAGGACAATTAATGATAAAGACGGACAACACCACTGTTATGTGGTACATAAACAAGCAGGGGGGTACACATTCTTACCCCCTCTGCAGACTAGCCATGGCATTGTGGAACACAGCCCTGAGCCATTATGTACATTTACAAGCTCAATTCCTGCCAGGAAAACTAAATACACTGGCAGATGAACTAAGCAGAAGCCTCATGGACCCACACGAGTGGAAACTGGAACGAAGGATTTTCAACATGTTGACAAGCAAATGGGGGAGCCCATATATAGACCTGTTTGCCTCCCCCCAAAACTATCAGTTGGACAAATTTTGCACAAGGACTCCCCACAGACAAGCTTGAAACGTGGATGCTCTATCCTTCAGCTGGAAAAACCTATCAGTTTATGCCCTTCCTCCTCTGCCTCTGCTCTCCACAGTACTACTAAAGATCAAACAAGACAAACCAAGGATGATTTTGATTGCACCAGACTGGCCATGCCAACACTGGCGCACCCCCTCTTGCGCAGTGTCATTGTGGGCCCCATGGCACCTACCTACCTATTGTCTCAGCAGGAGAACCAAATTCTGCATCCTCCACTTCAAACACTGAATCTAGCAGCCTGGCTAATTACATAATTTCTCCTTTACCGTCCCTCAGTAATCCAGTGATGGATATCATTTTATAGGCAAGGAGGCCAAGTACCAGAAATTCTTACGCTGAATAATGGAAAAGATTCTGTGCCTGGAACCAATCTCAAGGGATGAGCACAACAGTGCCCAATTTACCTCAGATTTTACAATACTTAACTGAGGTGCTTCATAAGGGCCTGTCTTTCTCCTCCATCAAAATTCATGCCTCAGCCATCTCAGCTCATTATAACACAGAACCACCCCTCTTCTCTCATCCACTGCTTAAGCAGTTCCTCAGAGGGGCCAAAAATCTACGACCATCCAGGAGAGCTCCAACTCCAGCCTGGGACCTCAACTTTGTATTGGGAAAGCTCACCCTTCCTCCTTTCGAGTCAGCTGCCACTGCGGACTTAAAATTCCTTTCTTGGAAAACAGCTTTCCTTTCAGCAATCACTTCAGCAAGAAGGGTATCTGGAATTACAGGCCCTAATGGCAGTGGAGCCTTTCATCATCTTTCATGCAGACAGGGTGTCCCTCAGGACCAGTCCCTCCTTCATGCCCAAGGTGGTATCCAGTGTGGCCCTTAATCAGTCCATACATTTGCCAACCTTCTTTCCTAATCCACAGAACAAAGGTGAACGGATTCATGTTAAGTTGTCATTCTCTCCTTCATTCTTGCTGGATGGGTTCGGAGCCGATCCTCGGCTCCGACTCAACCTATACTATAGCTCGAGAGCTTTTTTTTACCGGCTCGAGGCAGCCCTATATCCCACAATACCATGCGCTAACTCCCCAGATCTCGTTTGCCGCTTCGCTGCGAGGTTGCCTTTTTTTTTGCCGGCTCAGGTCAGTAAAAGAAATTTCAGCAAATTCTTCCTAAACTTGAGGTTAGTTTTTTTCAGATTAGTTCCCTATCGATATTGTTTTACCTAATTACTTATTAGTAATTTTTTTCGTTAAGCCCTACCCACCCCTTTAGTTAATTTGTTATAATCGGGCCTACGGGCTTTAGTTTTTGTTTACTCTCCCCCTTATCGTGTGTGTGAGTTGTTGTTTTAGTCAGCCCCTTTAACTCCCCCTTGTGTGAAAGTCGAGTGAGTGTGTGTGCTGACTGTGTTACTGTCTTTAGGGTAACAATGTCCAAAGACGCTAAGGTCTCTGGATTCAAGAAGTGTGACTCGTGCTGTCAGAAAATGTCTCTGACAGACGGTCACATGTCTTGCGTCTACTGCTTGGGACCTTTGCACCTGCAGGACTCTTGTTCCGTCTGCCACGGATTTAGTTCGAGTCCTGCAGGAGCGTCGTAATAAGCTTATTTTGAGGGGCTTATTGAAGCCCGATGACTCCCCGTCCAAGTCTGGCTCGGGGAAGTCGTCTAAGCCCGCCAAGCCCTCTGCTCCAGTGTCTGAGTCGAGGGCTGGCAAAACTGAGATTGCTCCGACATCGGCTCCAGTCGGAGTCGATGCGAGCAAGATCGTACCCGCTCCGAAACCTGTATCGGAGCCGACATTAGCGCACAAGCGCTCTAGATCTCTTTCGAGTCCATCCGATGGGCTCCAAGATCACCCCTTCTATTGGAGCGGAGTCATAGGACTCATTCCTCCAGGTCGTCTAGGCTTTCCAACCACGATATTGAGAGGGTGGTTAGTAGACTCATAAAATCTCAGGCACTGGCCCAAATGCTCCAAAGCCCGTCTCACCAGACTATGGCTCCCTCGGTGCCGCCTTCGATTCCTCCTCCGACTCTCCAGTCGAGTTCGGAGCCGGAGTTTGTCGGAACCGTAACCTTGCCCATGTCGGAGCCGATACTTCCACCTTCGGCTCTGGCGTCGTTGGCTCCGACTTCTTTATTGGTACCGTCCGTGGAGAAGTCCGGACACCGAGACTCCATTGTCGGCTCCGAGGGGGCGAGTGGCATTGGACCCTTGTCCGACCCCGCTCTCCCCCTCGGAGCGTCGGCTCTGGTTAGTTCGGCCCCGACATCATTCTCGGAGCCTTCTCTGTCGGTGCCAGGGGCGGTTCTGGTGTCTTCCGAGCCGGGACTGTCTTCGGTGCCTGATAGGGGGGCTTTCGAGGTGATGAGCGTGCTGGATCCAGTGTCCGCTCCAAGGTTGGGTTCTTCAGCTCCTCCCTTCACAGTGCCTGTTACAGTCTCTGGCCATCCTCTTGCAACTGATAGCAGAGATCCAACGCATAGGGTACCCACTTTGGGTGTCTCATCCTCCTCCGAGGCCTCTCCTGAAGCTTCAGGAGAGCCACCTAGGAAAAGAAAGTGCAAGAGGAAGCACGTAGACTCCCCTGAGTATGTAACCCCGGACACCGACTTGGATGAGTCGGAGGGCTCCCCCAGATCCCCCTCTGAAGATGTCTCCTTTTCAGACATACTAGAGATCCTGAAACAGAGGGGGAATTGGTCCACACTCAAACCCTCCGAGGACGAGTCGGTTTACCTTGATGCCTTTGGATCTCGCCCTTCCACCTCCTGGGTGTCCCCCCCCTTTCGATCCACTGATGGAAGTGGTGGCCAGAAAGGCATGGGCAGCTCCTGACTCCATGGAACCTACCCCTAGGAGGCCTTCAAAATGTATTTCTGCTCCGGTGGACAAGACATTTCTCACCAAAGGTGTCTCGGTAGATGCTATGGTGGTAGCAGCCGCCACTAAGAAGGAATTAGCTGATCCTTCTGTACCTGTTCATCCTCCTAACAAAGAGTCCAGGACCATGGACAGGTACGGTAAGCGGACATTTGCTTCAGCGACCATTGCTATGCGATCGCTGAACTATTTATGTCATTTCACCCTCCTTCAGAGAGATTTGCTCAAAGAACTGGGTGAAACTGTACAGGATCCTTCTGCTGTGGGGTATCAGGACAAGATTAACTCCCAGCTGGCTACCGTGAATTCTATTGCCAATTCCTCCATGCGGCTTATCTCTTATGCAGCCGATGGAGCGAGTAGGGCCGCAGGCACAGGTGTTGCATTGAGACGTCATGCCTGGATGCGACTCTGTAATTTTGCTGATCCCTTCAAGGCGTTCTTCACCAGCACCCCCTTTGATGGTTCAGAATTGTTTGGACCTCAGGTGAAGAATACCCTCACCAGGTGCGAGCAAGATGGTAAGACTCTCTCTGCCATGGGAGTCAACTTTTCCACACCATCTAGACCATACCCCAAAGGTCAGGAGGGTGGAAAGATGTGGTTCCGTAAACCACAGGGAGTTGCGCCCGCCGCACGTGGTGAAATTCCCCCTAGAAGCAGGGGGGGGGCAACAATAGACGCCGCCCAGGGGTAGAGGGGGTCCACAGAACCAGGGTTCCAGGGAGTCCTTCCCTGACCAACCCTTTCAGCATCCCTGAGAAGCTGCCTGACTGTCCACCTTTGGAGGCAGTCGGGGGAAGATTATCTCTGTACCCGGAAGCCTGGCAATCCCTCTCTCAAGACAAATGGGTACAGTTGATTATATCCGAGGGTTACAAAATCCCCTTCATTTCCCCTCCAAACCAATTGCCAAGACCCCACCCAGACGTACCACCCGGACAAAGGGGTCTGGCACAGCTGGAAATAGAAAAGCTGTTAAAAAAAAGAGTAATCCAGGCAGTCCCAGCAGACCAGCTAGGATCTGGAATCTACTCCAGGTTCTTTTTGGTACCAAAAAAGACAGGAGACTGGAGAACCATGTTGGATCTCAGCAGACTGAACAAATCTGTGCAGAAGACAAAATTTCGGATGGTAACGCTGCAGTCCTTTCTGCCCTTCTTGGGCAGAGACAACTGGATGTGCTTGTTAGACCTACAGGGTGCGTACTATCACATAAAGATACACAGGCACTCCAGGAGGTTTCTCCGCTTTCGGCTGGGAGCCAGTCATTACCAATTCAGAACCCTGCCCTTTGGTCTCACCACAGCCTCCCGGGTGTTCACCAAATGTTTGGCAGTGGTCACGGCTCACCTGAGACAAAAAGGATTCCAGGTGTTTCCATATTTAGACGACTGGCTCATTACCGCTACCACCAAGCAGCATCTTGTCATAACCAGGGATTACACCATTCACATTTGCAACAGGTTAGGTATTTCCATAAATTTTGCAAAATCCTTCTTGTCACCTTGTCAATGTATAAACTTCATAGGCGCCGTGTTAAACACCACAGAAATGTCTGCAACTTTAACACCTCAGAGAGTGATAGATATATGGCAGAATGTCCACCTTCTGATTCAGTCCAACAAAGTTCAAGTCAAGTTAGTACTGAAAACATTGGGCCTCATGGCAGCGGCGATTCCCCTTCTTCCCTTAGCCCGCTTCCACATGAGAATTCTTCAGTGGATGCTTTTCTCTCAGTGGTCTACCAACAACTTCCTATGACTCACAACATCTTGATAACCCCGACTTGCAAGAAACACCTCACCTGGTGGATAGTCTCCCCTCAACTTCTTCAGGGCAGACCCTTTGTTCTTCCCCCTCCAGTTGCCACGGTGACAACGGATGCCTCCCTGATCGGGGGGGGGGCATTATCAGGACAGGACTGTCCAGGGCACGTGGCAACAATTAGGATGCCACCTGCACATAAATGTCCTAGAGATGAGAGCAGTGCTTTTATCATTGCGAGCCCTTCAGGACTCTCTTCCCACGGGCACTATAGCAGTTCAAACGGACAATATGTCCGTAGTGTGGTACATAAACAAGCAGGGCGAAACAAAGTCCCAATGTCAAGAAGCACTCAGACTTTGGCAGTGGGCGATCTCCTCTCAACGGTTTCTGATAGCAACGCACATCCCTGGGAGATCCAACGTCATAGCGGACAGATTGAGCAGAACAATTCTCATGCCTCACGAGTGGTCTCTAAATCAAGCGGTAGTAGAGAGAATTTTCCCGAAGTGGGGACAGCCTTGCTGCGACTTTTTTGCAACACCTCAAAACAGCAAGTGCCTCGACTTCTTCACTCTCTTTCCCCTACCAGGCCACCCCCCAGAGACGCTCTAGTCCACGATTGGCCTCGGGGTCTCCTATACGCTTTTCCCCCTTTTCCGTTGATCCCAAAGTTAATTCAGAAAGCAACCGCATTGAGATCCAAAATGATCCTCATTGCTCCTTACTGGCCTCGACAGGTATGGTTTCCGTTTCTGCGCCAATACCTTCTGGAACAATCCTGGCATCTGGAACCATTTCCAGATCTTTTGACCCATCTGACGGGCAAGCTGCACCAGTCTCTTCAGTCCCTCAACCTCACAGCTTGGTTGCTCCACTTCCAACCATAGCCAGGCTTCCCTTCATTTCTCTTCCTGTCCGTGACATTATTCTTGCCTCCCATAAGTCTAATACCAGGAAGACTTATGCGAGCAAATGGAAGCGTTTTTCTTTCTGGGCACAAGCTAGGTCCTTAGACCCTTTTAATGCTCCAATTCACAAAGTTCTTGATTTTCTGGCAGGGCTTTTTCTTGCAGGTTCATTGGCAGCCACAATCAGAGTTCAACTAGCGGCCATTGCCAATTTCCATGTAGGACTTTCGGAAACCAGTATTATGTCCTATAAACTCTGTAAAGCTTTCCTCAAGGGTATTTTCTTACTCAGACCTCCCATTAAGGATCCTCCTCCACAATGGGACCTGAATTTAGTGTTATCTTCACTAATTCATCCTCCCTTTGAGCCTGCAGCTTCTTGTTCTCTCAAGCTCCTCTCTTGGAAGACTCTGTTTCTGGTGGCTATAACTTCTGCCGGCAGAGTGTCAGAGCTTCAAGCCTTGTCTACCCGTTCCCCTTATTTGGTCTTTCATAAAGACACAGTAGCTCTCAGAACAAACCCTTCCTTTCTACCTAAAGTTTCTTCTGAATCAAATCTGAATCACACTATTCACTTGCCGGTTTTCTTCCCAAGTTATTCAAACCGGGCTGAACAGAAACGACATTCCTTGGATGTTCATCGCCAATTGCGGTATTATCTAGACAGAACAAAACAATTCAGGAAGTCAGAACAGCTCTTCCTTTCTTATGCTGATGGGAGGAAAGGACTTCCAGTTTCAAAGGTAACCCTTTCCAGATGGTTAGCTTCCATCATTACCTTTGTCTACGAGTTGAGACATAAACAACTTCCTTCAAAACCTAAGGCTCATTCAACCAGGGCGCTATCAACTTCAACAGCCTTTCAAGCAGGGTTACCTTTAGATGCTATTTGTGCAGCAGCTACTTGGGCTTCTCAACATACCTTTATTACCCATAACAAACTGGATATAGCCTCCAGAAATAGAGCTGACTTTGGTTCCACTGTACTCAGGAGTCTGTTCCGTTGAGCCACCCAGGACCAAGGTGCTAGGGACGCTGTCCCATCCAGCAAGAATGAAGGCGAGAATGACAACTTAACATTAAGAAGTTATGTACCTACCATAACGTTCCATGTTAGTTGTCTTCTCGCCTTCTTTCTTGCGTCCCTCCCTCCTGCCCCCTAGCCTAGACAGACTTGAAGGTTCTGAGATCCTTCTATTTCATGATGTTGCCCCCATATATATATATATATATATATATATATATATATATATATATATATATATATATATATAGTTTTTTTGTTGGTAACAAAAAATTCTATGCTATGTGTTAGCTGCCAGACTAGATCTGGGGAGTTAGCGCATGGTATTGTGGGATATAGGGCTGCCTCGAGCCGGTAAAAAATAGCTCTCGAGCTATAGTATAGGCCGAGTCCCGAACCCATCCAGCAAGAAAGAAGGCGAGAAGATGACAACTAACATGGAACGTTATGGTAGGTACATAACTTCTTATTCACTCCTAAGACGTGCACAGACAACTTAGATTCTACTTGGACAGAACTAAACCTCAAAGGAAATCTGATCAACTTCTGGTAACGTGCTGCAGCGGCTGAGGGGAAGGCTATTTCAAAGCAAACCATTTCCAAATGGATAGGCCATTGCATTCTTTTTTGCTACAAACACCATGGAAAACCTATCCCACAGGGGAACAGACCCCACTCTACCAGGGCTGCATCTACCTCTACAGCCTTTCTCAGAGGCGTCCCTACAAGGGACATCCTAGAAGCTGCTACCTGGAGTTCTATTCATATTTTCACCAAGCATTACCATCTGCCAATTTTCTCTAAATCCAGAGCTGGCTTTGCCACTGCAGTCTTGCAGGGCCTTTTAGCTGGTCCTAATTCTATTTAAATTCCTCCTCCCATCCTTAGCTTTGGGAATCTACCCAAAAGTGAGGACTGGAACAGTGAAACATGAAGAACATAGTACAGATGTTCATCGTGCATACAGCTACAGTAATCACAGATGGGTTCTCTGCCGTCAGGCGGTCCCTCGGTCGGCCGAATTCCAAAGTCTTGGTCCGGCGTCGGTTGTCGTCGCTTTCTCTTCTGACGTCAGTGAGGCCAGAGTATATAAGACACAGCTGACGCCATGTTCTCCAGTCTTTTTTGCTGCGCGGTGCCCAAAGCAGAAGCAGTTCGCAAGTGCTGGTCGGCCAGCTCCTGAATTACGGAAATTTTGGAAACCGAAGTCTTCATTAAAGCCAAGTACCCCGTTGGGGAAACTTTTCTTGCCTCAGACCGATGTCAGAAAAAGTTAATAATTGTATTTCTTGTGGGAAGCAAATACCGCATAAGGATTTCCATTCCCTCTGCATACCTTGTTTAGGCCCAGACCACGACGTCTCGGGCTGTCGCTTTTGCGCTACCTTCTATAAACGCACTATTAAGCGTCGGGCGGAGTTCGCCCAACACTATTTTGGTAAAGCTTTTGATTATAAAATGTCGTCGGACACTCCGACTACCGTTTTGTCCAAAAAACGCAAGGACAAGGACCGACACGGCCCGTGGTCCCTGCCGACACCACGCCAAAACAGGCTACACGTGGTCCGGTTCTCAGCGAGACGCCTTTGCAGTGCCTGACTACCGACGACACTCCTTTGGCGGTGTCCTCTGTACCCGAGACCGCTGGGACCTCGGCCCTTTCCCAGACTACAACCACCGAAGCCTTTGCTAATGTTGAGCCTACTAATGTGGACAGGTCCACCTCCACCCATGGTGTCTTTAGACCCTCTTCTTCTTTTTCTATTAAGGCCTTTACTAAATCCAAAGCAGCCAGGCATCCCAGGAGGCCTGTTGCACAGGGCCCATCTCCAGGTCCCATGCCTAAAAAACAGATGCTTAAAATGGCTGAGGATTTAATTACTCTTATCAGAGGTTCTCAACCCCCTCCAGACAAGAGACCCAGAGTGGAGGAAGATTCTCCCTCTTCTGATCAGGGCTCCATTTTATCAGAACATTCTGATGTAGAGGAACACTCTTACTCCCCTTTTGAGGATTCGGATGCAGAGCAGTCCATCCCTTCTGTATCCCCTCCTGAGGATTTTTCCTTTGGGGAAACCTTGCACACCTTGAGGGAACACTTCCATTGGGAAGGCCAAGACTTTTCAGATTCCAAGAAAAGACTTAGGGAATTTCTTTTGTTACCTCAACACAGACCTCTGGCGATACCCCCTGATGTTCATCGTGCATACAGCTGCAGTAATCACAGATGGGGTTTTCTGCCGTCAGGCGGTCCCTCGGTCGGCCGAATTCCAAAGTCTTGGTCCGGCGTCGGTTGTCGTCGCTTTCTCTTCTGACATCAGTGAGGCCAGAGTATATAAGACACAGCCGACGCCATGTTCTTCCGTCTTTTTTGCCGCGCGGTGCCCGAAGCAGAAGCAGAAGCAGTTCGCAAGTGCCGGTCGGCCAGCTCCTGAATTACGAATATTTTGGAATCCGAAGTCTTCATTAAAGCTAAGTACCCCGTTGGGGAAACTTTTCTTGCCTCAGTCCGATGTCAGAAAAAGTTAATTGTATTTCTTGTGGGAAGCAAATACCGCATAAGGATTTCCATTCCCGCTGCATACCTTGTTTGGGCCCAGACCACGACGTCTCGGGCTGTCGCTTTTGCGCTACCTTCAATAAACGCACTATTAAGCGTCGGGCGGAGTTCGCCCAGCACTACTTTGGTAAAGCTTTTGATTATAAAATGTCGTCGGACACTCCGACTACCGTTTTGTCCAAAAAACGCAAGGAAAAGGACCGACACGCGAGGCAAGACTTTTCAGATTCCAAGAAAAGACTTGGGGAATTTCTTTTGTTACCTCAACACAGACCTCTGGCGATACCCCCTGTTTTGGACATACTTGATGAAGTTTATTCGGAGGCTTGCCTTAACCCGGATTCTCTGCCTCCTGCACCAGTAAAACCTCACCAATTTCTCTTCAAAAGCCATAATGCTGACCCTGAAACCATTTCACAAGGCCCCAAGGGATTGAAGGCCTCCACTGCCAAAAATCCACTTCCTGCAGAAAGAGAGTCAAGATCTTTAGAAAGGTGGGGAAAAAAGGTATATACCTCGGCCACCCTAGCCATGAGGGCCTTAAATTGTCAGTTTCATATGCTTAAATATCAACAGTTCCTGTTATCACAATTAAGGAATAAAATGTCTCAACCTGAACAACCAGATTTGAAGGAGTTACAGGATATGATGCATAGTGCAGAGCAAGTGGGTAAACACACTTTACAATGTGGTTATGATGCCCTAGAGGCCTCAAGTAGAGCGGCTGCTACAGGATCAGTCATTCGTAGACATGCCTGGCTTAGAGAACAAAACTTGCCTGATCATGTGAAAGCTAAACTTCTAGATGCTCCTTTACAAAAGGATGTGCTGTTTGGTACTAATGCTGAGGAGATACTACGGAAAATGGAAAAAAAGCCAAATCTATGCAAACTGTCAAAGCCTTTTTACAGGTCCAACCACCACGTTTTAGCAGAAATTGGCCTTCAAAAAACTGGTCCTTTCCAGCCACTGACAAGCCCCAAAGAGGTAGATACAGACGCACAAGGGGCAGAGGGCAATCACAAGGATCATATAGAGGCCGACAATGGCAAACTCCAGCACCAAGAGGTGGCGAGGACAGTGTACAACAATACAGGAAGCAAACCCAATGACTCCCTCATTTCCATGCCAAGCATGTCTCAGCTGGCAGCACCTTTGGGAGGAAAACTAGCATTATTTGCAGACAATTGGCATATTGTCACAACAGACAAATGGATCCTGGACATTATAAACAGAGGCTACAAATTTCAATTTCACACTCTTCCAAAAATGAGAGGCATGCCAAACCTGCCACAAAATCAAAGGGCAGAGGCACAACTACAAATATCAAAGCTCATAAGCATTAGAGCTATTCAAGAGGTACCTACTCACGAGCAAGGTCAAGGTTTTTATTCAAGACTTTTTCTGGTACCAAGGAAAGGAACCGACTGGAGACCCATTTTGGACTTATCCATCCTAAACACATTTCTACTCGTACCAAAATTCAAGATGCTCACATTACAGCAACTTCTTCCCATGCTGGGCAAGGAGTTTTGGCTGGTAACATTGGACCTCAAGGAGGCATACCTGCATGTCCCAATCAGACAAAGCTGCAGAAGATACCTCAGAATTCTTGCAGGTTCAATCCACTATCAGTTTTCTGCATTGCCCTTTGGCTTATCTACTGCACCCAGAGTATTCACAAAGTGCCTGGCATCAGTGATTGCCTACTGCAGACTTCAAGGGATACAAATTTACCCTTATTTGGACAACTGCCTGATCCAAGCGGACAGCAAGCACATACTTCTGGAACATCTGGCATATGTGACACAGTTACTGCATTCTCTGGGATACACAATCAACAAAGAGAAAAACAGGGGCAACTATCTCAGTACTTCAAAATACTAGCAAAAAGTACCAGGCTTACTGCAAGGAAAATCCTGCAGGCTCTGGGATTCATGGCATCTTGCATTCTTTTAATCCCATGTGCAAAGCTGCATATGAGGAAACTTCAATGGTACCTAAAAAACCTATGGTCTCAACACAGTCACAGTTTGGAAACAATACTACCAATAATCCCATGTTTGCAAAAGGAATTTCTATGGTGGGCCCAAGCATGTCAAGCAAACATAGGCCTCACATTCTGCAAGCCTCAAGCAAAGCAAGTTATCACAACAGACGCTTCAGATTACGCCTGGGGGGGCGCACATGACGGACAGGTGCATCCAGGGCAAATGGTCCCAAAAGGAAAAGCACCTTCACATCAATCAAAAGGAAATGCTAGCAGTAATAAATGCAATTACAGCTTTCAAGGACTTCCTACATCCAGGACAATTACTGGTAAGACAGACAACACCACAGTAATGTGGTACATAAACAAGGAGGAACACATTCATACCCCTTGTGCAGACTAGCCATGACTCTTTGGAACTTGGCTCTGGAATGGCAAATCGAACTTCAAGCACAGTACCTGCCAGGGTTGGAAAACACGCTGGCAGACAATTTAAGCAGAAATATGACAGATCCACACGAATGGAAGTTACATCCTCAGGTGTTTACAAAAATAATCCAAGCGTGGGGGAGGCCAGACATAGATCTTTTTGCCTCCCACAGGAATCATCAATTGGAAAAGTTTTGTTCGAGGACCTTTCATCCAAAGGCCTGGAGAGTGGACGCCCTTTCATTCAGTTGGACAGCATGGACAGTTTACGCATTCCCACCTCTGCCTCTTCTGCCCAAGGTGCTTTTTAAAGCAAGAGCAGACAGACCGAAGATGATGCTGATTGCTCCAGACTGGCCAAGACAACACTGGTACCTACTGCTGAGGAGCCTAACACATACTCCTCCCTGGTCCCTGCCTCTAATGCCTCTTCTGCTGACTCAGCACAGCTACAAAACTCTTCACAGTCAGCTGAAAACACTCAATCTCGCTGCATGGAAAATTCCTTAACACCACAACAGACTCTACTCTCCAAGGAGGTGCAGGATGTCATTTTGGAGGCCAGAAGGCCATCTACTAGAAAAGCTTACTCCGCAAAATGGAAGCGGTTCTGTTCTTGGAATGAGAAAAAAGGCCAGGACCCTAGGAAACTAAACTTGCCTCAGGTATTACAGTATCTAGCTGAGCTGCTGAACAGTGGACTTTCATTTTCTTCCATAAAAATCCATGCCTCAGCCATTTCTGCAGAATTCAACACTGATCCTCCTTTATTTTCTCACCCACTCTTACGACATTTCCTCAGAGGGGCTAAGAATATAAGACCACCAAGGAAACAACCAATACCAGCCTGGGATCTTAATTACATATTAGAAAAATTAACATTGCCTCCTTTTGAACCAGCTGCCTCAACAGATTTGCAATATTTGTCCTGGAAAACTGCCTTCCTTCTGGCTATCACTTCAGCTCGTAGAGTTTTGGAACTACAGGCCCTCATGGCGGTGCAGCCCTTTCTCATTTTCCATCAGGACAGGGTTTCCCTTCGTACCAACCCATCATTTATGCCTAAAGTGGTATCCAGGGTAGCTTTAAATCAAGCCATACACCCTCCTACCTTTTACCCCAGTCCTCAAAACAAAGGGGAAAGGCTGCTACATTCTTTAGACATCCATAGGCAGCTACGTTACTATTTGGACAGAACAAAGTCCTTCAGGAAATCAGAACAACTCTTTGTGTGCTATGCTGTAGGGGCTCAAGGGAAGCCAGTTTCCAAGCAGACTATTTCAAAGTGGATAGGCCACTGCATACGGTTTTGTTATTCCTATCATGGAAAATCTGTTCCTACAGGTATCAGATCACACTCCACCAGGGCCACAGCTACCTCTTCAGCCTTCCTCAGAGGAGTTCCTACCAAAGATATTTTGGAGGCAGCCACTTGGAGTTCTGTACATACCTTCACAAAACACTACCACCTGCCTTTATATTCCACAACAAGAGCAGGCTTTGCCACTGCTGTTTTGCAGGGCATTCTGGCTCAACCCAGTACCTCCTAGTGCCTACCACCCTGTGCGTAGCTTTGGGATTCTACCCATCTGTGATTACTGCAGCTGTATGCACGATGAACATAGTACAGTTTTGTACCTACCATAAATGTAGATGTTCGAGTGCTAATACAGCTGCAGTACAGGTTTCCCTCCCTCCTTCCCCACTTGGTAAAGGCATGGGGCCTAACAACCTTTTCATACAACCTAACTGGGTTATCCTTCTATGGTGTATTTGCTTGCAACCACTGATTTTGGATTATATTGCATTGCTTGTGTATACATATAAGCATAATTTATGTATTGCCTTCCTTCTGGGGGCACCTGACATCTGGGGCAAGAAAGACTGAAGAACATGGCGTCGGCTGTGTCCTATATACTCTGGCCTCACTGACGTCAGAAGAGAAAGCGACGACAACCAACGCCGGACCAAGACTTTGGAATTCGGCCGACCGAGGGACCGCCTGACGGCAGAGAACCCATCTGTGATTACTGCAGCTGTATTAGCACTCGAACATCTACATTTATGGTAGGTACAAAACTGTACTTTCTGTACACTTACCATAAATGTAGATGTCCGAGTGTATTCACTGTTGCAGTGCTGGTTACCCTCCCCACAAGCCCCCTTCCTTTTCTTTTTTGGATATACCTCTACTTTCCTTTACTATCTTCAAAAGCTTTTTGGTGTGTTTGCTTTTTTGTTAGAGGTATAACCTTGTATATTTATAGATTTAATTGCTTCCCATTAAGGGGGCACCTGACATCTGGGGCAAGAAAAACTGATGTAATGGCATCGGCTGCATGTTTTATACCCCTGACGACCTGAAGTCATGGAAGAAAGGACAGCAACTGACGCAGGGCCCAAGACTTTGTTAATCAGGCCGACTGAGGGCTACTGCAAGCAGATATTGCCTTGCAGATAACTGGGTTTTTGTGGCCACTTGTTTGAAGTAGGTTGTCAAATGAAAAGTGATGACTGCAACAGTGAATACACTCTAACATCTACATTTATGGTAAGTGTACATAGCTGTACTTTTTCCTTTCTATGGCCTCATCTTTTGCACCTTCCTTGGGTGTTGGCTGCAAACCAGGATCTTCTGTGTCACCCATCAGGAGTAACTCACCCAGACATTCAGACCCTCAAACTGAATGCACAGTTTCTCCACTTCCAGTGATGGCTAGACAGTCCAGGTTTTCAATCCTTATTTCTTTTCAGAAGGATCCTACAAAAAGGATGTATAAGAGTAAATGGAAAAGGTTCTCTCGTTGGTCTGTCCAGAGACAGCTAATCCCTTTTCGGCACCCATTTCAGCTATTATAGATTTTCTGGCTTCCATATTTAACAGTGATACTAGTTATTCTACCATAAAGATTCTACTTGCAGTTATCAGATGTTCATCGTGCATACAGCTGTAGTAATCACAGATGGGTTTTCTGCCGTCAGGCGGGTCCTCGGTCGGCCGAATTCCAAAGTCTAGGTCCGGCGTCAGTTGTTGTCGCTTTCTTTCCTGACGTCGGTGAGGCAGGGGTATATAAGACACAGCCGACGCCATTTTCTTCAGTCTTTTTTGCCGCGCGGTGCCCGAAGCAGAAGCAGTTCGCAAGTGCCGGTCGGCCAGCTCCTGAATTTACGAAAAATTGGAAACCGAAGTCTTCTTTAAAGTTAAGTACCCCGTTGGGGAAACTTTTCTTGCCTCAGACAGATGTCAGAAAAAGTTAACAATTGTATTTCTTGTGGGAAGCAAATACCGCATAAGGATTTCCATTCCCTCTGCATACCTTGTTTAGGCCCAGACCACAACGTCTCGGGCTGTCGCTTTTGCGCTACTTTCAATAAACGCACTATTAAGCGTCGGGCGGAGTTCGCCCAACACTTTTTGGTAAAGCCTTTGATTATAAAATGTCGTTGGGGACTCCGAATACCATTTTGTCCAAAAAATGCAAGGACAAGGACCGACACGCGAGGTCCGCGGTCTCCACCGACACCACGCCAAAATCGGCTACACGTGGTCCGGTTCTCAGCGAGACGCCTATGCAGCCCCTGACTACCGACGACACTTCTTTGGCGGTGTCTTCTGTAATCGAGACCGCAGGTACCTCGGCCCATACCCAGACTACAACCACCAAAGCCACTGTGAGCGTTGAGCCTCCTAATGTGGACAGGTCCACTTCCACCCATGGTGTCTTTAGACCCTCATCTTCCTTTTCCATTAAGGCCTTTACTAAGTCCAAATCAGCCAGGCATCCCAAGAGGCCTGTTGCACAGGGCCCATCTCCAGGACCCATGCCTAAAAAGCAGATGCTAAAAATGGCTGAGGATTTAATTACTCTCATCAGGGGTTCCCAGCCCTCTCCAGACAAGAGACCCAGAGTGGAGGAAGATTCTCCCTCTTCTGATCAGGGCTCCATTTTTTCAGAACATTCTGATGTAGAGGAACACTCTTACTCCCCTTTTGAAGATTCTGATGCAGAGCAGTCCATTCCTTCTGTATCTCCTCCAGAGGATATTTCTTTTGGGGAAACCTTGCACACCTTGAGGGAACACTTCCATTGGGAAGGCCAAGACTTTTCTGATTCCAAGAAAAGACTTGGGGAATTTCTTTTGTTACCTCAACACAGACCTCTGGCGATACCTCCTGTCTTGGACATACTTGATGATGTTTACTCAGAGGCTTGCCTTAATCCGGATTCCCTGCCTCCTGCCCCAGTCAAGCCTGATAGGTACTACAGAGTTCCTAACTCTCACCAATTTCTTTACAAAAGCCATAATGCTGACCCTGAAACCATTTCTCAAGGCCCCAAGGGAATGAAGGCCTCTACTGCTAAGAATCCACTCCTTCCGAAGAGAGTCAAGATCCTTAGAAAGGTGGGGAAAAAGGTATATACCTCGGCCACCCTAGCCATGAGGGCCTTAAATTGTCAGTTCCATATGCTTAAATATCAGCAGTTTCTGTTGTCACAATTAAGAAATGAAATGTCTCAACCTGAACAACCAGATTTGAAGGAGTTGCAGAATATGATGCATAGTGCAGAACAAGTGGGTAAACACACCTTACAATGTGGCTATGATGCCCTAGAGGCCTCAAGTAGAGCTGCTGTTACAGGATCAGTCATTCGTAGACATGCCTGGCTTAGGGAACAAATCTTGCCTGATCATGTGAAAGCTAAACTACTAGATGCTCCTTTACAAAAGGATGTGCTATTTGGTACTAATGCTGAGGAGATACTACGGAAAATGGAAGAAAAAGCCAAATCTATGCAAACTGTCAAAGCTTTTCTACAGGTTCAACCACCACGTTTTAGCAGAAATTGGCCTTCTCGAAAATGGTCCTTTCCAGCCACGGACAAGCCCCAAAGAGGTAGATACAGGCGCACAAGAGGCAGAGGACAATCACAAGGATCATATAGAGGCAGGCAATGGCAAACTCCAGCACCAAGAGGTGGCGAAGACAGTGCACAACAACACAGGAAACAAACCCAATGACTTCCTCCTTTCCATGCCAAGCAAGTCTCAGCTGGCAGCACCCTTGGGAGGAAAGCTGGCATTATTTACAAGAAATTGGCATATTGTCACAACAGACAAATGGATCCTGGACATTATAAACAGAGGCTACAGATTTCATTTTCACACTCTTCCAAAAATGAGAGGCATGCCAAACCTGCCACACAATCAAAGGGCAGAGGCACAACTACAAATTTCAAAGCTCATAGACATGAAAGCTATTCAAGAGGTACCTACTCACGAACAAGGTCAAGGTTTTTATTCCAGGCTATTTCTGGTAACAAGGAAAGGAACCGACTGGAGACCCATTTTGGACTTATCCATCCTAAACACATTTTTACTCGTACCAAAATTCAAGATGCTCACATTACAGCAGCTTCTTGCCATGCTGGGCAAGGAGTTTTGGCTGGTAACATTGGACCTCAAGGAGGCATACCTGCATGTCCCAGTCAGACAAAGCTGCAGAAGATACCTCAGATTTCTTGCAGGTTCAATCCACTATCAATTCTCTGCTTTGCCCTTTGGCTTATCTACTGCGCCTAGAGTATTCACGAAATGCCTGGCATCAGTAATTGCCTACTTCAGACCTCAAGGGATACAAATTTACCCTTATTTGGACGACTGCCTGATCCAAGCGGACAGCAAGCACATACTTCTGGAACATCTGGCTTATGTAACACGATTACTGAATTCTCTGGGATACACAGTCAACAAAGAGAAATCCAGGCTAACACCATCTCAGACAATAACTTTCCTGGGTGCCAACTTGGACACAAACACCCAGATGGCCTATCTTACGCCAGAAAAACAGGGGCAACTAACTCAATACTTCAAAATACTAGCAAATTGTACCAGGCTTACTGCAAGGAAAATCCTGCAGGCTCTGGGCTTCATGGCATCTTGCATACTTTTAATCCCACGTGCAAAGTTGCATATGAGGAAACTTCAATGGTACCTAAAAACCTATGGTCTCAACACAGCCACAGTTTGGAAACAATAATACCAATAATTCCATGTTTGCAAAAGGAATTTCCATGGTGGGCCCAAGCATGTCAAACAAACACAGGTCTCCCATTCTGCAAGCCTCAAGCAAATCAAGTCATCACAACAGACGCCTCAGATTATGCCTGGGGGGCACACATGATAGACAGGTGTATTCAGGGCAAATGGTCCCAAAAGGAAAAGCACCTTCACATCAATCAAAAAGAAATGCTAGCAGTGATAAATGCAATTACAGCTTTCAAGGACCTCCTGCATCCAGGACAATTATTGATAAGAACAGACAACACCACAGTAATGTGGTACATAAACAAACAAGGAGGAACACATTCATACCCCCTGTGCAGACTAGCCATGACACTTTGGAACTTGGCTCTGGAATGGCAAATCGAACTTCAAGCACAGTACTTGCCAGGTTTGGAAAACACACTGGCAGACAATCTAAGCAGAAATATGACAGACCCACACGAATGGAAGTTGCATCCTCAAGTGTTTACAAAGATAATCCAAGCGTGAGGAAGGCCAGACATAGATCTCTTCGCCTCCCACAGGAATCATCAATTGGAAAAGTTCTGTTCAAGGACCTTTCATCCAAAGGCCTGGAGAGTGGACGCCCTTTCATTCAGTTGGGCAGCATGGACAGTTTACGCTTTCCCACCTCTGCCTCTTCTGCCCAAGGTGCTCTTGAAACCAAGAGCAGACAGACCGAAGATGATACTGATTGCTCCAGACTGGCCAAGACAACACTGGTACCCACTCCTGAGGAGCCTAACGCATACTCCTCCCTGGTCCCTACCTCTAATGCCTCTTCTACTGACTCAGCACAGCTACAAAACTCTTCACAGTCAGCTGAAAACACTCAATCTCGCTGCATGGAAAATTCCTTAACACCACAACAGACCCTACTCCCCAAAGAGGTGCAGGATGTCATTTTGGAGGCCAGAAGGCCATCTACTAGAAAGGCTTACTCCAAAATGGAAACGGTTTTGCTCTTGGAATGAGAAAAAAGGCCAGGATCCTAGAAAACTGAATTTGCCTCAGGTATTACAGTATCTTGCTGAGCTGCTGAACAGTGGACTTTCATTTTCCTCCATAAAAATCCATGCCTCAGCCATTTCTGCAGAATTCAACACTGATCCACCCTTATTCTCTCACCCACTCTTAAGACAGTTCCTCAGAGGGGCTAAGAATATAAGACCACCAAGGAAACAACCAATGCCAGCCTGGGATCTTAATTACATTCTAGAAAAATTAACATTGCCTCCCTTTGAACCAGCTGCCTCAACAGATTTGCAATATTTGTCCTGGAAAACAGCTTTCCTTCTGGCCATTACCTCAGCTCGTAGGGTTTCGGAACTACAAGCCCTCATGGCTGTGCAGCCCTTTCTCATCTTCCATCAGGGCAGGGTTTCCTTGAACCAACCCGTCATTTATGCCTAAAGTGGTATCCAGGGTAGCTTTAAATCAAGCCATACACTTACCTACTTTTTACCCCAATCCTCAAAACAAAGGGGAAAGGCTGCTACACTCCTTAGACATCCATAGACAGCTACGTTATTATTTGGACAGAACAAAGCCTTTCAGGAAATCAGAACAACTTTTTGTGTCCTATGCTGTAGGAGCTCAAGGGAAGCCAGTTACCAAACAGACAATTTCAAAATGGATAGGCCACTGCATACGGTTTTGTTATTCCTATCATGGAAAATCTGTCCCTACAGGCATCAGATCCCACTCCACCAGGGCCACAGCTACCTCTACAGCCTTCCTCAGAGGAGTTCCTACCAAAGATATTTTGGAGGCAGCCACTTGGAGTTCTGTGCATACCTTCACAAAACACTACCACCTGCCTTTATACTCCAAAACTAGAGCAGGCTTTGCCACTGCTGTGTTGCAGGGCATTCTGGCTCAACCCAGTTCCACCTAGTGCCTACCACCTTGTGCTTAGCTTTGGGATTCTACCCATCTGTGATTACTGCAGCTGTATGCACGATGAACATAGTACAGTTTTGTACCTACCATAAATGTAGATGTTTGAGTGCTAATACAGCTGCAGTACAGGTTTCCCTCCCTCCTTCCCCTCTTGGTAAAGGCCTAGGGCCTAACCCCTCTTCATACAACCTGATTGGGTTATCCTTCTATGGTATATTTGCTTGCAACTACTGATTTTTGATTATATTGCATTGCATGTATATAAATATAATTTATGTATTGCCTTCCTTCTGGGGGCACCTGACATCTGGGGCAAGAAAGACTGAAGAAAATGGCGTCGGATGTGTCTTATATACCCTGCCTCACTGACATCAGGAAAGAAAGCGACAACAACCGACGCCGGACCTAGACTTTGGAATTCGGCAGACCGAGGACCCGCCTGACGGCAGAAAACCCATCTGTGATTACTGCAGCTGTATTAGCACTCAAACATCTACATTTATGGTAGGTACAAAACTGTACTTTTCTTGCAGGACATAACCAATCTTCTTTGGCCTCATCTAGATTATGTAAGGCCTTTCTTAAAGGTACCTTCGTACTCCGACCCCCTATCAAGGACCCTACTCCACCCTGGGATCTAAATATACTTCTCCAACCCCTAACTCAACCCATATTTAAACTAGCTGCCAAGGCAGACTTGAAATTTTTGACTTGTATACCTATTTTTCTGACCACAATCACATTGGCTAGGCGAGTATTAGAACTACAGGCCCCTCTTATCTACTCCACCATATCTAATTTTTCACAAGGGCAGGGTGTCTGTCCACACTAATGCTTTCTTTGTACCTAAAGTGGCTTCAAAAATCAGACTTTCTTAGATGTAATATTTCTAAATATTTAGTTTTATTTAATGATCCAATCCCTGAGAATTCCAAAAACCCAAGTGCCTCTTCTTTGGTCTAATTCGTGCTGTAGCCAGAAAATTCTTCTTCTTTTGGCTTTTCCCAGTTAGGGGTCACCACAGCGGATCACCTGTCCGCTCATGATTGGCAGTGGAGTTTTACAGTGTTGAGTTGCCAGCCTGGTGCCCAGCCTTCCACAGAAGGCACACACATGCATGCAGTCACGCCTAGGAACAATTTAGAGTGCCCAATACACCTATAGCTTGTCTTTGGGATGTGGGAGGAAACCAGAGCACCCGGAGGAAGCCCACGTGACCACAGGGAGGATATGCAGACTCTGCACAGAAGGCACCCCAGCCGAGGATCGAACTGGAGAACCTCTTGTTGTAAGGTGGCAACGTTAACCACTGCACCACCGCGGCCACCCACTGTAGCCAGAAAAGTAATTACTAAAAATTGGAAAAGTAAAGTTACTCCCCATAGTGCTGAATTTATTAGTATGGCAAAAATTGTTTGCAGTAGTGAATTGCATACCGTAAAGATGAGAACTAATATTATACTTTCATATAATTCTTGGCTTAGACTTAAAGATTTGCCTGAAAGTTATAAATTATTGATATGTATAACTTTGATGTATTCATAAGCTTTGGACCTACGTAAATAGTTATTTGTTTTATAATTGATTTGTTTATCTATCGTTTTAAGACCAAGTAAAAAAATCAGACTTTTCCAAAGCCAAACTGGGTAAATTTGTCTCAGAGGTGACATTAGCCAAATGACTCACTGATTTGAATTTCTTTTGTCTGTAAGGAAATTGATTGATACTTCCTAAACCTCCTAAGGTTCATTCCACCAGATCTGTGGCCACATCCTCTGCCTTCTGGTCTAGAGCTTCTATAGACAGCATTTGCAGAGCTGTCACTTGGTCAAACTGACATACCTTCATAGCCCACTACAAATTGGACATCTTATCTAGGAGTAAGGCAGCATTTGGCTCCACTGTACTCCAGAGTATCCTTCCCTGAGGATCCTGTGGTTTCTCTTGCTGGGGATTGTGCCCCACAGATTGAGGAATAGACGAAAACATCATCATCTGGTATAAAAGTTATGTACTCACCATAACTATGTGCTTGTGTTGTCTGTTTTCGGCTCTCCTCAACCTCCCACCCTCCATCCCCCTCCCTACTTAAAATAAATTTTAACTACTTTGTCTCTTTGTTTGACCTGAGGTGTAATGTATTGCCTGACTGTTGATGAGCTCCAGCTCTTTCCTCCTTTCTTTTTCTACTTCTATGTAGTTGTTTTCACTGTGATGATGTTTTTACCTTTTTCTGTATTGTTCCCACCTGATAGCTGTTTTACACACACTGTAGACTGCAGGGAGGGCAAACTTGATCTGAAGTAATTCTGACTAGAAAGGAGGATTATGGGTAAGGGGAGGAGTGCAAGCTACAGATCCAAGCCTTTTAGAAGAGGCCAAAGCCACCCCATCAACTGAGGAAGTACAAAAACAGATGCATAGTTTTGGTGAGTACATAACTTTTATTATTTATTTTTTAATTCCCATGTATGGGAATGTCCCTGTATGCAGTTCCACCCTTCCTACTGATATCCGGGGTCATTCTGAAGATTTAGAAAGACTCTGCAGAGATTATTGTGGTGACTTCCTTTTGTCCCAGGCAACAGTGGTTCCCCCTTCTTATGGAATTGACCAAGGGCAAATACCACAACTTTCCTCACAGATTAGATCTAATCACACTATACAAGAGTGTTTGATATACCCCAGTCTGAAATCACTACAATTGACTGCCGGGATAATTAAGTTTTAATACCTTTTAGGCTCCTTGTCTCTGAGGATGCACAGCTTGTATTAAAGGAAGTAAGAAAGCTTACTACTAGGAAATCTTATGTTGGTAAATGGAAAAGATTTACTAGATGGTACCATACTTAAAAACCAGGGCCCATTTAGGGCCTTTTGTTCCTCTGTCAAAGTTCATCGGTCATTTCCGCATATGTGCCTATGGATGCTCCTTTTTCTATCTTTTGTCAAGCAGTTTTTTTTATTTATTTTTATTTTTTATTTAACATTTGTTAACCAGGAAAGTCCGACTAGGTTCCACAGTTCCTGTTTTCAGCGGAGGCCCGGGGAGAAATGCTCCAGAAGCATGTCTTTAGAATGTGGGAGGAAACCGGAGTACCCGGAGGAAACCCACGCGAACACAGGGAGAACATGCAAACTCCGCACAGAAGGCACCCCAGCCGAGAATCGAACCAGAGAACCTCTTGCTGTGAGGTGACAGCATTAACCGCTGCACCACTGCGCCACCCTTTTGAATGGGGTCCTGTATATTTAATCACCTAGGAATTGCGTGGTACCTACTTGGGAGCTTAACTTTGCTGGAAAAGCTAACTGTCTCCCTTTGAACCAGCTCATAGGGATTTATGTTTCACAGCTTGGAAGAAAGACCGCATTGCTTATTGCTCTGATATTTGCAAGACAAGTATCTTGAGTAAAGAGCTCTTATGGTGGGTGAACCCTATTTGGTTTTCCATAGAGATAGTTATTTCAAGAACTATTCACAGTAATCTCCCAATTTTTTTCCTGAACCAAAAACTCATCAAGAAAGTAAATACTGTGGATGTGCACAGGCAGCTGTGATGTCTTGATGGAACAAAGTCCTTTAGGAGAGCTGAACAGCTATTTATATCCAATGATGGGACAAAAAAAGGATGACACATGTCAAAACTGACTACTTGCAGATGTTTGTCCCTTGCTGTTGCCTTTTTGTTACTCCCAGCATGGTAAATCACTTCCAAGTAGGGTCAAGCACATTCAACTAGAGCCTTGTCTTTTTCCATGACATGCAGGAAAGGAGTGAAATCTAGAGGTATTCTAGAGACAGCTACTTGGTCATTTGTGCATACATACTGTAGTAATGATTTATGATGAACATAGTGCAGTTGTTCTTCCAACACACAATTCAAACAGTTGTCCTGCACTATTCTTTCAGATTAATAGTCCATCATGTTCTTTCGGCTGTTCCCGTTAGGGGTTACCACAGAGGATCATCTGTTTCCATTTCTTCCAGTCCTCTGCATCTTGCTCTGTCACACCAACCACCTGCATGTCCTCTCTCTCACCACATCCATAAACCTTATCTTAGGCCTTCCTCTTTTTTCCTGTTACCTGGTACCTTCATCATTAGCAGCTTTTTCCCAATATACTCAGCATCCCTCCTCAGCACATGTCCAAACCAACGTAATCTTGTCTCTCTGGCTTTGTCTCCAAACCTTTCCAACCTGGGCTGACCCTCTAATATACTTATTTCTAATACTGTCCACCCTCGTCACACCCAGTGCAAATCTTAACATCTTTAACTCTGCCACATCCAGCTCTAACTCCTGCCTTTTTGTCAGTGCCTCTGTCTCCAGCCCATATAACACAGCTGGTCTCACTACCCTCTTGTAGACCTTCCCTTTCACTCTTACTGGTACTCATTTGTCATAAATCACTCCTGACACTCTTCTCCACCCACTCCATCCTGCCTGTACTCTCTTCTTCACCTCTCTTCCACACTCACCATTACTCTGACCTATTGATCCCAAGTATTTAAACTCATCCACCTTCGCCACCTCTACTCCTTGCATCCTCACCATTCCTCTTTCCTCCCTCTCATTCGCACACATATATTCTTAGTCCTGCTGACCTTCATTCCTCTTCTCTCTAGAGCATATCTTCATCTCTCCAGGGTCTCCTCCACCTGTTCCCTACTCTCACTACAGCTCACAATGTCATCTGCAAACATCATAGTCCACGGGGACGCTTGTCTGATCTCTTCTGTCAACCTGTCCATCACCACTGCATATAAGAAAGGGCTCAGAGCTGATCCTTGATGTAATCCCACCTCCACCTTAAATGCATCCGTCACTCCCACAGCAGACCTCACCGCTGTCACACTACCCTCGTACATATCCTGTACCACTCTTACATACTTCTCCGACACTCCCGACTTCCTCATACAATACCACAACTCCTAAAAAATCTTCCATGAGCCACATTTTTTTCCCTTGGAGCATCCATGGCTTACAAACGTTTTTCCCTAGCCAGTGTAAAATAACAGAGATTCAGTCAGCTCCGACATGATTCTGTCAGCAACAGTTAATGTCTGTGAAGAACTGTGGAGTATGTGATTTTCCTAGTACTGCATGCAAGGTTGCACTTGGGAGACTCCGTGTAAACCTAGCCATCCCTTGAACCAGTCCACAGACTCAGTGGACATGTCCATTCTTGTTTCATAATACATAAAGACTGAGTTCTTCTGGTGGACAGATTTGGCAAACTTAGATGAAGAAATAACATTACTTCATTCTGCCAGACTTTTCAGATTATGCAGTGAGAGCCCTCTTCAGCCTCTCAGAACAGGACAGCTGGTCCCCACTACCCAAAAAAGGTTACTTTGTATCCACCTAAAGGAGCTAGTTATAGCAATTACTAGAGCTTTGTCTGCCTTTCAGTTTCTAAGTGTAACAACTTCAAATCAGTGCAAACGATACTTACGGATTAAGTTGGCTAATGCTTTAAGCCAGAAAATAACTTTATCCCTTGAATGGAAGTTCGATCCACATGTGTTTTCAAACTTTATACAGCAGTAGAATCTCTCAGAAGTAGACCTGTTTGTCAGATTAGCAGATGAATCAAAACATTTTGCATCCTTTCTCCTTTCCATGGACTTTGACCGTAATATTCCGTGTCTTTTCCATTTTTTCTAATGCAGAAGTTACTACTGAACACAAAGCAATGCAAAGTCATGTCTAATTTTAATAGTTCCACCTTGGACAACATAACCATGGTACTCTCTTTTAAGGACTCTTAACATTCTTTCATCATGTCCCTTGGCACTAGACAAGTCCTTAGTAACTTTGCAAGACAGGGGGCCAGATTCAATAAAGCCTACACTGTGTACACTGCAAACAGACAAGACAGACATAACTCACACCTTCTTCCTTCTAATTTTAGTTTTTCTACTGATATTCATAGGATCATAGGAGGTTACTAGGCTAATGGCCCCAAGGCCCTTCCAAGGCTAGCCAAGACTTTATCCCCAGAAAAAGAAACCTCAGTCAGTATCTGTCGCCCCTATCAATGAAGTGCACAGGCTGTGCATGAAAAGGGTCACTGAGGTACTCTGACATGTATGGGAAGTCACTTCCAGAGACGGGGCAGCCTCCGGGAGATAAACCTGTCTCTCCAGCAGGTTTTGTTGATGTTGCATATTAGATTTAGGCCTTTCGAGCAGATAATGCACGAGGCATTATTTTTGCAACTTTAAATATTGATATGGATTCATAAAGGTTACAGAAAGTGAAGACTACATGTACACTTAGTGTAATCTTTCTGAGTGACTAGAAAGTACAAAGAATTTTACTGAATACATATTGTGTACACTTAGTGTAGGCTTTATTGAATGTGGCCCAGGGCGTTCTGTCACACTCTCAAATTACTGAGTATCGTAGCTTGTTGGTTGGAAATTTGATTAGAACAGAATTTCTTTTTCTAACCAAGTATTAAAACATGTTAAAAGAAAACAGAAATCCAATTACAAGTGAAATAAACAGAAATGGAAGAGATTTTCTACTTTGACTGCTTCATACAGTCTCTAGAACTTTTACATTGTTTCATTACAAGGCTGTTGAAATGTCTAAGCTTATAGGCATGTACTAGGCTAATGACCGCAAGGGCCTTTTTAAACCTAGATAGGCATCCAAAATCTCTGACAAGTCCTGGCCCTCCTGATAGGTGTAAGCAGGGTCTTGGGAGATGAAACATTTACGATCAGGAGGCTGGGAGATGAACCATTAACAAGCTGTCTGTGTCTATTAGAGAGAATGATGGCAAACCTAGCAGTTAATTTCATTGAATTTCCTAATTGTATATAATCCTTTCTAGAAGTAGCAGCAGATCCCTGTGTTACCAGTTGTTCTTGCCACCACAAATACCTATGTATTCTGCTGTTGAAGCATCTAACTTTTTTTTGAAACAGCAGATGTAGGAGATATAAGGTACATCACAGAAAACAGTTTTTCTGTTGTTAAATCACAGGCAGAACAGTTTGATTACAAACTGTAGTGTAATCAGTGTTACTCATAGTGAAAAATATTTGGTGAAGGTATATGCAGCTTGATTGCCAGAGACTGGCCTCTCTGTACAGCATCTTTTACACAAGCTACTATAATGGAGAACAATATTTTGCATGCACCTGATGTGCCTAGACTGCTCTGATATTATTCCAGAAGATGTAATGAACTTACAAAAATGTATCAGCGTTTTCTGTCATTCAGGAAGCTAAGAGGAGGTCTCCCTGTCGGTAAAATCAACTCCTGTTAAAAAGCTAGCCCACAGTGCTGGCTTTTGCTATGACGAGTATAATAAACCTGTGCATTGTGCTATCATGTTAAGTTCTACTAGGGCAGCAATAACACCATTAGCGCATTGCGGACTGTTTATGCACAAGGCATTTTGTTAGCTGTTGCATAAATTGCATTCCACACTTTTAGAAAGTGCTGTAGGGTGGAGGCACATTCCAGAGGTAAGAAATTGGGATTCTAAAACTGTATTTCTCTTGGAGGTATCCAGATATTGGTTGGGAACTTGACCAAATGTCTCCATACTGTTAAAGTGACTTTCCTGACAAGATCAGTGCAGTTAAATAACACAGTTGCAATACAGTAGATGTTAAAGGAGAGGAATGTTTTACAATTAATTTCACAATGGTTATGTTAGTTACATTACTTAGAGACTAATGATGTGCCATAAACTTCCTGTGAAGGTTAGAAACGGCTTAAACAATGTTTCAAGAAATGCTGGCTTTATAGCGGTACTTCATATACCAACCAGGGTTCAGTATACCACGTCTCAAGAACATTGTTGGTTCCATAGTGTTATGACTACATAAACATTCTAGCCTGGGAAAGAAGAGAACAAAGGTAGGTAGGGTTGCCAGTCGTCCAGGATTTTCTTGGACAGTCCAGGAATTGACTGTTGTGGTCCAGTGTCCAGATTAGGATGAGATTTGTCCAGGAGTTTGGTCCTATAGTGCCAAAATTAATGTTGGCATACTGGCGATGGTTGGTAAGTAACGTCTATTTGTTTGTAATCTTTGGAGGGTATAAGTTGGCAGTTCGTGGTTCCCAACCTTCCATCTCCAAAATGAGGTTTGCTACCTCTCATAATGTGTAACAAATTGGTAGAATGAATGTGGAACACTTAAACAGTTACCAACAGCTTCCTAACAAAAGAAAATGTTTGACGTTACACAGCATCAGAGAGCCCAGATCTTCTTCGTGTTTCACAGTTGCAGTCATCACACTTGGGTTATCTGCCTGCAGGTAGCCCTCAGTCGGCCCGAATACCAGAGTCTTGGGATTTCCGTGTTGGATGCTGTCACCTCTTCCATGACGTCAGGTCATCAGGGGTATAAAACATGCAGCCGACACCATTGCATCAGCTTTTCTTGCCACATGAGAGCCCGAAACAGAAGCAGTTCGCAAGTGCCGGTCGGCCGCTACCTGAAATTTTCATTTTTCGAGTTTCAGACCTGAAGTCTTCTAAAGCTACATACCCCATTGGGGCTCCTTTTTTCTTGCTCTAACCAATGTCAGAAAAAGTTAACAATTTTCTTGCCTGTGGAAAGCCAATATCTCACAGAGTTTTTCATTCTTACTGCGTCATCTGTCTAGGCCCAGATCACGACGTTCCTCACTGTAGGTTTTGTGCTTTGTTTAACGCCCAAACTTTTCATCATCGGGCTATCTTTGTAGCTAAATTCTTTCACTCTCGTTCTCCGTATTCCAAAATGACTTTGATAAACCATCTGACTACCGATCTTCTGAAAAAACGTAAGGATAAAGACAGAGACAGACTGCATAAGTCCAAAACTGCTGACAACGCTTCCGTTAAGCTAGTCATCAGTCTGCCAGTACTCAGTGAGGCGCTTTCGCAGCCCCTGATGCCCGCTTCTACCAATTCGCAGGCCTCTGCTGAGACCCATTCGGAGTCCAGTATGCCGTGAGATGCTTCTTTGACAATGGAACTTGCAGATGTCTCTACATTGGATGGGTCCGGAGCCACTGTGCAGGCACTGGCTTCTGAGGGTGTATTCCAACCTTCTGATGTTCGCATTAAACCAACAGCTTCATTTTTTACTAAAACTACCGAGTTTCTCAGGTCCAGAGTTCGCACTACGCCTAGAAAACAGACTACCAAGGCGCATGCTCAAACCTCCTTGCCACAGAAACAAATGCTTAGAATGGCTGAAGACCTTATAACTTTAATAAGGGGAAGCCAGCCTTCCCCCTCTAAAAGACAAAGAATTGATTTTCCTTCTGATTCTACAGATCTTGAGTCCAATGACTCTGATCCCTCTGATTACCAGGACGTACCCTTATGTACCTATGAGGATTCAGATGCAGAGGATTCCATACCCTCTGCCTCCCCTCCAGAGGATTTTTCTTTTGGTGAAACCTTGCATACTTTAAGAGAGCATTTCCACTGGGAATGCCAGGACTACCCTCAGTCCAAAAAGAGACTCAGAGAATTTTTAGACTTGCCTCAGCACAGGCCTCTAGCTGTACCCCCTGTCCTGGACATTGTAGATGATGTCTTCATGGAATCCAGTCTTACTCCAGATACTTTACCACCAGCTCCTAGAAAGCCTGACCGGTACTACAGAGTACCTGACTCTCACACATTTCTCTTTAAGAATCCCACTGCGGATCCAGCGACTGTTTCCCAGGGACCTAAAGGCATTAAGGCTACTACAGCCAAAAACCCTACCCCTTTGGACAGGGATACTAGAGATTTAGACAGATTGGGTAGGAGGGTATATACCTCTGCTACGCTTGCCATCAGGTCTTTGAATTGCCAGCTTCACATGTTGAAGTACTCGCAGCATATTATGGAACTAATTAAGCAAAAAATTTTGTTGCTTCCAGATTGTACAGAAAATAATGATTTGCAAGAGTTAGTGCATTCTGCAAACCAAGTTAGTAAACATACTTTGCAGTGTGGTTTTGATGCCGTAAAAGCATCTTGCAGGGCTGCTGTCACTGAGTCTGTACTGAGAAGGCATGCTTGGCTGAAGGAGCAAATCTTGCCAGACCATGTCAAAGCAAAATTACTAGATGTTCCATTAAACCAGGAAAGTTTGTTTGGTGCAAAAGCAGAAGACGTTCTTAAAAAGATGGAGGAAAAAGCTAAATCTATGCAAACTGTTAAATATTTCTTATAGGTACAGCCACCTAGATTCAGTAGGCATTGGCCTTCTAAAAACTGGTCCTTCCCAGTCCCTCCCAGAGATTCTCAGTCCAAACCCAGGGGCAACAGGCCACCAAGACTACAGTCTCTGGGTATGCAGAGATCTAAACAATGGAGTGCTCCCTCCTCTAAAGCAAGTAGTGGTAAGCCACCCCCTTATGGAAAAAGTTCACAATGACTTGTCTGTCCTGCTTCCCAGCAAGGCCCAAGTACTTGCACCCCTAGGAGGAAAACTCGCCCTGCATGCAAAAAACTGGATGTCCATTACCCAGGACTGATGGGTCCTAAACATTGTATACCAGGGATACAGATTCCACTTCCACTCATTGCCAACCCCAAGCGGGTTGCCAAACCTTCCTCCAAACCAGTGGGCAGAGGCTCAAAAGCAAGTACTTTCTCTTCTCATTATCAGGGTTATTCAACATGTGCCAGTAGAGCAAAGGGGACAGGGTTTCTACTCCAGACTGTTCCTGGTGCCCAGAAAAGAGGACTCTTGGTGCCCTATCCTAGATCTGTCAATTCTCAACACCTTCTTGGTGGTCCCAATATTCAAAATGTTGACTCTGCAACAGCTTCTTCCTATGCTAGCCAAGGATGCCTGGCTTGCCACCCTAGAATTAAAAGCTTATCTGCACATCCCCATAAGCGAAACTTGCAGAAAATATCTGCATTTCAGGGCAGGCTCTATGCACTGTCAGTTCTCTGGACTTCCCTTTGGCTGATCTGCTGCGAGCAGGGTATTCACAAAGTGCCTGGTGTCAGCCATTGCATACTGCAGGCAGAGAAATATTCAAATTTATCCATACTTTGATGATTGCCTGATTCAGGCGGACAGTCAGGAATTCTTACTTCAGCACCTGGTCTTTGTAAAGAGACTTCTAACTTCTCTGGAGTACACCATCAATGAAAAGAAATCACAACTGGTGCCCAGCCAAAAGATTGTATTCCTGGAAGCACGCTTGAACACAACTTCCCAGATGGCATTCCTAACACTAGAAAAACAGGTTTATTTGACAAACTACTTCAAACTAATGGCCACCAAAACCCAGCTATCTGCAAGAAAAATACTGCAAGCCCTAGGGTTCGTGGCCTCATGCATTCTACTAATTCCATATGCAAGACTGCATATGAGGGAACTTCAGTGGTACTTAAAAAGCCTATGGTGTCAACGTTCTCAGGATCTAGAAGCAATGATTCCTATCATACCTTGCTTACAGTTGAGTATTAATAATAGAATAATTCTCATCTATTAAAATTCATGCCTCTGCCATCTCAGCTCATACTGAGCCACGTCTATTTTCTCACCCTCTCATCAAACAGTTCCTGAGAGGAGCTAACAATTTAAGGCCCCCGAGGAGAGCTCCCACCCCCGCCTGGGGCTTTAACTTTGTACTAGAGAAGCTCATGCTTCCCCCTTTTGAGCCTGCTGCTGCAGCAGAGATAAAATTCCTCTCTTGGAAAACAGCCTTACTTCTAGCCATCACTTCAGCAAGAAGAGTGTCAGAGCTCAATGCCAAAAAGTGCATTGTCATCCCCTTTGGTAAAAACTCTGTACCCATGAACTACAACATAGGCAGTAGTATACTTAACACCGAAAGTGTGATAAGAGTCCTTGGGACACAGGTGGACAGTAGTCTCTCCTTTGATAATCACATCGCCACAGTAGTCAGGAAATCCTTCTACGTAGCACACCTCATCACAAAAGTTTTCTCATCCAGAAAAAAAGAGGTCATTGTCCCCCTCTACTCATCACTCATTAGACCCGTTATAGAGTACAATGCCCCTTTTGGTATGTACCTCACAAGATATCTACAGCAACTGGAAAGGCCGCAGAAATACCTCACAAAAAGGATTACTGGCCTGAAATAGATGTTCTGCGCAGACCATCTCAAAAAACTCCAGCTTTACTCCGTCACATATCGCCTACTCAGAGGTGATCTCTGCCTAACATACAAAGCTATGTCAAACCCAGAGCTGTTGGACATGCTCCACTTAAAGAAATCCCAATCTCTCCGAGCTACACACTCTAGGGAAATAAACCTTGTCACCACAATAAACAGAACATGCCGGAGGGATAGATTCCTGTCCCAGAGACTTCCCATACTCTGGAGTAAACTCCTTATCTATATCAAACAAAGCTCCGGATTAGCACTCTTCAAGAAAAATCTTTATGATTGGATGGGAAATAGGAAATTCACCCCGGGGATCACTTCTGTGGCTCTGCTCGACAGTGGCACAGGAAAATAATTTTCTTGGGTGGCAAAAGCCAGGGTGCCTTTTTGGCTGGGCTTGTATAGGCCCTAGGGCCGATAGCCTAGTACCTACCTATGAACCTGTGAGTTACAGGCATTATTGGCTGTGGAACCCTTCATTATTTTCCATGCAGACAGGGTTTCCCTCTGGACTAACCCATCATTTATGCCCAAGGTGGTATCCATTGTGGCTTTAAACCAATCCATCCATTTACCAATCTTTTTCCCTAATCCTCAGAATAAAGGGGAAAGGATTCTGCACTCCTTGGACATGCAAAAACAGCTCAGGTTCTACCTTAACAGAACTAAACCTTTCAGAAAATCTGACCAGCTGCTAGTCAGCTTTGCTACAGGGGCAGGTGGCAAAGCCATTTCAAAGCAAACCATTTCCAAATAGATAGCATACTGCATCCATTTCTGCTACAAACACCATGGAAAACCTACCCCACAGGGGATCAGAACTCATTTCACTAGGGCTACCTCAACCCCTACAGCATTTCTCAGGGGAGTCCCTACCAGGGACATCCTGGTAGCTGCAACCTGGAGTTCACACACCTTTACCAAGCATTACCACTTACCCATTTTTTCTAAATCCAGAGCTGGATTTGCCACAGCAGTCTTACAAGGCCTGATAGCCAACTCCATTACTTCTTGACTGCCTCCACCCTTCCTCAGATTTGGGAATCAACCCAAGTGTGATGAATGCAACAGTGAAACACGAAGAGCATAGTACAGTTGTGTACACTTTCCATAAATGTAGATGTTCGAGTGTATTCATTGTTGCAGTCCTGGTTACCCTCCCTCCAGCCCCCTGACCTTTCTATCCCTTCTACCTATCCCCTTTTTGGCCATATCTTATGGCAGTGGTATTTACTTTTTACTGGAGGTGTTCCAAACCATGTAATTGTTTCCTATTTTGGGGTCTCCTGACATCTGGGGCAAGAAAAAATTATGTAATGGCGTTGGCTGCATGTTTTATACCCCTGACGTTATGGAAGAGGCGACAGCATCCGACGCGAAAATCCCAAGACTCTGGTATTCGGACCGACTGAGGGCTACCTGCAGGCAGATAACCCAAGTGTGATGACTGCAGCAGTGAATACACTCTAATATCTACAGTTATGGTAAGTGTACACAACTGTACTTTATAGAAGGATGTCACTAGTTTCTTGGCAACCACACATCAGACATGGCTCCTGTATTGGGTAGCCACGGACCTGGTTAATGGGGCAAGCCCACATCCACTTTGGGCTGGTGTGAGGACAACTACATTGTTTCCTTTTATATTGCAGAGTTATGTAAGTACACTACCTGTATAATGTAAATTAAATGGACACAGCTACATGGTTAAGGATGTGGCTTTTTAACTGGTGTTTGTGTAAGGAATGAAGGTAACTGGTCTTTTTGTAAGGAATGAAGGCTGCTAAAGCACTGTGAAAGGCCTTGGAGTGCTGTAGTTTTTACAAGTGGGTATGTACTGTGGTGATGAGAAGTACAGTGCGCGGTCAGTTTTCTCCAATTCCACATTCTGCTCATTTTGAAATTAATCACAGTGTTTCCAAATATCAGTAAAACTCTGCTCCACTGGTTGGTCTACGTGCATTGCCAAAATGTTTTTTTTTTTAAACTAGATTTTTTTTGGTGCCATTTTTTTTGCCTTATTTATTTTTAGTCTTCGTGATCAATGGATGCAGTCATGTCTTAGAAGCATTTGCTTCTAAGGCACTGATTGAGTAAATTGTTTCTCTGATATGTGGTGAAACATATCAGTGTCCTTGCAGGTGTAGGTAAATTCCATCAGACTTGACAATCTTGGATTAGAGCGGAAGTGAAATGCTGGTCTATCTGATCTGGTCAAATGTGATAGTAGTAGTGTCTGATTGAGCAGAAGTGTTGTAAATGATGTTCTTCGTGTTTCACTGTTTCAGTCATCACATTTGGGTTATCTGCTTGCAGTAGCCCTCAATCGGCCTGATTATCCAAGTCTTGGGTCCTGCGTCGGTTGCTTCTTCCATGACGTCAGGTAGTCAGGGGTATAAAACCTGCAGCAGACGCCATTTTACCAATCTTTCTTGTCATGCGGTACCCGAAGCAGAAGCAGTTCGCAAGTGCCAGTTGGCCAACTCCTGAAATTTTCGTTTTCGAGTTTCAGAACAAAAGCTAAGTACCCCGTTGGAAAAACTTTTTCATGCTGTAAACCAATGTTAGTAAAAGTTAATAATTGTATTTCTTGTGGAAAGCAAATACCTCATAAAGATTTTCATTCCTACTGTATTCCTTGCCTAGGCCCTGACCACAGTGTACCTCACTTGTCAGTTTTGTGCCTTATTTAAACTACAAACTATTCATCGTCAGTATGTTTACGCTTCTAAATATTTTGGTACTCGGTTCAATTACCCAGATATGGCTTCGGTAAGCCACCCGATTACTGACATAATGAAAAAACGCAAAGATAAAGACAGAGACAGGCTGCCTAGGTCCAAAGCTGCCGATGACGCTTCTCCTAAGCTAGTCGCCAGTTTGCTGGTTCTCAGTGAGGGGCTTTCGCAGCCCCTGATACCCACTACTTCAGATTCACAGGCCTCTACTGAGACCCATTCGGAGTCTGGTATGCCGCGAGATGCTTCAGCTGTGGAACCTGGGGATGTCTCTACCTTGGATGGGTCCGGAGCCGCTGTGCAGGCACCGGCTTCTGAGGGTGTATTCAGGCCTACGGACTTGCATATTAAACCGACGTCATCTTCTTCTTCAAGGCCTAAAGCTCGATCCATGCCTAGAAAACCAATGCCCAGACTGCATGGTCAGGCCTCTATGTCTAAAAAAACAAATGATAAAAATGGCTGAAGACCTTATTACTTTAATCGGGGGAAGACAACCTTCTCCCTCTAAGAGACCTAGGACTGAATTTGCTTATGATTCTTCTGATCAGGATTCTGAAATTTCTGTTTCCTCTGATGACCAGGATTTTCCCTTATCTACTTATGAGGATTTTGATGCAGATGACTCTATTCACTCTGCTTCCCCTCCAGAGGATTTCTCTTTTGGTGAAACCTTGCATACTCTTAGGGAGCATTTCCGCAGGAAAGCCAGGATTACTCTGATTCTAAAAAAGAGGCTTAGGGATTTCTTACTCCTGCCCCAACACAGGCCTTTAGCTATCCCCCCCTGTACTGAACATTGTTGATGATGCCTTTTCGGAATCTAGCTTGGCCTCTGACTCCTTACCTCCTGCTCCCAGAAAACCAGATAGATATTAAAGGTTTCCTGACTCTCACAAGTTCCTCTTTAAAAATCCTACTGCGGATCTTGAGACCATTTCACAGGGACCCAAGGGCATTAAGGCTACTACTGCCAAATATCCTACCCCCTCTGATAGAGATTCCAGGGTGCTGGATAGATGGGGTAAGAAGGTATACACTTCTGCAACCTTGGCCATTAGGGCCTTAAACTGCCAGTTTCATATGTTAAAGTATCAGCAGCATAATATTGGATTGCTTAAACAGAAAATGATGTTGATTCCTGACTGTGATGAAAATAAGGATTTACAGGATTTAATGCATTCTGCTGAACAAGTTGGAAAACATACTTTGCAACGTGGTTTTGATTCACTAGAGGCATCTTGCAGGACTGCTGTTACTGGGTCTGTACTTAGAAGGCATGCTTGGCTTAAGGAGCAGTCTTTGCCAGAGCATGTTAAAGCTAAATTGCTAGATGCTCCCTTAAACCAGAACCGCCTGTTTGGCAACAAAACAGAAGAAGTACTTAAAAAGATGGAGGAAAAAGCTAAATCTATGCAAACTGTTAAATATTTCCTGCAAGTACAGCCTCCAAGATTTAGTAGGCATTGGCCGTCTAAGAATTGGTCCTTTCCTGCCTCTTCCAGGCCTTCTCAGTCCAAACCCAGAACCAGCAGAGTACCCAGGCTTCAGTCCCAAGGTACGCACAGGACTAAGCAGTGGGGGGCTCCTACTTTAAAACAGGGAGTAGTAAGACTCCACCCTGTGGTAAACTGTCTCAATGACTTAACTTTTAACCTTCCAAGCCCTGCTTAACTGACTGCACCTTTGGGGGGAAAGATTGATCTGCAGGCAAAAAACTGGGAACTCATTACCCAGGACAAATGGGTTTTAAATATAGTTTCCCCAAGGATACAGATTCCACTTCCACACTTTACCAACCCCAAACGGTTGGCCAAATCTACCCCCAAATCAGTGTACAGAGGCTCAAAAGCAAGTTCTCCCTCTCTTAAGTATAATGGCTATTCAGACGTCCCAGAAGGGGAAAGGGGACAAGGTGTCCCAGAAGAGGAAAGGGGACAAGGTTTCTACTCAAGACTTTTCCTGGTGCCCAGAAAAGGCAAACTCCTGACGTCCTTTCCTGGATCTCTCTATCGTAAACACTTTTTGGTGATCCCAAAATTCAAGATGCTAACTCTTCACCAGTTGCTTCCTATGCTAGCCAAGGATGCCTGGTTGGCAACACTGGATTTAAATGAAGCCTACCTGCACATCCCAATCAGGGAATCTTGCAGAAGATACCTACGCTTCAAAGCAAGCTACATACACTATCACTTCTCTGCACTGCCCTTTGGCTTATATGCTGCACCCAGGGTATTCACAAAGTGCCTATCTCCAGTCATTGCATTTTGCAGGCAAGGAGATATTCAAGTATGCCCATACCTGGACCATTGTCTAATTCAGGCAGAAAGCCAGGACATACTTTTGAATCATGTGGCGTTTATACAAAAGATGCTAACTTCTCTGGGGTACACCATAAACTAAAAGAAATCGCATCTCGTACCCTGCCAACAAATTGTATTCCTGGGAGCAAGCTTGAACACGCATTCCCAGATGGCTTTCCTCACGCCAGAGAAACGAGTTCATTTGACAGCTTACTTCAAACTAATGGCCACAAAGACCCTGCTATCTGCAAGACAAATACTGCAAGCCTTGGGGTTCATGACCTCCTGCATTAATTTCATATGCAAGACTGCGTATGGGGAAACTACAATGGTACCTAAAAAGCCTATGGTGTCAACATTCTCAGGATCTAGAAGCAATGATTCCTATCATACCTTGCCTGCAGTTAGAATTCCTTTGGTGGGTAGAGGCCTGTCACCAAAACAAGGGACTGCCATTCACTCTACCCCCTGCTGCCCAAACCCTAACAGACCCATCAGACTATGCACGGGGGGCTCACTTGGCAGGGATGTGCATTCAGGGCAAATGGAACCCAAGTGAAATGCACTTGCATATCAATCAAAAAGAAATGTTAGCTGTACAGAATGCCCTGACAGCCTTCAAGGACCACATTCTTCCAGGACAATTAATGGTAAAGACGGACAACACCACTGTTATGTGGTACATAAGCAGGGGGGAATCCAACTCATACCCTGTCTGCAGACCAGCCATGGCTCTGTGGAACACAGCCTTAAGCTACCAAGTACACCTACAGGCTTAATTCTTGCCAAGAAAGCTAAATACACTGGCAGACTAACTAAGCAGAAATCTCATGGACCCACACGAGTGGAAACTGGAACCAGAGACATTCAACATGCTGATAAACAAATGGGGGATCCCAGATATAGACCTGTTTGCCTCCCCCCAGAACTAACAATTGGACAAATTTTGCACAAGGACTCCCCACAAACAAGCTTGGAAAGTGGATGCCCTCATAAGCAGGGGGGAATCCAACTCATACCCTGTCTGCAGACCGGCCATGGCTCTGTGGAACACAGCCTTAAGCTACCAAGTACACCTACAGGCTTAATTCTTGCCAAGAAAGCTAAATACACTGGCAGACGAACTAAGCAGAAATCTCATGGACCCACACGAGTGGAAACTGGAACCAGAGACATTCAACATGCTGATAAACAAATGGGGGATCCCAGATATAGACCTGTTTGCCTCCCCCCAGAACTAACCATTGGACAAATTTTGCACAAGGACTCCCCACAAACAAGCTTGGAAAGTGGATGCCCTGTTCTTCACCTGGAAAATCTATCAGTTTATGCCTTTCCTCCAATGTCTCTCCTCTCCAAGGTACCACTAAAGATCAAACAGGACAAACCAAGGACAATACTGATTGCACCAGACTGGCCACGCCAACACTGGTACCCCTTCTTGCGCAGTGTGTCACTGCTGGCACCATGGCACCTGCCTGAGACCCCCTGCTCTGCTGTCTCAGCAGGAATCCCAGATTCTGCACCCTCAGCTTCAAACCCTGAACCTGGCAGTCTAGCTAATTACATGACCTCTCCTTTACCATCACTCAGTAAACAAGTGTTGGATGTCATTCTGGAGGCAAGGAGGCCTAGTACTAGAAAATTGTATGCTAAAAAATGGAAAATATTCTGTTCCTGGAGCCAAACTCAAGGGATGGCCACAGCAGCATCCAATTTACCTCAGATTCTTCATATCTAAATGAGATGCTTCACAAGGGCTTTTCCTTTTCCTCCTTCAAAATTCATGCCTCAGCCATTTCTGCTCCATCCCTCTTCTCTCATCCACTGCTCAATCAGTTCGTCAGAGGGTCCAGAAACTTAAGACCACACAGGAGAGCCCCAACTTCAGCCTGGGACCTTAACTTTGTATTGGAAAAACTCACTCTACCTCCTTTTGAGCCAGCTGCAAGTGCAGAGTTAAAATTCCTTTCTTGGAAAACAGCTTTCCTTTTAGCCATCACTTCAGCAAGAAGGGTGTCTGAATTACAGGCCCTTAATGGCAGTGGAGTCTTTCATCATCTTTCAAGCGGACAGAGTATCCCTCAGGACCAATCCCTCTTTCATGCTTAAGGTAGTATCCAATGTGGCTCTTATTCAATCTATTCATATGGCAACTTTCTTTGCTAACCCACAGAACAAAGGGGAACATATACGTCACTCCTTAGATGTGCACAGACGACTTAGATTTTACTTGGACAGGACTAAACCTCTCAGGAAATCTGAACAGCTGCTGGTGGCATTTGCTGCAGGGGCAGAGGGGAAGGCCATTTCAAAGCAAATTATTTCTAAATAGATAGGCCATTGCATTCATTTCTGCTATAAGCACCATGAGAAACCTATCCCACAGGGGATAAGACCGCATTCAACCATGGCTGCATCTACCTCTACAGCCTTTCTCAGAGGTGTCCCTACCAGGGACATCCTAGAAGCTGCTGCCTGGAGTTCTGTACATACTTTCACCAAGCATTACCATTTGCCAATTTTCTCTAAATCCAGAGCTGGCTTTTCCATTGCAGTCTTGCAGGGCCTTATAGCTGGTCCTAATGCTATCTAATTTCCTCTTCTCATCCTTAGCTTTGGGAATCTACCCAAGTGTGATGACTGTAACAGTGAAACACGGAGAACATAGTACAGTTCTGTGCACTTACAATAAATGTAGATGTTCGAGTGTATTCACTGTTGCAGTCCTGGTTACCCTCCCTCCAGCCCCCTGACTTCTGTTGTCTATACCTCTATTCTTGTTTGCTATGCTTAAAGCTTTCACATGTATTTGCTTTTTCTTGGAGGTATAACCTTGTATATAATTGCTTCCCATTATGGAGGCACCTGACATCTGGGGCAAGAAAAACTGATAAAATAGTGTCTGCTGCATGTTTTATATCCCTGACTACCTGACGTCATGGAAGATGAGACAGCAACCGACGTAGGACCCAAGACTTTGATAATCAGGCCGACTGAGGGCTACTGCAAGCAGATAACCCAAATGTGATGACTGCAACACTGAATACACTCTAACATCTACATTTATGGTAAGTGTACACAACTGTACTTTCTGAATCATCTCTTGTCATGGGTAAGTAAATGTAATAAATGTCAAACTGAACTCTGATAATGACTGGTTGACTTGATTTTGTTTATTTATTTTACATTTGTTTACCGGGAAAATCCAGCTGGAACAGGTCCATTTTCAGTGGATGCCCGGGGAGAAAAGCTCCACAATTAAGATGTAGTAGGAAGTTAATTGTTGTTGTGTCTTTCGGCTTTTCCCGGTTAGGGGTCGCCACAGCGGAACTCCGGTCTGCTAATGATTGGTAGTTGAGTTTTATGTGGCGAGTTACCAGCCCTGACGCACAACCTTCAACGAAGGTACGCCCATTTGCGCATGTCTTCACGCAGAAGACGCTCTAGCTGAGAATCGAACCGGACAGCGTCTTACTGTGAGGCGTTAATACAATGAGAAATATACAAAATGGGAAAACAGTAGATTACTTACAAGCAGAGATATTCAATAATTTGTTCACAATAGTTAACAGGCATTGCAGGACTGAAATACAGTTAGATTAATATTTACAAAGGTAGTATAGACAGTTTACATTTCTAGTAAGCGTACACTGAAAGAAGTACAAAGACCAATGTGCTTATTCTAAGAGTATGTATTTCTATGCGAGTAGAATAGTGTGAATTCTAGACTGGAGTTGTTTTGGAGGAGGAGAAGAGAAGGTATAGAGATTGTCAAGTGATACATGGGCAGATCCAAGTTAAGTGATATTTTTGTTTTGTTTAAAGAAAGAGAAGACTTCCAAGCAAGCATAAAGTGTGTAATGTTTTAAAGTAGTATAGATAAACTTAGTGACGTAGTGGTATCTTTATTAGTACTGCTGGGTAAAGTACATTGCTTGAGTGTATGTATGGGAGAAAAATGATGACTGTTTAACTTCTGCACTGCAGTACCTTCAACACTAAAGGGACAGTGTCAAAATGTATTTTATCAGCCTTCTACAATGCAAGGGAGCATACATGCTGTCTGATTATTTGCAAAATAAACGGGTTATAATTGATTCATTTACTGATATACTGATTTAAGTGATTTTTGACTGGGTTTACTGACTTTAGTTTGATAACAGTTTTGTTAAGATGTGTCATCAGCAGCCACATCTCGTAAGAATGGATTTCTTGCCAAACTTCAGCAGAACTTTGATATAACAGGGTTTAAATGCGTCATTGTTACTGTAAGGATTAGTCAATCCATCTTATGATGTGAAGTATAGTGCAACCTTCCATGTGCATGTGCGTGTGGTGATCACTCTGCCTACTGATTTATAGCATTTACTTGCTCCAGCAGCAGTAGATTTTCTTGAGTAGTACTTCAGCCACCAGTGAACTGTTCACACTGTGTGATGCAGCATTGAGTGAGGGAGACTGTCGTAAGTTGAAATGAGTGCTGAAAAGATTGGGTGGTAAATAGAGAATGACGAAAAAATGTGTTTAACTTGCTAAACATGAACACTGTATTTAAAAAGATCTCCATTATTTCCAGGCTGGTTTTGGCTATGGACTGCCTATTTCTCGTCTCTATGCCCGTTACTTCCAAGGAGACCTACAGCTTTACTCTATGGAAGGATATGGAACAGATGCTGTCGTCTACCTCAAGGTAAACTGAACTTTTTTGTGACTGTATGAATGTTGTTTCTTCACTGGGCTATTGCCTTATTATCCTGTGTGCAAGTGAGGCTGCATTCTTATAATAAACCGACTGTACCTGTATTTTTGTGTATCTGCAAACTGTCTGGCCACCTCACACTGCTGTCTCATTGCCTGAATCTGCCTGCAACGTGTGCCTTATCTTTTGCACTATTTTATAGCCCCTTATTACAGACACATTTGTTCTCTTAGTAAAGAAAAAGGCAAACTGGTTCCAACACAGCACTCTTTAATAGCAACACAACAAGGTGAGCGCTTTCACGGATTACATCCGCTTCCTCAGACCAAAATATTGACCAGTTTTGTATACATATTTTTAGACAGATTTTATTGTTTTATATATGTATATGTGTATATATATATATATATATATATATATATATATATATATATATATATATATCCATTTAGTATATTTAAATGTTGATACATTTTAGAATTTATATTTATGTTTATGTGTTAGACCAGAGTCAGTTTTAATTATGTACTTAGCAGTTTTTGAGCTGCAATGTATGTTTTGTAGTGTTGCTGATTTACACACTGATGTTAGTTTCTTCAATGCTTAGACAAGGCAATGAATGTGTTAAATTGGTTCAGTGATTAGTGTGCCTCATTGGCTGCTAGAATGTTTAAATATGTGACTTGAGTTTTAATATTTTGGTCTGAGGAAGCGGATGTAATCCGTGAAAGCGCTTACCTTGTTGCGTTGCTATTAAAGAGTGCTGTGTTGGAACCAGTTTGCCTTTTTCTTTACTATTTTGCTGTTTGCTACATTGGTTCCTTTATCGGTTCAGAGGTTTGTTATTACTTTACTGCTACTGTTTGTTTACCTCTCACCGAGCATGGCTGCTACAAATGGGGATTTGTGTTACAGAAGAGTCAGCTCCTGCTTTGACTACTAAAGGACTGTACAATAATCATTTCTACTCACTTTTAAATAATATGGTCAATCCATTATTGAGCAGAACATTGCGCTTTGAACATGAAGTGAAATACTGATGATTTGAATGCGCATGAGATGTTTATTAAAGATTTTCATGATTTGGAGAATAAGCTTTACAGGTATAAGCGACTGCAGTGGCAGCGCTTCCACCTTGAAGCTTCCCTTAAAATGAACATAGCACCAAGGGGACTGAGAGTCTTGACAATGCCGAGCTATGGACAAAACCTATCCTGAACTTTTGAGTTGCTGGCAGCTGTTAAATCTTGAGTACAGCGCCAGATACATGCAGCTCCTTATTGAGTTCTTTCAACCTGAAGAGGCTGATTTATGCAGAGAGCTAGAAGGCTTACAGAGTGCGATCTTTGACAAGTATCTAGATGATGTCATAGGGAGTAAAATGGAGGTTTTGTTTGACAATGTAAGTGGGTATGATAAAAGGCTATCAGCCACCAAACAGGAAAATTCAGAGAGACACATTTGATTTCCAAAATGGTAATGTGTTCTCTTGGTCGAGAGATGGTACTGGCTATAGTGTTCAAACTCAGCGCTCAACAGGAAGTGGGCAGAGGCCATATAATACAGGCACGAATGAGTCATACGATAAACGTTCCATGAAATCAGTACAGGCACTTACAGTTTCATCGGCTACTACAAGAACTGCATCAGTATCTGAACCAGTGGCCAACAATTCACTAGATATTCAAACTGGCCATTCTAGTGAGAATGTTGCTAACATCAAGTCTTCGACCAGTACTGGTACTGACAGTGTTAGGCCTAAATCGCTGACAATGGTACACAATAGTCCTGCTAAAGCAGCAAGGAATCTGCTTGCACGTGAAGTAGTACGTTCTACTTTTTTACTGAAGGATCCACTCCCGATCAGAGGGAGATCCAGGAATCGGTATACCAACTCGAAAATTAGACGTCCGCACAGCGAGGAGGAGGTAATAAGGACAGAAAAGAGGCAGAAACAGGTCTAGTATACAACATCTCTTCTGTTATTTTAACTGAAGAACAACTCTCTGTTCTAAACAGAGGATCTGAAGTAGGAACTTCATTTGTCAGCAACCTTTGGGATACGGATCCGATCTCGGATCCGAGCCAGCAACTTTTACCACAGCATAGATCCGAGCTCCTAGCTCCTCCCTTTACCCATAATCCCCTGCCAACCCTAACTGACCTCAGATCTAGTTTGCCGCGCTTCAAGCCTACAAGCTGGATTTCGAGCTCCGGGCAATTCAGAGTATTTGTGAGAAAAAAACTTACATTTTTTTTGTACTTTTCTTGTGTGATTGTGTAAGTTTGTTTAGGTTCCTCTTAAATATCTTTTTTTGTAAAATTTTTCCTCCCTACCCTCGCTGGTTCGTAGTGTGTGTATGTGGTTTGTGTAGGGGCCTAGTGAGTGTGTTTTTCCGTTCAACATGTCGGAGGCCCCTAAAGCCATCTTTTCAAAATGCACCGAGTGTGGCCATAAGCTTTCACCGGCGGATGGCCACACCCGGTGCGTTAGATGCCTTGGGGTTGAACACCTCTCTTCGGGATGCACGATTTGTGCAGCGTTCAACCCAAGGGCACTTAAGGACCGGAGGTCGAAGCTGATTCTGGCGGGCCTTTTGCCCCCGGACTCGGCTCCGGCCTCTGGTTCTTCGGTGGCCGCTACCCAGCCCTTGGTGGTAGCCACCCCTGCCTCCCTTCCTCCGGTCGGGACTCAACCTCCCGTTTTGGCTCCGGAGGAGAGGGAGGCCGGAAAAACCAAAAGGAAGGAGAAGCACCATAAGTGGCGGGCCGAGGACTCTTCCTCGGCCCCGCCCGCCCAGCGGGGTTCTCCCTCCCGGGTTTCTGGATCGCCTCCTCCTCGGCTCCGGTCCCCTTGTTTTTCACCGGGACCTGGGGAGGAGGCAACCCGGTCCTCATCGAGGTCATCGAGGCGTCACTCGTGGCCTCGTCGAGGTCCACATTTAGTATGTCAGATGCAGACATGGACCGGATGATGAGGAGGTTCATCCAGGCCCAGCTGCAGATGGGAGTGCTCTTGCCCCTTCCGGGGAGCTCGACCCATTTTTGCCCCACTGCTCCTTCTCCGTCCGCTTCCGGTTCGAGCATTCGAGCCGAGCCGGATCCGGGGTGTGTCGGAGCCGACAGTGCTAGTTACTGCCCGACTGGTCCCTCGAGTTTGTCAGATCCGACCTCTCGGAGCCGTGGGCGGAGCTTCGGATCCAAGGGACTTTGTGTGACTTCGGCTCCGTCCCGGTCGGAGCACACGGGTCCTTTGGATCCGAGGGTCTCCGCCCCGGATCCGGTCCCCGCTTCGGATCCGAGTGGGAGCCGACTCTCGGAGCCTATTGAGAGTAGCTCCCCCTCTGCTTTCGCGGTGGTGGATAGGGCACTGTTGAGTGCATCCGGACCCCCGGTCCTGGCTTCGGCTCCTCCCTGCACTCCCTCTCAGCTGGTCCAGGCTCCCATCACCCGGCCTTCGGGACAGCCTGCTTCAGCGTCTCTGGGTGTTACTGCGGAACGTGATATTGCTGGTGAGTCTTCCTCAGACAGCCCCCCCGAAGAGGTCCCTCACAAAGCCAAGTGTAAGAGGAGGCACATGGACTCCCCTGAGTCCCTTACCGAAGATACGGACTTAGATGAAGGGGAAGGCTCCCCAAGGTCACCCCCCCGAGGATGTCTCCTTTGGAGACATCATGGAGATGCTCAGGATTGGGGGGGGGGGTCTGCCCCCAAGGCTTCCTCCGATGAGTCCGTATTCCTAGAGGCGTTCGAAGCAGGGCCATCTACCTCTTGGGTGTCCCCTCCCCCCAACCCCCTGGTGGACCTTATTTCCACCAGGGCTTGGAAGGAGCCGGACACTGTAGAGCCAGTCCCCAAGTGCCCGGATAGGATCCTGAGTCCCCCTGCTGAAAGAACCCACTGGAGCAGAGGTCCCCCCCGTGGATGCCATGTTGGTGGCGGTGGCCACCAAGAGAGAGCTGGCTCAGGAGAGCTCTGCAGTCCACCCGCCGAGTAAGGACTCTCGAGCGATGGACCGCCTGGGGAAGCGGGTCTTTAGTTCAGCAACCTTCTCCATGAGAGCGCTGAACTATATGGCACACGTCATCCGGATGCAGCGGGATCTAATAAAAGAATACGCTGCATCCCCCCGGAGTCCATGTCGGAAGGAGACAAGCATCTGTACTCCTCCCGAATGTCTACTCTACGTTCAGTTTCTAACACCTCTATGTGGCTCTTGTCACACGCCACTGAAGGAGCCGCTAGAGCCGGCAGAGCCAGCCTGGTAATCAGGCGTCAGGCCTGGCTCCGACACTGTGACTTCTCTGAACCCTTTAAGGCGTTATTCGCGAATGCCCCCTTTGATGGTTCTGCACTTTTTGGCAAAACCGTTCGCGACACTTTAGTCCAGAGCGAGAACGACGGGAAGACGTTTTCTGCCGTCGGAGTCTGCTTCTCTGCTCCACAGAGGTCCTTTTCTAAGAACCAAAAGGGTCAGAAGATGATGTGGTTCTGAAAATCGCATCAGTCCCAGTCTGCTCCTGACAACCAGTCCTCTCGTGGCAGAGGAGGACAGGGAGGATGCCGCCCAAGAGGCAGAGGGGGTCCCAGAAACTTCGGGTCCAGGGAACCATTCTCTGAGAGGCCCACACAGAACCCCTGAGGGGTTGCCCGGCTGCTCCACTCTGGAGGCAGTCGGGGGGCGTCTTTCGAAGCACCTAGCAATGTGGGAGTCCATAACAACAGATCGCTGGGTGCATCGCATCATATCCAGAGGTTACCAAATTCCCTTTATTGTAACCCCCAAAATCAAAAGCCTCCCCGACGTACCACCCAATCAGAGGGAGGCAGCTGCTACAGAAATTCAGCAGCTTTTGCAAAAAAGAGCCATCCAACCCGTCCCCCCAGATCAGTTCGGATCGGGTTTTACTCAGGTTCTTTCTGGTGTCAAAAGACGGGGGACTTGAGACCCATTCTCGATCTCTCTCTCCTGAACTTGGCAGTACCCAAAGAAAAGTTCCGAATGGTCACCTTACAATCTATTCTCCCCCTATTATGGGAGAACGATTGGATGTGCTCGATAGACCTCAAGGATGAGTACTACCACATCCTAGTGGACAGACGCTCCAGGAGGTTCCTCCGCTTCCGGCTGGGAGCCAGTCACTTTCAGTTCAGGGCCCTTCCCTTCGGTCTCACCTCAGCCCCCAGGGTGTTCACCAAAGTCTTGGTGGTCATAGCGGCCCACCTGAGGCTTCAGGGAATTCAGGTCTTTCCGTACCTGGACGACTGGCTCCTCATCGCCTCAACAAGGCGTCTGCTCTGTTCAGGCAGGGATTACTTCCTCGACCTTGCTCCACGTCTAGGGTTAACTATCAACATGACCAAATCCTCTCTAGTCCCCTCACAAGTAATAGATTTTATAGGGGCGAGATTGGATTCCAGGATAATGCTTGCCTTCTAAACTCCCGATCGGCTTCAGAACCTGAGGTTGCATGTCAAGGCCGTTCTCATTCTTCCTGCTCCACCTGCGGAATTGATCCTGAGGGCTCTAGGGTCCATGGCGACAGCTATTCCTCTACTACCCCTAGCCCGCCTAAATATGAGGGTCCTGCAGTGGAGTCTCTAAATACAATGGTCCCTGTCTCGCAACCCCCTGTCCCATCCTATTCCCCTAAGCAGGGCTTGCAGAGGGTCGCTCATGTGGTGGCTCCGGTCCCCGAGTCTCCACACGGGACGACCATTTTCGATGCCTTCCCCCGTCGCCACAGTGACCACGGACACCTCTCGCCTGGGGTGGGGGGGCACTATTCAGGCAGAACGGTCCAAGGCACGTGGAACGACACAGAGACCTCTTTGCATATCAATGTCCTAGAGATGAGGGCGGTGCTTTTGACGTTGCAGGCACTTCACAGCCTTCTACCGATTGGGACAATTGCAGTACAAACGGACAACATGTCAGTTGTCTGGTACATCAACAAACAGGGGGGAACCAGGTCTTATCCCCTTTGTCGCGAGGCCATGAGAGTGTGGGAATGGGCGATTTCCACCAACCGCTTTCTTATTGCAATGCACATTCCGGGACGGTCCAACATCTTAGCTGGCAGGCTCAGTCGTTCGATTCTGACTCCGTACGAATGGTCTCTCAATCCTCTAGTAGCGAAACAAATATTTGCCCTATGGGGGCAACCCTGTTGCGATCTTTTTGCCTCTCCTTCAAATACCAAATGCAACAGTTACTTTGCTCTAATCCCCCCTCAGGGGGAGTCCCCGAGAGACTCTCTAGTACATGCTTGGCCTCCCGATCTCCTTTACGCTTATCCATGATGCTGAAACTCCTACAGAAAGCCATTCGGCTGTGGAGCAAAATGATCCTCATTGCCCCATTCTGGCCTCGTCAAACATGGTTCCCGTACCTGTGGTCTCACCTAATTCATCCACCATGGATTCTGGATCCACTCCCGGATCTCATTACCCACCCTCTGGGTCTCCCGGCCCCCAACCTGGTCAACCTCAAGCTGACGGCTTGGTTGCTCCAGTTCCACTCCTGATTAGGACTCCCGGAATCTCCTCACCAGTCAAAGCCATCCTAGTAGCAGCACATAAACCTTCCACCAGAAGAGTCTATCGAAGCAAGTGGAAATGTTTCTCCATCTGGGCGGAGCACCATCACTTGGATTTTTTCACGTGGCCTCTCACGTCAGTTTTGGAGTTCTTAACTACCCTTTTTCATCAAGGGGCTAGCTGCTCTACAGTCAAGGTACAACTGGCAGCGATTTCGCATTATCATGTAGGGCATGAATCAGGCCCTCTGATGACTTCTAAGCTTTGTAAAGCTTTCCTCAAGGGTACCTTCCTTCTCAGACCTCCAGTCAGGGAGGTAGTACCCCCATGGGATTTGTCTTTGGTTCTCCAAGCCTTGACTAGCCCCCCTTTCGAGCCGGCGGCCACGGTTGATCTTAAATATCTCTCTTGGAAAATAGCCTTCTTAGTGGACATTACTTCAGCTAAAAGGGTCTCTGAACTTCAGGCTCTATGTGTTAAGCCGCCGTATTTATCCTTCCATCCAGATAGAGTTTACCTCAGGATCAATCCGTCCTTTCTGCCTAAGGTGTCTTCGGAAGCTAATATTAATCAATCTATTAATCTTCCCGTGTTCTTTCCCCATTACCAGAACAAAGGAGAATATAAACTGCATTCCTTGGATGTGCACAGACAATTACGTTTTTATATTCATCGAACTGCTGGTCATAGGCAATCTGACCAGTTGTTAGTCTCCCTTGCCAAAACAAGTTTAGGCAAGTCAATTTCTAAAGTTACACTATCACGGTGGATAGCTAATTGTATCCTCTTAGCGTATCAGAGTTCGGGAAGGCCTGCACTTCAGGGAGTCCGAGCTCATTCTACTAGGGCCATCACTGCTTCGGCAGCTTTTAAATCTAGGGTCCCCTTAGATGATATTTGTTCCGCAGCCACTTGGGTCTCATCTCATACCTTTATCAGCCATTACAAACTGGATGTTGTCTCCAGAGGTAGGGCGTCCTTTGGCTCTGCAGTGCTCCGGAATGTTCTTCCATAAAGGCCACCCAGGATTCAGGTAGCTGGGGACTCTGTCCCAAAGGTTGCTGACAAATGAAGTTCCTACTTCAGATTTAGAAGTTATGTACTCACCATAACGTTCCATCTGAGTAGGTATCTTCATTTGTCTGCAACCACCCCCCCTCTCCTTCCCCCTGACCTATAGGATCTGTCTTGGATTAGCCCCTTCCGGGGCACATTAACATTGCTTATATCGGGCAAACTTGATCTGAGGTCAGTTAGGGTTGGCAGGGGATTATGGGTAAAGGGAGGAGCTAGGAGCTCGGATCTATGCTGTGGTAAAAGTTGCTGACTCGCATCCGTATCCCAAAGGTTGCAGACAAATGAAGATACCTACTCAGATGGAACGTTATGGTGAGTACATAACTTCTAATTTAAACTTTGTTCCAGCTCAACAAGTTGATCTTGTTGATGTACTCAAAGATCTACACCTGTTTGGCAGGACATTGACACTAAAAAGTATGTTTCCTGATAATATGATGACTGAAGGTGTTTTTAGAAAACCGAGTACTTTTGTTCCTCCTACAAATTCTAATCTCCTCTCCGGTCCAGCTGGTGAATCTAGGAATCTTGAGGCAATGTTACAACTGCCTCATGTACACAGACAACCCTCTCCTCTTCCCAACAAATTCCAACACATGTGAGAAATGCAACCATATAGCCAAACTGGAGGCTAAGCTCTCTCAACTCAGTACTGGTGTAACCAGTCAGAAGGAGAAGGAAACCACACTCACTACAATTCCAGTCTCACATAGACCTACCACGACAGCAAACCAAACACATAAACACACAAAAACATACTCGGAGGCTCTAAATAAAAATTGCCTAAGCAGTAGAGACCTCCAAAGCAGACACCCAAGCAACCGCTACCCCAAAACAAAACACGTGCAACACATAGCTCACAAAGCCAGTGTGCCGAACAGTCACAGCCCTTAAGGCTAAACAACACACCTGATACATTTGTAATAGGTGACTCTATCATCAGGCACACTGACGTCCCGCTCACCAGGCTGAACAAGGAGAAGGTCACGGTGAGCTGCCTGTCGGGCGCTAGGATCCGCCACATAACACAAGCACTCGGGTCACTCCAAGGCAAGTACAAATATGACTTGGTCATTGTCCATGCTGGTGTGAATGACCTGAGACGTACCTCCCTGAACTACATGAAAAGAGACATAGAGGAGCTCTCTGAGCATGTAGCCCAGGCCGGTATGACCCTGACCTTGAGTAGCATCTTACCTTCACCAAGAATGATGCCACAATATGAAGACAAGATGACCAATTTCAACAATTGGCTTAAGTATTGGTGTCATTCAAAGGGGATCTAATGCCTGTCAGCCTGGGATGACATGCACGACAAGCCAAGATGCTTCGCTAGGGACGGCTTGCACCTGTCACCCCTGGGCTTTCGGATATTGACAAAGGCTCTTGCTACCCCCATAGTGCCTTTTTTTTAGGCAAGGCTCAAAAAACAAACCCACCTCCATAGGTATCACAAGGGATAAGAAACTAAGAGTAATGCTACTCAACGCCAGAAGTCTAAACCTCAAGATGCACGCACTCGAAACTCACCTTAGCATGGAGAACATCGATATCTGTGCAGTAACAGAAACCTGAAGGCTCTCGAGAGCACCCCAGCACTACCAGATTATACCTCATACCATGCTTTTCGGCCCCAAAACTTGGACCAAACCACAAAAGGAGGGGGAGTATCAATATTTGTCAAAGATACCCACACCTCCAGGTTGATGGCACAGCACGAAGCATCAGAGACTATCCATGTGCAACTAACAGTGGGTAAAACTGCCTTCCAGTTTATAGCCTGCTACAGACCACCCTCCCAAACCCAGGAACCCCACTCGGCCTTCTTGAGAACACTGGAAAATATGAAGGTCTCTCCAAACACCATTATATTGGGCGACTTCAACTACCCAAACATAGACTGGGAGCATTACTCTAGCTCCAACACCCTAGCCCAAAAGTTCCTAGAATTTATAAACTCAAATGCTTTGGAACAACTTGTTACCACTCCCACAAGAGGGGAAAACATACTGGACCTGATCATCACCAACATGGCTCCAGACCAGAAGTGTATCCCGCACTGGTAAGATCAGACCATAAACTAATCTCACTGGATATTCACATCCCGACCCCACCCCCTGTCCAGAAAACCACAGTGAAAAACTTCTCTAAAGCAAATTTCACACTCCTCAAAACCGAAGTGGAATCCTTCAAAGCCCCAAGGCCTGTGGAAAATGCGTCCCAGACTGCAGAATCCTTTATAAATGCATTCTATGAACACCTTCAGGAATGCATGGATCATGCAATCCCAAATAAAGCCAAGACCCAATCCTCCAAAGGCAGACGTCCTGTCTGGTGGACCCCAGCCATAAACAAACTATACAATAGAAGGAGGAAGCTACTACATGATAGAGCAAAATCCCAAAAAGGGAAGGCATCTCTGATCAGTATTAGCAAAAAACTACGGGCACTCATAAAATCGTCTAAGGCCAGCTTCGAGAGAAAAATTGCACAGGACACTAAGGATAATCACAAGGTTTTCTTTAGTTATGTTAGGAACCTGGTTGGGAATTCCCAGATATGCTCAGAATTGGTCCAAAATGACAGAAAATACACCGAACCCACAGACATTGCCAACATCCTAGCTGACAGGTTCAGCGCAAACTCCCCCCCCCACCAAAAGGGCAAATATCTAGCCCAGCAGAGTGCTGCCCCCCTGATATCTCAGATGCTCAGGTAAGAGCCGCCCTCTCCAAAGCAAAAAACACAGCATCAGTGGGACCAGACGGTGTCCCGGGCTGCGTCCTACATGAACTCCAAGAAGAGCTAAACTCAAACATAAAACTACTGTTCAATCTCAGCCTTACTACAGGATATGTACCCAAAGAGTGGCGTACAGCAACAGTGGTCCCTCTCCACAAAGGTGGTGCCTCAACGGATCCTGGAAACTATCGCCCCATAAGCCTGACTAGCTTGGTCTGCAAAGCTATGGAAAGGATCATCATGGACCTCATAAATAAAGATATTGGGGGACCTACAGACACTGGAATCCTACCCAGTTCAGCTTTGTTAAGGGCAGATCCTGCCTCTTAAACCTGGTTGATTTCTTTGAAACAGTCACCAAGGCCATTGACGAGGGGAAGGTGGTCCACACAGCCTACCTGGACCTCGTATAAGCCTTCGATACAATACCCCACTCGGGCATTATAGATAAGCTCACCAGCTTAAATATAAACCCCTATGTCACTAGATGGGTTGCAAACTGGCTCAAGGACAGAACCCACATGGTTAGAATTGCTGGAGCCATGTCAGACTCCAAACCAGTTACAAGTGGCGTCCCACAAGGCTCAGTCCTGGGACCTCTCTTGTTCGGTATATATTTCTCGGAGGTACAGGCCAACACGGAAGGACTGTGGCTGACCAAGTTCGCAGATGACTGCAAACTGGGTGCCATAATCGACTCTCCAGCCGACACAGGCATCCTCCAACAGGACCTCATAGAAACAGGCAACTGGTGCCAGAGCCATGGCCTCAAGCTAAATGCCAAAAAGTGTATAGTCATCCCCTTTGGCAAAAACAAAGTGCCCACAAATTACCACATAGGTGGTAATCCATTAAGTACAGAAGAAGTAATTAGGGGACCCAAGTTGATAGCAATCTCTCATTTGACAACCACGTGGCCAAAGTGGTTAGAAAAACATTTTATATAGCCCACCTAATCATGAAGGGATTCACATCTAGATCAGGGGAGGTCATCGTGCCTCTTTATTCATCCCTCATCAGGCCCATAATTGAGTACAATTCCCCTTTTGGGATGTACCTTACCAGACACCTGCAGCAACTGGAAAGACCCCAAAAGTACCTCACCAAGAGGATCAAAGGGCTCAAACAGATGCCATATGCTGCCCGGTTAAAGAAACTCCAGCTCTACTCAGTGGCATACCGCCTGCTCAGAGGCGATCTGTGCCTGACGTATAAAGCCATGTCCAACCCGGAATTAATGGACATGCTGCACCTCAGAAAATCCAAATCCCATCGAGCTACGCGCTCGAGAGACTTGAACCTCAGCACTGAAATAAATAGGACATGCTGGAGGGACAGATTCATAACCCAGAGGCTCCCTTCACTCTGGAATAAAATCCTAGTCCAGGTTAGGCAGACTCCCTCATTGACTCTCTTCAAGAGGAATCTTGATGAATGGATGGGAGATCGTAGGTTTACCCCGGGTATCACTTCTGTGTCACTGTTAGACAGAGGCACAGTATACTAACCTCGAAAAAGGGCATAGCAAAATTAATTTAAAATGGGTGGCGAAAGTCGAACACACTCTGGCTAGGCTTATAAATGCCCTAGGGCAGATAGCCTAGTATGAACCTATGAAGTTCGACTGTTGAATTATTTCTAGATGTTTGTGACAAACAGATCAGGGACAAGTTCTCTGATAATCACACTAAAGGCTTTATTAATTTGTCAGTGAATGAGCGGCAAACACTTTTTGAATTGAAACGCATGATTAGTATTGAAATACGACCAGCTGACAAAGGGGGTGGGATTGTCATACTTGATAGAGATGTGTATATTGGATGCATGTTAGATCTGTTAAGTGACTTGAACACCTACTCCCCTATCACAGGTACCATGTTGAAAGAGATTATTGATAGAATACAGTTTTATGTGCTTGATCTGCTTATGATGGTGCTAATCTCTGAACAACTGTTTGAATATTTCAAAGTAGATCATCCAGTAGTACCTTTTGTTTATGGCATTCCAAAGATACATAAGAATTTACACCATCCACCCATGCGTCATATAGTGTCCAGCAGGACTGGGCAACAGAGCCACTTTCTATCTTTGTTGAAAAAAATCTCCGGATTGTGATAGACAGTTGTCATACTGTGCTTAGAGATACTAAAGGTTTTTTGCAAGAGCTGAATAATCAGTTAGATGTTTTATCTGGTCATTGCTTTTTTGTCACACTTGATGTAGCCTCTCTATTCACTGTTATCCCCAATAGTTGGGGGATTGAGAATATTAGAGAAATATGTGCCAATGGATTTATTACTAGCAAAGTTGAACTCATCTCTTGGAGATTATTCTTGAGAATAATGTTTTTATTTTCAATGACTCCCATTATATACAGAAGGTTGGCGTGGCTATGGGCACTGCTTGTGCCAATAGCTACGCCAACCTAACACTTGTGAATTGGGAGACTGTTTGTTCTCTCCAATAATAGATTTTGTAGTTCGATAAAATGGTTCAAATGTTTTGTCGATTATATTTATTTTGCTATGGCAAGATACAGAAGAGGAATTAATACAATTTTTACAGTACCTCAATGGATTGAATGACTTTTTGAGATTTACGTTTACATATTCATCAGAAGAGATTGATTTTTTAGATGTGAAAGTAAGTAAAAATACCCTGTCATCTGTTTCCACTACTATATATAGGAAGGATGTTAGGAGGAATAACATACTCCATAGATTCATAGATTAGTACTAAGCTAACTGCCCTTGCTAGCCATTTTAAGCATATCCAGTTATCCCTTGTGAGATTCAAACCCTGCACCTTGTGTTTGTAAGGCAAACACCTTAACCATTAGGCCACCCTCCCAACAGCAGTATGCATCCCAACAACACAAAATTTAATGTTTTAAAAGGGCAGATTTATCTCATGATGCGTCTCCATAGTGATGATACACAGCTAACTCTTGCACTAACCAAATTGAAAGAGGAATTTATTGAGAGGGGATATAAGCCCACTGCCATTGACTCTCAGATTAGTGCAGCTTGGGTGGAGAGAAATAGAAGATGTAGACCTTATTTTGAGAATGTTCCCCCAAATGCCCAAACAAATGTTGGTAGAGCTGTTGATTCTCCATCTAATATTATCACCAGTAGTACTGTAGGGGTTAGGATGCCACTAACTTTTGCTAGCAATGTGTGCATGGTATGTGATGTTATTAAGAACAATTGGGATATTCTCTTGACTGATCCTAGACTCAAAGATGTTATAGGCTGCCAACCCAGTTTTGAGCTGCAATGTATGTTTTATAGTGCTGCTGATTTACACACTGATGTTAGTTTCTTCACTGCTTAGACAAGGCAATGAATGTGTTAAATTGGTTCAGTGATTAGTGTGCCTCATTGGCTGCTAGAATGTTTAAAGATGTGACTTTAATATTTTGGTCTGAGGAAGCGGATGTAATCCATGAAAGCACTTACCTTGTTGCGTTGCTATTAAAGAGTGCTGTGTTGGAACCAGTTTGCCTTTTTCTGTACTATTTTGCTGTTTGCTACATTGGTTCCTTTATCGGTTCAGAGGTTTGTTCTGACTTTGCATTTGTTCTCTTACAGGCCTTACACAAATACCGTCTGTCCTCTCAAAGCAGTATGTAGAGAAATGTTCCATTTTTTCAAAGTCACACACATTATAAAAAATGTTTGATTTCCTCACAGCTGTACACGTTGGTAGTTCTCTATGTTGTAGATGTGTATAGAGTTGAGCATATTAGTGTCTGCCACTTCAGTTTAAGCTGTACATGTTCAAGCACATAGATGGGAACAGCAGTGGTATGCCTTTCAGTAGCATCTTTCCTCTCACTCATCTCTTTATGAGCACATGTCGTTACTTCACAGGTATACTAATCGAGTCATTGATTATCGTACCCCAGATGTCATAGATTAATAGTGTCATAACACCGCAATGAAAACTTTGCAATGTTGTAAATTTTAAGCTTGCCTGAACCTCAGCTGTGATGAACAGTCCGATTTGAGAGTCACAGGAATGTGGGAGGCAGTCAGGCTTGCCTCCTGCAAAAAAAAAAAGTATTTTTTAATCACCCCACCCCCGTCTTTTTGGTCATCCATTTCTGTTAACTCAGACCTCTATCACTGTATATTATTTTATTGTCCTCCCAAAAGTGGTCTATCCTTTGTTTATACCAAAGTGTCCTCCATGTAACCCTTGGGGAGTTGTATTGCATTGGTAAGTGTTGGTGGAACAAGAACTTGGTGCACCAGGTCCTTTTTGTGACCATATTTCTGGAAGAGTGTTATTTTTGTTTCTTAACTCATTACAGCTGAGTAACGCCTCCAGGTGTTTCTTCATTTACATCCAACTGGTTCCTGTAGGCGTTGCTTGTTCATATTTGCACTAATAATTCCAAAACCATGCAACATACAGAGTATTAAAATATTTCATCTTAAAGCATCACAATGGCACAATCAACTGTATTGATATTTGTGCTCTATCTGCTGCAGGTAAAGATATATTAATTGTTTGTTAAATGGTTATATCATCATAAATTTCATGTTTTTTCTAAATAACTCTGCAACCAAGTAGCACAGCCAGAACTGCTTAGCCTCATGTGAAAGCTGTCAGCTGGATGAACAAAATGCTGCTGGCAGTATGCATGTAACTTGAGCGGTGGCTGATGTATTGTAGGTTGTTTACATAATATTATACAAAAACAGCTCATTACTATTCAGAATGGAGCATGTGGATTGGACAGCCCAACCAGTGTTCCTGTTGTAAATCAAGCTTTTACCATTAGAAAAAACGCCTGGCCACTGAAGTACTATTGCGCAGCCAGACTGTTCTGTTGGCATATACGAACAGCTAAGCAGACAGTAGCAGAGATTCTGTTTTCTTCGTCACTTTATTGCATTGATGTTCTGTGCAAGCTTGGGAACGCAGGTCCCATATGCATGCTCAGCACATCAGTTTTCTTGTGTGTTGTCTTCACTATACTGAAGTACCCTTGTGCAATAGCATTATTTAAGAAAGGTAAATAAACTCCTTTTTAGGTATATCAGGATTTACCCGTGGTTTGCTTTGTTTAATAAAGCTCACTTCACCCTCATGATCAAACCACACCAACCATGGATAAATCCTGATGTACCCATGCATAGTCATGGTTTATTGCTTTGTTACAAACGCAATAGTTGTTACTGTGACTTATGAAATCCATTTTATGACCAAGAGCCTAAAGAATACTACCACTATATAAATAACTTGTGCTTAAGAGTTTGCTTTTACATTTCTTTAGTAACCCCATTAGTTCCAGAGATATGAACATTTTTTTTGAAATGTGAGGACATGATTTGATACTATCAAAATGCTGGGGCTCCTGGAAGTTACAGTGCAAACTTCCAGAACTCCATTGGAAGGGATGTGTTTAAAGTTGCATTCTCCTAGTTATGCAGAAGTATGTAGGGGCATTAGTAGCACCTTCTGCAAACATCGTTCATACGTCTGCATTCAGTTTTACTTCAGAATGCTGTCTGTTAAGCTGTCCCACTGGTCTAGAGGTTTTGTTGTTGAATGCACTACTTGTGTCTGGGGTTCAACTGTCATTCTTGCCACTGGAGAGCTGGTTGTGTAGTGGGAACAAGAAGGATGACAGCCTATGACACCCCTCTCCCCGAGGCACAGCTAGTTGTCAGGGAGCAACACCTAAGGATGAAGGTGGGTAATAACAAGCATGCACATGTATAGTCAGCTATTTGCAGAGAAATGACCAGGGTCTGGGGTTAAAAGGTCATTTCCTCTGGTGTCTCCAGGATGTAATGGCATCTGTGTCCTGCTGCAGCATTCCAGTAGTAGCATTCATCCCTGATGTCTATGGCAGTAGAGACAGAAAACTTAACATTGTTAACTGAATTGGTGGAAATCAATGAAGAATGTTGATATAATTAAAAAAATGCTGTTCACGCAGACAGCTGTTGCAGTGTTGCAGTTTTGTCCTCTTGCATCAAGGAATGTTTTTTGCAATCAGGAGAATCAAATCCCTTCTTACACTTGCTCCCCACTATTCTATAGGTGACATTCCTGCTTCTGGGTCACTAATCAAATCCTGGTCACTGGCAGAGCAGTTAAGGCAAAAATCTGTTCCTGCAGGCCAACAGTCCCTTCTTGATCTTAATGGATTGCCCACAGATTCCATCTGTCACTCCATTTTATGTAGAGAGTCTCCTTGAGCACAGTGCTTAATTTAACCTCATATTTTTTTTAGCCTGTCAGTGTCTGTTCAGTCATATAATTGTGATGCTCTCCTTTTGAAGTTCTGCAGTGTATAGGACAGTTTTGCAGAAGCCATTACTGTGAAACTATAGAAACTGGATCCTTCAGTTTCTGTACAGACATGAGTGTGAACATACTTTTTTTCCTCATTCAGCCTTGCAGTTATTTGCGGTGTAGTCTATATTCGTCACTTCTGTGACATTGACACCTAACTGAAATGAAAGCATTGATCCTGCCCCTCGTAAGCCTTTTCTAAATGTAAAATGCATTTATTTTTAGCTTGCAAGTGCGTGGGATTTCAAAGCTGGTGTGCGCTGCTTAGAGCTGCATTTGTATTCCATTGCTAGTAGATGAAGCTCTGTGTAATATTATTAATGCTTGTTATTTAATAGTCTGTCTGCCATAGCCTGGGGCCTTTTTTAGGGAAGGCCAAAGCCCTGAATATTATACCCAACAGTAAACAGACAATCATAGATAGGCATGATACAAGTGAGATTTGCATGAAAAGTCTTGAATATAAGCAGTCAGTGGGAGCTTTGACAGTACAGAACTGCAATGAATTACAATCTTAAGTTGAGGTATAATGTTGGAAATTCCAATAGTTCTGGAACTGTAGAACTGAAAAACAGTGAACTTGATACAGCACCTACTAGTACTTTAAACCACCAAACTGGATGGGCTTGGTTATGTAAGGAATGTAAACTATACACTATGCTGACCAAAGGGAGATCCTGGCAGTACCTTAAATAACTGTATATTGAACGCTGAGATTCACTGGAGTGAAGGAGAAGCACATAGTGACTTCCTTCTAAAGGCTTGATGATTGACACAGATGCTCCAGTTGAAGTGACTTCCTGTCTAAAGGCTTGATGATTGACGCAGATGCTCCAGTTGAAGTTAGAATCTAGTGATTCTAGTGACATTTAAAGCCTAGGAAGGAATGTAATGGAGGGTGTGATGGGAGGCTGTGTAACTGGGGGGGGATGTTACATTGAAGTAGTGCCAGCTGATTGCCGAAAGAATGGAGTTGCTTAGAGTACACCATGTTGGAAATTTGCAGGCAATTTAAGAGTGAAATAGACACACATAGTATGCATTAAAAACATTGGTGAACAGTCTCCTTTAATCACTGAGAGTGTTTATTTATTTATTGACATTTGTTAACTGGATTAGTCCAACTAAGCCAGGGGCCCATTTTCACTGGAGACCTGAGGAGAAAAGCTCGAGAAACAATACAATTATGATATTTACAAAATATTAAAGTAGGGTCACAGAAATATAGTACAATTCAAAAATTTGTGTACAGCAGTACAATGCATAGGTAAACAACAAGTACAATTTCCAAAATTTGAGAACAGTGTATAAGCATAAGCCAGATAAAAGGTTTAGAGAATGTTACACTGAGTACAGTATGAATACAGTTTTAACAATTAAAAGGTTTACAGAATATTACACTAAGGAGCATAGTATGAATACAGTTTACTAGAGCAAGTAGAAGGAGGAAACAGAGCTGACAGGGACAAGCAGATAAAATGAGAAGAGAGGAGACTAGTTCAAGTGGGGGTTTGACAAGAGCATGACCAAGTCTTCAGGAGAAAAAGTCTAAGTTATTTCTTAAACACGTATTTATGCTGAGTGCTTCTTATGCTGAGAGGGAGTGAGTTCCAAACATGGGCTACAGAGTATTTGTAAAGGATCTTACCAATGTTTTTGTTGGGTTTGTATAACTGAAGGTGACATTTACTGGCAGTACTGAGGTGATGAAGGGGGTTATAGAAGGAGACAAAATTGGAGACAGAGGGACATGATGAGGATTCATATAGTACAGAGTGTTCAGTATGTAACTGGGGTATAAGTAGCTGTTTAGAGAATTCTGGCCATTGGAGTAACTTAAGGGCAAGACAGTGGTAAGATTGTAAGGAAGGTTGGTGGCATATCTGGCAACTTTGTTATAAGTTTGCTCTAGTGTAGTGATAAGAGATGTTTGAATATGAGTAAGGACAGGGGGAGCGTAAAGAAGGCAGGGTAGGAGTAGGGCCTGAATGAGGGAGGGTTTGGAGGAGAGTGACAGAAATTTTTAATTACGAAAGAGAAGTCCAAGTTTCTGATGGGTCTTTTTTATACTTTGTTAAATACGAATATCAAATTTTAATTTGTCGTCAATGATAATGATTCTAAGTCTTTTTATTTTATTTCCTTGGAAGCTGATACAGTTGAAATGCTTTTTCTGCAGTTTTATGTAGTATTTTGATGTATCTACTTGGGTGGATATAGTTTCTGATTGGTTTGAATGGTGTTATAACTGGGCAGGTAACCATATAATAATAAATGAATGTGTTGCAGGTGGTTTAAAAGCTGAAGTCTGATTAACTATTGTTTCCTTTTGCTCTTCATTTTCAGGCATTATCAACTGATTCTGTGGAGAGGCTGCCTGTGTACAACAAGTCTGCATGGAGACATTACCAAGCAAGTCCAGAGGCAGATGACTGGTGTATCCCTAGCAGAGAGCCAAAGAACTTGTCTGTTACCACCCCTAGCAAGTGAAGAGGACTGTGATAACAAGTGGCTTACCTTGCAGAGTGGGCCAGGCTGATTCAGTGACTAGAACTAGTAAGGAGCACAGACTCCTGGAGCTGAATACTAAGGAAAAGGGACCTCACAACTATTGATCATACTTGGCATTAGACCATTGGAAGTTTCCACATTTCATCTGAATTTAGACACCAGATGGACTGGCACAAGGAGCAGTGTGTCAGATGGCATTTGGATTACAGTCATGTGCTTTGCAGGGAACTTGGTACAAGGGATAATAGTAGGGGTTGAAGAACCAGTTTGTTGGCCTTCTCCATATGCTTGTTCTAGTTGGTTGTAGTTTAGGTGTGATATTAACAGTGAGTTATGCCATTTCATGTGCACTGATTTTTGTTTTTTCAACAGGGGCATTAATTGCATCCATTTCAGTAATGCATCATTAGGCATCACCATTGCTGTTCAATCCTTATGCCTTTCGGGTCTTCAGAAAGACTAGTTTGACACTGGTTTATCCAGTGAACATTAAAATAAAAGTATTGCAAGCATTCTGCTGGACCAGAAATAAAATGGGTGAACTTCCACAAGCAGACATATTTTTAAAGGAACCCAGAACTGCTGGGCTCTTTCTTTAAGGCATTATCTTTCTGTATCCTCCCCTAAAATGGTTTCCACGGTAATGTTTTTTTTTTAACATTTGAGTCTCTCTAAAGTTGTCGCTCGATTACAGTATTCCTCAAGTGTCACCTTTTGTGTCATTTTGCACATATTCTTGTTGCATGTTTTATTTTTGTGCATTGTTTTGCCTTTTTTTTGTTTCATTTTTAGGAAATAGGAATGCAAATTCATTTTTCTTGTACTTTTTAGTTTTTTTTTTCTGTTACCCGATCAGTAATCCATCTTCAGTTTAGTAATGCAGAGACTTGGTCATGGCCTTGTGCCCCATGGATGAGTACTGTAAGTTAAAGGTCAGCTGCTTAAAGTGTCTAGCATTAGGAAAGCAGTGTGATTAGTGCAATTCTTCTGTGTCTGGGCTGGGGTGTACAGTTCTTGTATGTCCTTGTAATGGTGTGGGCTTGTGTGCACACAGAAATGTGCATTAGTATGTATGTGAGGGTGCTGCATGTGGAAAAAGACAATAGGATGGGCCATTGACAGCTTGTCATTATGTCCCCCTTTGTTGGTACTGGATTATACAGCCATCACTGCTGCACAGTACTTTGATCAGTGGAAGAAGTTGTACCTTACATATGGAAAGGTTTATGTCATTTGGAAGGAATGGTCTTGTACCGGCATTCTTACCAGCATGCCTTGACAACAGTCACCTCAGTGGAGTGGATTGGGTACATTATATAAAATTGATAACTTGTATGCATTACTGATGTTTAGAACATTGTGTTTGGGAGGGACATTACTCTGGAGACTACAGTCATTTTGCTGGGCCACCTGAGCCGGAGTTTCATTTTTCAGCTGCTGTATAATAGTCCATTCAAACTGTGGCATTTTTTTTCTGTGAGACCAGAAACTCTGTGCACCATTCCTTGCATTCCTACTCTCCTGACTGTTTGCGACCATCACTCAGTACAACAACCAGCTTATCACTTTGCTTCCTGGAAAGAATTTATCACACATTTAGTGTAGTAATTTTTCAATGAAAATTCTTGGCTTATAATGTTTAAATCTTTATTTTCACCTTGAAAGCGGTCATTCCTAACCTGTTCTGCAGCTGTCTCTGCATTGATGTTTGCATGTAACTAATAAGCAGTTTTTTTTTGCATACATTGTATACATTTGGCAGTGTATGATACAAACTGTTAGTGAAATGCAGTGTGCACTAATGGTGCTGTGCAATGTTGTTGTAATGGTGCTCTGCAAAAGTGTTCTTCACTCTTTTGTACCTTCTTTGTACTGGATAGATGCATCGACTTTGCAGATCACTTGAAAAAATCTGTAGTAATTACTGTTTCTAAATCTTTATGAATGTAAGAACTGGACTAACACGTGAGACTGAGAGCGAAGAGAACCTCTGGTAAAGGAAGATATGCAAAGTTAAAAATATAAGGAAACATGGAGAAAACTTTTTGCCATGAAGCCTTTTTTTTGTTTAGAAATCTTGTGATGTAGAACACGATTTACCAGCTTTTTAAATGTTTAGACTGGACACATGAAACAGAATTGCCTGTCCAGATATAGAAAAGTATAACTTTGGACTTGAAATGGATGGAGAATTCAAAGGAATACAGTAGGGAATGGAGTGCTGTAAGAAACTCGGAAGAAGAACCAGTGGTCATCTTGTGATGTGTTCTTTGTTAAGTCTGCTGTTACCTTAAATGACTGCAGTTCGAGAACCACACAAGTTGGCTCCATATTCTGCTGAGATTGTTTCAGTATTTTATTTGCTGATTGAGGTCTTTGTATTTAATGTTTATAAATAAGTCCTTTGAGTTGAGTCGTCTGAAATGGTCATAGTAAATTGAATTTTTTATGACCATTGTGTGAAGCAGCACTCACCAAAGCAATTAAAATTTTTATTGATTCAAAGTGTATTGCTCATTTTTTTGCAAGGTTGTGTTTTAGAGTTTGTTCTTGTTTTGCACTTTATGGCAACCAGTTCAATGGAACTACACATCCAAAATGATACCATGCAAACATCACTCTGAAATTTTGTGTAAATAGTGCTGGCTGCAGTATGATGTTCCAGAAATTTCTCCAAATTTATGGCGCAAACTGAAAAGAACAGTGTGCTGTGTATAATGTTTAAAAAATCTCCCCAAATGATGTTATAGTAGAAGAATGGCATGTAAATTAAGTGAATTGCCTGTTTAAATTGCACAAGAGAAAAGTGCCTGCATTTAACATTTGTTGCTGATGTTAAATACGTATATCACTTTAGTGACTAGTGATCCAGTGTTGTCCATTTTCATCAGATTCAACCTTTGGGACTTTGATCCAACTGTGATGCAGCCTCAGCACCTCCAAACCTTTGGATCCAGGTTTCCGACCCCTCCCCTACTCATAATTTTATCACCATCCTCAAATTAGTTTGCCACTTCAACTGAACAGTTGCAGAGGCTCTTATCTCCACACTGGGATAAGTGTTTTCATTATCATTTCCTAGAGACTCTAATTTTATAGTTACCTTTAGCTTATTTTCTCCCCTATTGTGATTTTTACAAAACATTTTTGGTGTGTGTGTGTGTGTGTGTGTGTGTGTGTGTGTGTGTGTGTGTGTGTGTGTGTGTGTGTGTGTGTGTGTGTGTGTGTGTGTTTATGTATTGTATAACAATATAAATATATATATATATATATATATATATATATATATTATAATATTGCTTGTTAGGTAATTTTATTGTAGTGCTACTTGCTAGATATTGGATATTAGATTTATTTCTGTAGTTTTTTTGGATTGTAGGTTTGTGTAGTGTTTGCTGTACTTTTTGCAGTGGGTTGTCTGGTTTCCAATATAGTAATGGCTGTTAAGTTTTAAAAAGTACACCAAATGTGGACACAGAATTCTCCATTAGGAACACCCCCCCTCCCCTTGTTGTACTGTCTGGGAGCGGCACATCTTCAAATTGAATGTGAAGCCTGTGCTTTGTTTGGTCACAAAGCTCTTCATAGCAGAAGAGATAAATTAATATTAAAGGGTCTCCTCCTTGCTTCTTCAAAAACTTCAGTTAATTCTCCATCTTCAACTGTGAGGGATGAAGAAAAAGACGGAGAAGCTTTGAAGCTGAAGGTCCCTGTTCTTGGCAGTAAAACTCTCAGGAAGGGCATTGAGAGACCCAAAACATGATTTCCGGATCCAACAGCCTCTGCAGGTCTGGTGCCAAAAGTTGCAGAGTCTTCAGTTCTGGAGCCCAGATCCATTCTCCATCTCCATCCCGGCTCTTTTCTGAGAATTTCATTTGTCATCTTATTTCATTACTCTTTTATACAACAGTGATCCATTGCCTCTTCAATTGCTTCTTTCAGATCTGCCAATTCTTCATGGAGTCTCATGGAAGCTGACATAGACAGAATAATGCCAAGGTTCGTTCAGATGCAGATGGGGCACCTCCCGACTTTGTCCTGTTTGGTATTGTCAAGAAAATTACTGTCAACCACCCTCTTATGATTTCATTGCAGGTCTGATCTTCGGAACTGAAGCTCTCTGATCCGAATATCTCCTGACCTCCTACATTGACACTGATAGTGCCCTCTACTTCACCTCCAACAATCATCCAGTCTGTCTCAACTCTGACCTTCTTGGATTGAGATGAGAATTTGAGTCAAGCTTTGGTGTTTGGGGAAGAGGATAGACTGTCAGAGTTGTCCCTTCCTCTGTGGGCATCGTCTCTCAATAGCTCGGCTCCGATGCTGGGTTCATAAACAGGAAGAGTTGGTGCTTCACGATCTCTTTCTTTCTCTCTGTCTGCCCCATATATTAGAAAGACTTCCTTGGTTCCGATTTCCTGCATGAGTTTCGAGGACTTCCAACAGGTCCTGTCAAGGTCAAGAGAAGAGTTGCTTTCATCTTATAAGGATCCAACCTGAACTCAAATGTATTTTGCTCTGGAATCCACTCATTCTAATTGACAGAAATAGCCAGCTTTCAAAAGTCTTGGGGAAGTTCTGTCTTTGAGCTCCCAGTCTGATTCAGACCTGTTACCAGATATTCCCCAATGACGGGTACATAGAAAGTATACTTGCAAACAGAAGCATTTGGAGTTATCCCTAGAATCCATCACAGAAGATACAGATTTGGAGAAAGGGGAGGGCTCCGCTTGATCCCCCTTTGGAGATCTTTCCTTTGGAAAAATCCTAGAATTGGAGAAACAAAAGCGGGATGTCCCACAGATGCACCTTCCCCTTAAGAATTTGTGATGATCTTAGTGTTTTACTGTTGCAGTCATCACACTTGGGTTATCCTGCCAGGGGTAGCCCTAAGTCGGCCCGAATACCAGAGGCTTAGTATTTCTGCATCTGTTGCTGTCGCTCCAGGACTGACATTAGGCCATCAGTGGTATAAAATCAGGCAGCTGACGCCATTACATCAGTCTTTCTTGCCGAGGAGCCCAAAGCAGAAGCAGTTCGCACGAGTGACGGTCGGCCGCTACCTGCGTTTTCGTTTCCGAATTGAAGTTGAAGTCTTCTAAAGCTAAGTACCCCGTTGGGGATCCTTTTTTCTTGCTCTAACTGATGTCAGAAAAAGTTAACAATTGTCATCTCACCTGTGGAAAGCAAATACCACATCGAGACTTCCATTCGTACTGTGTCACCTGTTTAGGCCCAGACCACGTCATCCCTCACTGTCGCTTTTGTGCTTTGTTCAACACCAGAACTATACATCCTCGGGTCCTTATTGTAGCTAGATATTTTCGCTGTCAGTCCTCTAATTCCGATATGGCTTCGGTAAGCCATCCGACTACCGATCTTCCGAAAAAACTTAAGGATAAAGACAGAGACAGACCGCACAGGTCCAAAACTGCCGATGATGCTTCCGTTAAGCTAGTCGTCCGTTCCTCAGGTGCTTTCGCAGCCCCTGATGCCCACTTCTGTGGATTCACAGGCCACTACGAGACCCTTTCGCAGTCCGGTATGCTGCAAGACTCTTCTTCGACTAAGGATCTTGCGTATGTCTCTACCTTGGATGGGTCCGAAGCTGCTGAGCAGGCAATGGCTTCCGAGGAAGTTCTTTGCACTACCGCTACTCAACACAAACCGACGACTTCTTTCACGTCTTCAGTTCTTTCTAAAACTACCAAGCTTCTAAGGCCCAGGGTACGAACTACGCCAAAAAAACAATAACCCAAGCTCAGGCACCTGTTTCCATGCCTCAATCTCAAATGCTTAAAATGGCGGAAGACCTTATTATGCTTATTAGTGGAAGCCGGGCTACCCCTTCCAAAAGAAAAAGAGACTTGTCCCCAGTAGTTTTATCTGAACAGGAGTCAGATGACTCTGATGCTTCTGAATATGAAGACATGCAACCCCTCTCTGCTTATGAGGATTCTGATGCAGATTAATCCATTCCTTCTGCCTCTCCACCAGAGGATTTTTTTATTCAGTGAAACCCTACATACTTTAAGGGAGCATTTCCAATGGGAATGTCAGGACAATCCTCAGTCAAAAAGATTTAGGGAATTCTTAGATTTACCACAGCACAGACCTTTAGCCATTCCTCCTGTCCTGGATGTTGTGGGTGATGTTTTTTCTGGAATCCAGCTTGACTCCTGACACCCATCCTCCTGCTCCCAGGAAACTTGACAGGTACTACAGAGTCCCTGACTCTCTCAAATTCCTTTTCAAAAATCCTACTGCTGACCCAGAGGTCATCTCCCAAGGACCTAAGGGAATTAAAGCAACCTCAGCTAAGAATCCCACCCCCACAGACAGGGACTCCCGAGCTTTAGACAGATTGGGTAAAAAAAAAGTATACACCTCTGCAACTCTTGCTATTAGAGCACTAAATTGTCAGTTCCACATGCTGAATTAGCAGCAGCATACCATGCAACTCCTCAAACAAAAAATATCTTCCTTTCCTACTTGTGCAGAAAGTAAAGAATTACAAGAGCATATGCATTCTGCAAGCCAAGTTATTAAACACACCTTGCAATGTGGCTTTGATGCCCTAGAAGCATCTTGCAGGGCAGCAGTCACTGGTTCTGTCCTTGGAAGGCATGCGTGGAAGAAAAAGCTAAAGCTATGCAGACAGTTAAAGACTTCCAGCTTCTGAGAATCAGTAGGCATTGGCCCTCCAAGCACTGGTCCTCTCCGTCCCCCACCAGGCCAGCTCAGCCAGACACAGGGGAAGCAAACCCCCCCCCCAGACAGCAGTCCCTGGGAATGCAGAGATCTAAGCAATGGAGTTCCTCCTCTTTAAAAATGGGGAGTGCTAAGCCTCCCCCTTATGGTAAGCACTCACAATGATTTTACACCTCCACCCCTTACCTCTGCCCACCTGCTTGTGCTCCTAGGAAGAAAGCTCTCCTTCCATGCAAACAACTGGGCCTCTATTACCAATGACTGATGGGTCCTTAACTAGTATCCCAGGGATACATATTTTATTACCACACTCTGCTAACCCCAAAAGTGTTCCCAGATCTTCCTCCAAACCAGTGGGCAGAGACCAAAAAGCAAGTCCTTTCCCTGCTCTCCATGAGGGCAATACAGCATGTTCCTGCAGACCAGATAGGCCAAGGTTTCTATTCCAGACTCTTCCTGGTACCCAGAAAAGAGGGCACCTGGCACCTAGTTCTCAATCTATCCATTCTAAACACCTTTCTGGTGATGTCAAAATTCAAAATGCTCACCCTCCAGCAGCTTCTTCCTATGCTTTCCAAGGATGCTTGGTTAGCCACCGTAGACCTAAAAAAAGGCCTACCTACACATCCCAATCAGGGAATCTTGCAGGAAATACCTACATTTCAGGGCAGGATCTATGCACTTTCATTTCTCTGCGCTTCCCTTTGGCTAATCCACTGCTCCCAGAGTTTTCACAAAATGCCTGGCTCCAGCCATTGCTTTTTGCAGACAAAGAAATAATTACCCAACTTAGATGATTGCCTGATTCAGGCAGACAGTCAGGAAAAGACGATTGCCTGATTCAGGCAGACAGTCAGGAAAAGCTGTTACAGCATCTGACCTTTGTAAAGGACCTACTGACCTCTCTGGGGTATACTATCAATGAAAAGAAAGTCTGGACACAGCATCCCAGATGACATTCCTTACGCCAAGAAAAACAAGCCTACCTGACAGGCTACTTCTCTCAACTAGCCACCGAAACCCAGTTATCCGCAAGGAGAATCCTGCAAGTTCTAGGGTTCATGGCCTCCTGCATTCTACTCATTCCATATGCCAGACTGTATATGAGGAAACTACAGTGGTACCTAAAAAGCCTTTGGTGTCAACACTCTCAAAACCTGGAAACTATCATACCAATGATATCCTGTCTAAGGAAAGATTTTCTTTGGTGGGCAGCAGCATGCAACCAAACAAGGGACTTCCCTTCTCACAACCCTGTGCCACCCAGACCCTCACCACAGATGCATCAGACTATGCCTGGGTTGCACACCTGGACGGCAGGTGCATTCAGAGCCATTGGAGACCAAATCAAATACATCTGCACATCAACCAAAAAAAGATGCTAGCTGTTCAGCATACTCTGACAGGTTTCAGTCCCCTCCTCTCCTCGGGGCATCTACTGATCAAAACAGACAGCACCACAGCGATGTGGTATCTCAACAAGCAGGGAATGACTCACTCTTATCCTCTGCAGGCTCGCCATGACCCCTTGGCACACGGCCTCAGCCCTGCAGATACACCTGCTAGCACAATTCCTGCCAGGCTCCCTAAACTCTCTGACAGACAATTTAAGCAGAAACTTGCTAGACCCACACGAGTGGCAACTAGACCACAGAACCTTCAGCCTTGTAACCCAGAAATGGGGCATCCTGAAGGTGGACCTCTTTCCTCCCACTGCAGTCAGCTCAGCAAATGCTGCATCAGGGAACCTCACAGCAAGGCCTGGAAAGTGGATGCTCTATCCTTCCAATGGTAAACCTCTCGGTCTATGCATTTCCCCCTCTATCACTCATTTCAAGGGTACTGCTCAAAATAAGGGAGGAAAAACCATGGGCAATCCTGATTCCCTGAAACTGGTCACGCCAACACTGGTACCCACTGCTGCACAGCCTGTCAACCCTGCCACCATGGCACCTACCTCAGATCTCAACACTCCTGACCCAGAAGAATGGAGAATTCATGCATCCCCAATTGCAGACCGTCAACCTGGCAGCCTGGCTTTTTCCCTGACCTCTCCTCAAGCTGCCAGCCTAAGCAAACTAGTCCTAGATGTTATACGTGAGGCCAGATGCTCCAGCACTTGAAAATCCTATGCTGACAAGTGGAAAAGGTTTTGCACCTGGATCCAGGCTAAGGGAGCCAAAACAGCACAGCCCTCCCTACCTCTCATCCTGGATTACCCAGCAGACCCACCCTCTCATCAAACAGTTCCTAAGAGGGGCTAACAACTTAAGGCCACCCAGAAGAGCTTCTACCCCAGCTTGGGACCTTAACTTTGTGTTGGAAAAGATCACCCTACCCCCTTTTGAACCTGCAGCTTCAGCAGAGTTAAAATTCCTCTCTTGGAAAACAGCCTTGCTTCTGGACATCACTTCAACTAAAAGAGTTTCAGAGCTATAAGCACTCATGGCTGTAGAGGCCTTCATCATTTTCCATGCCTAAAGTGGTGTCCAGTGTGGCTCTCAACAAATCCATTCATTTGCCCACCTTTTTCCCTAACCCACAAAATGAGGGGGGAAAGGATTCTGCACTCACTAGATGTGCACAGACAGCTCAGATTCTATCTGGATAGGGCTAAATCTTTTAGAAAAACTGACCAATTGCTAGTCAGCTTCATAGCAGAAGCAGAGAGCAAGGCCATATCCAAACAATCTCTAAATGGATAGCACACTGTATCCATTTCTGCTACAAACAGCACAGTATACCACCCCCAAAGGGGGTCAGTATGCATTCCACCAGGGCAACCTGCACCTCTGCAGCTTTTCGCAGAGGGGTCCCCACCAGGGGCATCCTGGAGGCTGCAACATGGACTTCTGTTCCTACCTTCACCAAACATTACCACCTGCCTATCTTCTCCAAATCCAGGGCAGGCTTTGCCACCGAAGTCTTGCAGGGCATCCTAGCCAGCCCCCGGTCTTCTTGACTGCCTCCACCCTTTTCTTCAGCTTTAGGAATCAACCCAAGCATGATGACTGCAACAGTGACACACGAAGAACATAGTACAGTTGTGTACACTTACCATAAATGTAGATGTTCGAGTGTATTCACTGTTACAGTCCTTTTTTCCCACCCTCCATCCCACTTGTCTCTCTCACTCTCTCTTCCTCTCTCCTTACAGGTAATTTTTGGTATTTACTTTCTACTGGTGGTGTTCTTCCACCATAACTTAGCTCCCTATTTGGGGGCTCCTGACAGTTGGGGCAAGAAAAACTGATGTAATGGTGTCAGCTGCCTGATTTTATGCCACTGACGACCTGACGTCAGTCCTGGAGCGACAGCAACCGACACAGAAATACTCTGGTATTCGGGCTGAGTGAGGGCTACCCCTAGCAGGATAACCCAAGTGTGATGACTGCAACAGTGAATACACTCGAACATCTACATTTATGGTAAGTGTACACAACTGTACTTTCCTGGAGGCTTTTGGAGCTGGCTATTCTACTCCCTGGGTGGTTCTTCACCCTGGCAGTCTCACTGACTTGGTGGCATAGCAGGTTTGAAAGCAGCCTGATACAGCAGAGCCAATAGCTAAGAAGCCAGGTAAAATTTGAACTGCAGCAAAAGCTGGAGCTCATTGGGGTAACGGTCTCCCTGTAGATGCCACGGTCATAGTTGCATTCACGAAGAGACAGCTCTCTAAAGAGAGCTCATCTATCCATCCCCCAACAGGGAATCCAGGGCTTTGGGCAGATTTGGAAACTGAACATTGGCCACCTTTTCCCTGAGATCTCTGAACTGCCTTGCTGACATCATTCAGTTCTAAAGAGAATTGACCAAGGAAGATAGCAATTCTTTTTTTAAGTAACTTGCCAGCAGATATCCAGAGGACCATGGAATCTCTGCTGTCAACCTTATCTTCTATGGATGTCAACCAAGGGATAGAGGCAGTCCACAAAACCAAGGGTTTTGCAGACTTTTCCAAGAAGTCCATCCAGCAGTCCTGAAGGATTGCCTGACTGCCGCACTCTGGAGGCAGTCTGTTGAGTCCCTTATCCCTACACACGCAAACTGGACAGGCCATCACTTCCGATTTGTGGGTATTAAGCATCCTCTATTTATTATCCTTAATTCCATTTCTAACAATGCCTCAGGAAAATGTAGGATTCCCACAGTGCCACCCAATCAGATGGAATCCACAACAGCACAAGTCAAAAAGCTGTTGGAAAGAAGTCATCCAGCAGGTCAACCCAAACCAGATAGAATCCGGTGTCTACTTCAAGTTCTTTTTAGTTAAATAGCTTAAAAAAGGGGGGATGGGAACACAGACTAATATTGTACCCAAGTCATTTAATTCAACACATAAACCAGACAAAGTTTCTGATGGTCACAGTTCAGTCCATTTTGCCTCTACTCAAAAAGGACTGGATGTGCTTGATAGATCTCCAGAATACCTACTATCACGTAAAGATGCACAAACATTCCAGGAGATTTCTCCATTTTAGGCCGGGAGACAAATCGCTTCCAATTCAGAGCTTTGCCCTTTGGACTCACCACAGTCCCCCAATGTTTACAAAGTGCATGACAACAGTGACAGCTTATCTCGGACTGCAGGGGTTCCAGATGTTCCCATACATAGAGCAGTCAAGAGCCAATTGTCTAAGGATCTGTTAATTCTCCATCAGGACCTCTTACTCCACTTACTTCACAACTTGGGGATTATAGTGAAGCTGCAGAAGAGGAACTTATCAGCTCACACCTTAGAATTTATTGGATGACACCTGAACACCACAACACAGATAGCCACCTTGCCGCAGCACAGGATTCAGTCCATCCATCAGTCAGCATTACATGTCTTATCCAATCTATTTCCATGAAACCGGCTAATTCTTAAACTTGGCATATGGCAATGGCCATCATTCTTGTTCCTATGTCCAGATTTTACATGAGAGTTCTGTAATGGAGTTTTTCAGTCCAGTGGTCCCAACTTCATCACCTCCTCAACATCCTAATCAGATTGACCCCTGTGTGCAGATCCCACATCAAATGGTGGATCATTTCTGTAGACATCAAAGGGATGTCCATTCTTTCTGCTTTCTCCTACAGAAGTTACCATGGACCCTTCCCTCTTAGGGTGGGGGCATTATGAGGGAAAGACAGTCCAAGGTACCTGGACACCCTTGGAGACCAGCTTCCACAGCAGTGTCCTGGAAATGAGAGCAGTCCTTTTGGCATTACAGATGTCTCAAGACTCTCTTCCAGTGAGTGCAGTTTCAGTTCAGACGGACAGTATGTCCGCCATCTGGTACAACAACAAACGGGAGAACTAGGTCTTACCATTATGTCGAGTGGCCATAACGTTTGGCAATGAATGGTGCCTTCCCATCACTTTCTGCAAGGCTCAGGTTCATAGGTAAATACTAGGTTAGCTGCTCTTGTGGGCCATTTTAAGCCTAGCCAGTTGCCCTGAAAGGTGAGAATCAAACCTTTGTACCTTGTGTCTGTGAGGTAAACACTTTAACCATTATGCGTGACTTGTATCCCAGGGGCTTCCAATGTGCTAGCGACAAATTGAGCGGGTGCATTATTTTGTCTGACATATGGTCCCTCAATCCAACAGAGGTGAACAAAATCTTCAGTCACTGGGGCCAGCCTTGCTGTGACCTTTTTGCTTCCTACCTGAACAGTAAAGGCAGCAGGTATTTTGTCCTAATCTCTCCATAGGGACAGTTACCAAGGAACACTCATGTACAGTTGCACCCCAGGTCTTCTTTATGCACTCCCCTTGTTTCCACTAATTACAGAATTCATCCAGAGTGCTAGATGATGCAAGGCCAAAATGATCATTATTGCTCCTTTTTGGCCTCAACAGGTTTGGGTCACATGTCTTTGGTCTTACCTTTTAAGTGCACCATGGACCCTGGCGTACAGGCCAGATCAGCTGGAATCTGACTTTACTGATTCAGGCAAAGAGCAGAATGAATTGGACTTATTCAGAATGAAGGCTTCTGATTTGCACCCCCCTTGCAAAGAAGACCTGTCATTTTGAGATTCCCTTGTCATGTGAGCATTAGCCCTCTTTTAATGTACTATATTTTCATGTGAGCATTAGCCCTCTTTTAATATACTATATTTTCATTTTAGTTAATTTTATATATACAGTGGATATAAAAAGTGTACACACCCCTGTTAAAATGCCAGGTTTTTGTGATATAAAAAATGAGACCATAATAAATAATTTCAGAACTTTTCCCACCTTTAATGTGACCTATAAACCTGTACAATTCAATTGAAAAACAAATCTGTTAGGGGGAAAATATAAAAATAAAAAATGTACAATAAGCTGGTTGCATAAGTGTGCACACCCTTAAACTAATACTTTGTTGAAGCACCTTTTGATTTAATTCAGTCTTCTTGAGTACACACCTGCCATCAATTAAAGAGACTGATTAACTCCATATAAAGTTCAGCTGTCCTAGTAGGATTTTCCTAACATTTACTCAGTTGCCTGCTACAGCAAAAGCAATGGTTCGCAGAGACCTTATAAAGCATCAAAGGGATCTCATTGTTGAAAGGTATCAATCAGGGGTACAAAAAAATTTCCACAGGATTGGATATACCATGGAACACAGTGAAGACAGTCATCAAAAAGTGGTGAAAATATGGGACAATAGTGACATTGCAAAGAATTTGCAAAGAACTGGACGTCCCTCCAAAACTGATGAAAAGACAAGACAAAAACTGGTCAGAGGGGCTGCCAAGAGGCGTACAGCAACACTGAAGGAGCTGCAGGAATTTCTGGCAAGTACTGGTTGTGTACTACATGTGACAACAATTTCCTGTATTCTCCATATGTCTGGACTATGGGGTAGGCTTGCAAAACGGAAGCCTTTTCTTACACAGAAAAACATCCAGGCCTAGCTAAAATTTGCAAAACAATACATAGTCTCCCAAAAGATTGTAGGAAAATGTGTTATGGTCTGATGAAACCAAGGTTGAACTTTTCGGCCACAATTCCAAAAGGTATGTTTGGAGCAAAAACAACACTTCACATCACCAAAAGAACACCATCCCCACGGTGAAGCAGGGTGGTGGCAGTATCATGCTTTGGGGTTACTTTTCTTCAGCTGGAACTGGGGCTTTAGTCAAGGTGGAGGGAATTATGAACAGTTCCAAATACCAGTCACTTTTTGCCCAAAACCTTCAGGCAAATGCTAAAAAGCTGAAGATGAAGAGGAATTTCACCTTTCAACACGACAATGACCCCAAGCATACATCCAAATCAACAAAAGGATGGCTTCACCAGAAGAAAATTAGTTTTGGAATGGCCCAGCCAGAACCCAGACCTAAATCCAGTAGAAAATCTGTGGGGTGACCTGAAGAGGGCTGTGTACAAGAGATGCCCTTGCAATCTGACTGATTTGGAGTGCTTTTGCAAAGGAAGGCAGGCTAATATTGCCAAGTCAAAATGTGCCATGCTGATAGACTCCTACCCAAGAAGACTGAATGGTGTAATTAAATCAAAAGGTGCTTCAAAAAGTATTAGTTTAAGGGTGTGAACACTTATGCAACCAGCTTATTTTACGTTTTTTTTTTTTTTTTATATTCTTTCCCCTAACAGATTTGAATTGTACAGGTTATAGGTCACATTAAAGATGGGAAAGGTTTTGAAATGATTTAGTGTGGTCTAATTTTTTTATATCACAAAATCCTGGCATTTTAACAGGGGTGTGTACACATTTTATATCCACTGTATATTTTGTGGTTATTGTTATGGTTATGGATAATAAGTGGAGCACCCCACTGCGGGCTGTTCTATCTGCATGGCCTTTGGTTAGTGTGATTTGTCAGATAGCCAGAACAAATTGGTCATTAAAAGCTGGTTGCCTCAGGAGCCAGAGGCAGACAAGCACAGAAATGAAAAGAAAAGTTACAGCAGAGAAAAGAACAGGTCCAAAGGCAAGGATTGTGATCAGGATACCAAAAAGTGGAAACGTGAGGAGTAGTTTGCTACCAGAGATCTTCAAAATTTGGCAGATTGGAGCCAGCTGGTTCTTCAGTTCAGTCATTAATTTGGGCATTGACTCCACCGCCCTTGGAGCTGATTATTATTGAGGACATGTCTCCCAGGTGGCCAATCCAAGGTACATGTACCAAAAGGGAGATTTCAGGATTCCCTTCTTGTCCTCCAATGCAGTCTTCTGTCAGTTCTTTTAGGAGTATGTTTGATTTAGAAGTGGATCAAGAGGACCATCATCAAGACACAGAATATATGGGTGTTTTGTCCCTTCTACTTTGAGGGTAAAGTGGGCTGGTCCCTTATCCCCCATGCTTGCTCCTTTCCTAGTCCAACCTTTAGATCCATTGGTATTGGATCTGCAGAGCACAACTCTATCATTGGTTCTGAAAGTTTCTGATATGATTACCTTGACCCTGAGGCCTTCAGATTTAAGTGGATCTTTGGACCAACATCTTGATGTTGACACTTGACCACATCTTTGGACTCATCAAATGTGGAGCTGTTTTCAGTGTCAGTTATCGACCTTCAAAGCAATGGTACTGATCCCCTCCTGGAGTTTGTCTGCTCTGTCAGTTTCAGGAATTCCTTTGTCAAAGCTGTTTATCTTTTCTACTGAGGAGACCATGCATGCACTTGATGAGAGTTCTTTCGGGTGGACATGGGTTTGACCTTTGAAGTTATGGAAAGGATCATAGCCTCTCCCAAAAGAGCTGATACACAGGCTACATTGGTGTCAGCACCCCGGTGAACACACTTCCATATCTGTCCTAACTCTGTCATACTTCATAGGGTCAGAGCTGAGCTAATGCTCTGACACATCCCATCAAACCTCTCCTGAGGACCTAAACATTGGTGAGGTATTGGAACTCCTGCACCAGAGGGGAAATTGGCCCACAGACATGTCCTGTTAGGGCAATAAGGTCCTGTTTGAGGCATATGGCTCAGCCCCTCTACTTCCTATGTGGTTTCTCTGGCAGACCGCCTAATCATTCTGTCTGCCAGGAGAGCACGGCAGAAGCTGAGACTGTTCAGAGGAAGCCTGATAAAATTCTCCTGTCCCACCCCCACCCCACCCAAGGACAGGCTGTTTTGGTCCAAGAGTTCTTTCGTTGATTCTAGCATTATGGCAGCAGCAGCTAAAAAGGAACTGACAGAGGATGCAGCCACCATCCATCTGCATAAGAGGGAGTCTTGGGTGATGGATAGGATGGGGAAACAGGTGTATGCTTCATGCACCTTTGCTTTACAGGCCTTGTACTAGGCCACACAGATGAACTAGTTTCAAAGAGATTTGGCAGAGGCCTACACATCTCTGAAAAGACTGCCCACTCCTGACTCTAGGAAACTGCTAGAAAACACTTTGGGCACAGTGTTTAATATTGTAAGTCTCTTCATGTGGCTCATGTATAATGCAGACAGTGTAACAGTGAGAGAGGCGGGTACAGACATTATCATGTGGCATTATGCCTGGATTCACCTCTGTGATTTTGTGAACAATTTCAAAGTGTCCTTTATCAATGCCCTTTATTCAAACAAGATGAGAAAATGCTGTCTGCCTTAGACAGTAAATTTAAGATCCTGCAGTGATATTATATTAGGAGCCAAAAAGGGGTCCAAGTCCCTATGGCTTAAAAAATCCCAGTGTCAGTCCTTTGAGTTCACCTTTGACAGAGACAACCATGGAAGAGGAGCCCTTTTTAATGGATACTGACCAAAAGGTTATGAAGGTCTGCTGAACCAGAGATACTGGTGGCTCTACTCTGATAGGCATCCTAACTGTCCTTGGATGGTTGTTTTGACTACTCCTTTCTGGAGACAGTTGAAGGTCATTTTATACCTCCATCTGCCTTTGTGGATGGCTAGCACACTGGTTTCTTTAATCAGGGGAATAATGTTTAAAGGCTGCTACATACCTTTCTTCCAAAGCAGCCACTCCTTTATGTAGTTCCGCACCAGCAAAAAGCAGCTTGAAGAGAAATCCTCTCTCCTTCACAAAAGAGCCATTGAACAGCCCCCCTAGATCAGACATGGTCAGGTTACTATTCCAAATTCATTTTAGTTCCAAAGAAAAACAAGGAACTCGGACAATTATGGACCAAAGCAAACTCTAATAGTACATCAAAAAGACCACTTCAGGCTGGTCATGGTGCAAGCTGTTTTACCTTACTTACAGGCAAATGCGTGGATGTTCTCTATTGACCTTTAGTATGCTTACTATTTCCATATGGGAAGCAGTCATTTGCAGTTCAGAGTACTGCACTTTGGTCTCACCTCAGTCCCCCAGGTGTTTACCAAGTGCATGGCCATGGTAGCAGGAAACTTGAGGCTGCTCATGATCTGAGTGCTCTCTTACTTAGAGACTGTCTCCTCACTGCCATATCAAGAGAATTGGTTGTTAGGGCCAGAGACTACATGCTTCACCTCTGCCTGTCCTTGGGTATTTCTGCCAACTAAGAGATATCACAACTACAACCATCTCAGTGCTTACAGTTTATCGGATGCCACCTCATCATAAAATCTTACACCATATTTCTTTCTCTAGAAAGAGTCCAGTCTCTTAAGACTAGCAGTACAGAATCTTGCTCACTTCAGAGGTCCTCCTACCCTTCTTGTCCAAAGGGTTCTAGGGCTCATGCTTTCTTTACTACCTAAAGTACTCTGCATGTCCCATGTATGCTGCTTGCATACGTAGGGCATAAAAGTGATGTCCGGACGTACCATCCTCAGAACTTCTCTGCTGCCAGTCCAAACGCCTTTTTTGATCATCGGTCTGTTTGCCCAAAATGTTTGCTGGTGTATCAAGCCATTCAGATAAGTGCACCTTTAGGGGTTTTTTCATACTTACTGCTGTTTTTCGCTGTTTTTTTTTTTTAATGTCATTCAGAAAAGGCAAGTGCCAGTGTGGGAGACAAATTCCACATAAAGATAGTCACGAGCAGTGCTTGTTTTGCTTAGGGTCTACTCAGGACCACAAAACTTGCAGTATTTGTCAGGCCTCGGTGCCTCAGATTTTACATAGTCATCTGTCTTCTGTTGCTATTGAAAATCAGTGTCTCGCACTTTTAATGACGGACACTATGAAGGATGCTTTTAGGCTTGACGTTGAATTTTCACTGAAGAGGAAGGCCAAAAATCCAAGGTCAGAGTCTTCCGCTGCGCATCCTACATTGGACATCTCTCTCGAGGCTGATGAAAGCCCAAAGGTTCACCTGATTCTGGGGTCAGATTTTTCGGCTGGGGCCACTTCTGAGGCCGCTGTAGATCTGATGACAGGCACATTTTCAGAAGCATTGCAAACGTCCATTTTGGATGGTCAGGAGTAACCAAGACTTATAATAGCTGAAGGGCCTAGTGGGATTCCTCAAATTCTGGTGAGGGAGGAAGTTCCAACAACAGTAATAGAGTTCAGGCCAACGTCAGGTCGTACTTTTCATAAGGATGATGTATAATTAAAGAAAAAGCAAAAAACAAAGCATGCATCTTCTCACAGGGACCCTCAAAGTAAGTGGCAGAATTTCACTCAAGGCTTATTTAATGCCTTTATGGCTCCTACGCCTCCTTTGGGAGTCTCTGTTCTTGCTCCCCCTTGGACATATTCCCCTCAAGTGGCCAAGGGAGAAGGACTTTTCTGATGAAGAGGTTTCCTCGGAGGAATCCTTGGCCTATTCCACCCAAATCCCATCCCCTTTGGAAGATGCTTGTCCTGAAGAGGAATATACTAGTCCAGAATCTCCTATTGAGGAGATTACTTTTGGGGATACTATTGCTAAAATGGGGGAGTTCTTCAAATGGAATTGATCCCAAGTTTTAGATGAGCAAAAGCGATATTATGAGCTCCTACAAATGGAGTCTCCTTCACCATCTGCTGCCCCTCCAGTTTTACCTGCTTTACTGAATGCCTTTTCCCCAACATCTCAGACTGTTGATTCTCAACCCCCTGCTCCTAAGATGCCTGACCATTTCTACAAAGTGCCTGATGGTTGCATTTCTATACAAGTGCCCATCTCCTGACCCTTCGGTGGGCTCTGTAGTTTCAGATAAAACCTTTTAAATTACTGCCAACCACAAAACGTCTCCTTCTGATAAGGAAAGTAGAATAATGGAAAGCCTGGGAAAGAAGGTCTATATTTCTGCCACTCTTGCCTTTCATGCTATTAATTACTAAACTCATATGATTAGGGGTCTGTGCTAGAAGACCAAAAGTTTAAAATCATGAACGCTCTAAAGAGAGAAAATGCCGGACCTCAAAGTGCTTTTTTGAGATCACAGTACAGTGAAGATCGGAATATTTGCCCTTTCCTCACTGTAGTGCGATCTCGGAGTTGGAATATATATTTAGTGGGGGTGTGGGGGTCATGCCCCCCCACAGTAATGATTTCAAGGTCCAGCATTTTCGATCTTTAGAGCGTTCGCAATTTTAAACTTTTGGTCTTCTGATATAGACCCTATGACTAGATATGTTTTGGCCCTCCCATCCCAGGCTTCTCAAGCTATTTCTGATCTACCAGAATCTGAAGGAAAAAATTCTGCCTTGTCTTTGTTATGGGCTTCTTCTCATGTCACTCGCTGTTCCATTAAGTGCAGCAGAGGCATCATCTAGGGCTGTTGCTTCAGAATCTGTATTGAGGAGGTATTCCTGGCTAAGGCTTCAGCCTCTGCCAGATTACATGAAAGCTAAATTGATGGTTACTGCTCTAGACAGCAGTGGCTTGTTTGCTACTGCTGCTGCTGACTTGTTCAAGTCTTTGCAGGAGAAAGGCAAGGTGTTACAGGACTTGAAACATCTTTTGGTGTCACCTGTGCCTAAGTTTCAAAGGAATTACCCTTCCAAGCCTGCTTCTGTTCGGAGGCAAAAAAGTAATAAAAGTGGATGAAGGCCACCTCCACCTGAGATTACTCAGGCTTCTTCTGTACAGAAGCAGCCATTTCCTGACAAATTAGGTAGTATCTGACTCGCTCTTCTGTCAGCCTCGTTCCTCTCTCACTTTGTCTCTCTTTGTCTCTTCCAGTTTGGTCAAACATTACCCAAGACTTCTGGGTTCTTTCAGTCATTCAAAAAGGATATTTCATGGTTTGGGAATCCCTTGCTCCTTTCATGGGTGTTCCTCAACCACCTCAGGAACAGTTGCATTTGTTCCCAGGGGTACTTCAAGAATTGTTACATTAGAGAACTATTCAACAGGTTCCACAGGATCAAAGGGGGAAATTATTTTATTTAAGAATGTTTTTGGTTCCCAGAAAGGAGAGTCCTTGGAGACCTGTTCTGAATCTGTCTCATCTAAACAGTTTACTAAAGGTTCCTTCCTTTTTCATGCTGTCTCTACAGACTTTGTTCCCTTTACTTTTTTCCTCAGGCTTACATTGTCTCTCTGGATATCAAGGATGCTTATCTTCACATACCTATTCATCCCCCTTACAGGAAATGTTTAAGTTTTGCTGTTGCTTCTTGGAATTTTCAGTTCTCTGCTTTTCCCTTTGGCTTTTCTACTGCCCCAAGGGTCTTCACCAAATTCCTAGATCCTGTGATTACTTTCTGCAGTCTTCAAGGCATCCAAGTATTTCCATACCTGGATGACCTCCTCTTTCAGGCATCCTCACCAGAGACTTTACGGCAAAATATTCACTTTGCCATTACTCTTTTGCAAAGTCTGGGGTTCACAGTAAACTTCAAAAAGTCCTTTCTAACCCCCTTCTCAAGATCATGTCTTCCTAGGATGCAAGATTCAGAGAGTGCCTATGCTGGCATCCCTGCCTCCGCCAAAGGCCTTGACTCTCATTGCCTTCTTTCAAAATGTTATTCCTCTGACCTCTGTCACAGCCAGAGAGTTTCTGAGACTTCTGGGATGTATGGCATCCACCATTCCTGTTACATTTAGCCAAGCTCATGAGATAATTTCAGTGGTTTCTGAAATCAGTCTGGTAACAACATGTGCATCCTCTAGAATTTGCAGTTCGTGTTCTTTCCTATCCAAAGAAGGAGCTTCACTGGTGGATTCAGCAGTTGTCTCTGAACCCAGGCCTTGCGTTTCATCCCCTTCTTCCATCACAAGTACAGCTCACAGATGCCTCAGAGGTAGGTTGGGGAGCAGCCTTTTGCAAAATGACAGTGCCGACGGTCTGGGCTCCTCTTCAGCAAAAGGAGCACATCAACATCAAAGAGATGAGTGCTCCTACTGGATGTTCAGGCCTTTCATCTTGTCTTCTGTCCAGGCCCTCTCAAAGTGTTTACAGACAACACCACAATCCTGTGGTATGTAAACAAGCAGTGAGGAGCAAAATCTTACCTTCTGTGCAGGCCTGCTGTCAAAGTATGGGAGCTTGCGGTTCAACATCATGTGACTGTTCAGGCAGTTTATATTCTCTCAGGTCAAAATTATGTAGTAGACACTAGTCCCATGAATGGATGCTTCATAGGGATGTTTTTCTTGAACTTGTTCACAAGTGGGGTACTCCTCAAATAGATCTTTTTGCCTAAACTGTGAACAACTTCCTGAATTTTGTGCCAGAGTCCAAAGTCCTCGGGTTTGGAAAGTGGACTTTTTCTTGGAAGGAGACTTTCTTTTCTTTTTCTTGGAAGGAGGATATTCCTCTATGCATTCCCTCCCCTTCCTGTCATTCTGAAATTTCTGTACAAGATTCAACAGGACAAACCCAAAATCTTGCTGGTGACTCCCTTTTGGCCAAGACAGCATTGGTCCCCTCTTGCATTTAGCCAAGAGAAATCATCACAAGTTACCTCACAGGGTTGACCTACTCACACAAGACAAAGGGATCTGTGATCCATCCCCACCTGTCCGCTCTTCAACTGAATTTGTGGGTGACAGGATTTTGATTCCTTACAGACACCTTTTTTCTGAGGACATGCTTGGGGTTCTGCAGGAGGACAGGAAAACCAATATTAGGAAATCCTACATATTCAAATGGAAGAGGTTTTCTGTCTGGTGTCTTTCATGTGACCAATATCCACTCTCTTTGGATGTTCCTGTGGTTGTTATTTCTTATTTGTGTGAATTGCCCAATGCTGGGTTGGCTTATTCCTCTGTCAACTCACACTTAGCTATTTCTGCTTGTCTGCCTTTCTTTCTTCCTTTAGCTTCTAGGATTGAGGAAAACATTTTCTTAAAGGCATTCTTCACATCAGACTTCTCAGGAAGCCAGTTTCTCTGCCCTGGGATCTTAATTTTGTTTTAGAGAAATTTATTCTGGCTCCTTTTGAGCCTGTGGCTTCAGCTTCCTTGCAACATTGCTCTTGGAAGACTTTGTTAGCCCTTAATTCAGCCAAATGGGTGTCTGAATTTCATGCCCTTATGGCTTGTCCTCCTTTTTCGGTTTTTCAAAAGGATAGGGTTTCCTTGCATACTAATCCTTTTACGCCCAAGTGGTGAATGAGTTGTCATTTAACCAATCTGTTTCCACAATCTCTTAGTGAGAAGGTACTACATATCTTGGATGTGCATAGACAACTCAGAATTTATTTGGATAAGACTAAGCCTATCAGGAAATCTGATCAGCTTTTTGTTTCTTTTTATCCCAGGTCAATTTATTTTTGGATTTCTAAAGCTATTTCTTTTTGTTATATTTGTGATGGTAAGACACTTCCTTTCTCTGTTAAGGCTCATTTTACTAGGGCAGCGGCTTCTTCTGGTGCATTTTTCAAAGGGTTAGACACTTAGTCCATTCTTGAGGCAGCTACCTTGATGTCAGTGCTTACTTTCACCAAACACTACAAGTTGGATGGAATTTCCAGAGCTAGAGCTGTTTTTTCTAGGGCCATTCTTCATGGTTTTGTAGAGAGCTCTGCGGGTCCTTCCTCCTCCTTCTCCTAACTTTCTTCCTGAGCTTTGCCACTCACCCTTATGTTAAGAATACTGCAACAATAGAATAGAAGGGCATAGTATAGTTGTGTAAAATCTTACCATAATGATAGATGTCCTTCTCTTCACTGTTGCAGTATTCAATCCCTCCCTCCTACCCCCTGGACATTTTCCTCTTCTGGATGTACTGTTAACCTCTTTTCATTTATTTGCCTTGGACTGGCATTCGTACTGGGGCATTCAGTTCTGAGGATGGTACATCCAGACATCGCTTTTATGCCCTACATACGTGAGTATCATATGTGCAACGTACAGCATACCTTAGGTAGTAAAAGGCTTTGATATACTAGCCAGATGTCAGGCTGCCCAAGGCGGGGAATCCCTTATGTTAAGGATACTGCAACAGTGAAGAGAAGGACATCTATCATTATGGTAAGATGTTACACAACTATACTTTTCTTCAGCATGCATGGAAGAACCAGGTCCTACCTGCTATGTCAGGAAGCTTTTACAGTGTGGCACTAGGCCATCAGTTTGAAATTCCTCTTGACAGTAATGCACATTCTCAGGAGAGTCAACTGTCTCACCAGATTTATATATTTGTCTTATAAGTGATCTCAATCTATAGGTTGCACATCAACTCTTTTGCCACTAGGGCTATTCTCACTGCAATCTCTTTGCCTTCCCAGTCAACATTAACTATTTTGCCCTACAGAATCAGTCCCAGAGAGACTCTTTAGTCAGTGGCCTTTTAGGCTTCTGTATACATTCCCTTCCCCTCCCCTTTCCCTTATGTCCAAATTCATACAGAAGGCAATCAGATGCAAAGCAACCAAGATTATCATTGCCCTTTACTGGCCCAGGGACATCTGGTCTCCCCTAATGAGGCCTCACATATGTCAGTTTTATCCCACAGAGGATCTTTCTCACACCTCCGGATCGACTCACCTGCATCTTCTCAACCTCAAGTTAACTGCATGGCTTCTCCAACTCTAATGGCCAGAGACACGTCACAAAAGGTGGTACACATTCTTTCTGTCTCCCAGAATGAATCTACCCATAGAGTATATAAGAGTAAATGGAGGTGGTTTGCAGCTTGGGCAGATGCTCAGGGAATAGACCCCTTCTATGTATTTATTATACAGGTACTTGTCCTTTCAAAACTTTTTTTCTTCAGGTTCTAGTTATTCAACTGTCAAGGTCCAGTTAGCTGCAACCTCCAACTTCCACCAACTCCCAGTCACTGTCCTCTCATAGACCTTTCTCAAAGGTATATTCCTAATTTGCCCTCTTATCAGATATCCAGTTCTTCCATGGGGCCTCAGTCATGTGTTAAAGGCCTTAACAAAGTCCCCATTTGAACCAGTATCTTGTGCTTCCTGCTTTGAAATGCCTATCTAGGCTTCATTATGGTTGTAACCTCAGCCAGGAGAATGTAAGCTTCAGTCACTATCCTCATCCTCCCTTATTTGTTTATTCACAAATACTGAGTATCATTATGCATTTATCTTTCCATTCTTCTCAAGATGATGGATGAATCAGACTTATATCAGCCCATCCATCTGCCAGTCTTCTTTCCCAATCACTCCAAGGGCAAATACTTGCTTCACACTTTAGATATGCACAGGCAGTTATGGATCTGTCTTCACAGAACTAAGACCATTAAAAAGAGCCGCAACTGTTTGTTTCCTTTGCTGCAATGTTTCCAAAATTAATTTGTCCAAATGGATTTTCGATTTTGGAACATTTATTTACTCTTCTAACAATTGCCCATTGCCATTTAGACCAAAAGCTCATTCTGCAAAGTAAGTGGCTTTGTCCTCTGCCCTCTTCAGGAATTATTCTCGGCAAAATTTATATGGCTCCTATGTGATCTACCTTACATACATTTGCTAGACATTGTAAGCCAGACATAATTTCTAGATCAAGACTTACTTTGGAGCCACATTCCTCAAGGGTCTCCTGTCATGAGGCTGATAAAGTGCTAAGTACATGGGGATTCTGACTCAGACATTGGGTTGAACAGGCAGAATGAATAGTATATGGTAGTTATGTATTTACTATAGTGCTGGATCCTTCCATCCTCCTCCATCCAATATGATATTCCTCCCTCCCACTCCCTTTCTGTTTCTAGCTCTGGAGGATGTGACAGGCCTGTCTTCCCTTTTTTTTTTGGTTTGTAACAGGTTTCTTTGTGTCATTGGGCTTCACCTGTGAGTGCATTGCGAGTAGAAAAAAATTAAACATGCTTGAGGCTGGAGCGCCAGTTTTGCTGGCTTAGATCCAACAGGTGACTCAAGGACTGAAGTGACATCTGAGAATGAAAGGCTTCAGTGTTATGGTAAGTACATAACCCTCATTTCTATCCTCCTTTTCGCAAATACAATTACCCATCTAAAACAAGAACCATTTTTACCAGAAGCAGATGAAAAGGTGGCAGCAAGAGGTCAGAGGAAGCTCTCGGGGTCTTCAGGACACTACTACCAATAGGGAGTAGCTGTGACTGCACCATAGTCCCCCCTTCCTCAAAATTCTCACCCCACCATTACTGGTTACTGGCCCCCTCAGAGACCAAAAAGTAGAGAAATGCATTGTCTTTCTTTTTCAGCAATGTTATTGCATAACCAGAGACCAGTGGGTCTTGAATATAATTTCTAGGAGGTACAAGCTACAGTTTCTCACAATACCAAAATAAAGAAGTGCTCCCCCAGTCCCAAAGAAAGAAGAACATCTAATGGGAAAAATTATGCTAGACTGGCTAAAGGTACCAAAAGAAACTACTCCAAAGCAAGATGGAAGAGTTTTGTTACTCAAGACTGTCCCTAGTTTCAAGAAAAAAATGGGCCCTGAAAGATCCATTTTGGATCTGTCAGGGCTAAACCAAGCTCCCAAGGATACCAATATTTCAAGATACTACACACTACAGACACTTCTAAATCCCCCAATTCTACTAGATACCTTTGACCTCAAGGTTGCCTTTCTACATATCTCCATCTTCAAGGAGAAGGAACTTCTTGAGATATGGATTCCATTACCATTTTACTTCCTTTCCCTTTGGTTTACCAACTGCACCCAGGGTATTTACAGAATTTCTTGCTCCAATAATAGTTTGCTTCAGAACGAGGGAAAGGTTTTTACTCAAAAAATTTCCCTCTTCTAAGAAAAAGAGGACCCTTAACTAGGCAAATTTTGGATCCCTGAAAGCTAAACAAGTTCTTAAAGGTAATAGAATTCAAGTTACTACGTTTGCATCCTCTGTTTCCTTTTCTAAGCCCTTAGAGGCTCCTAGTTATCTTAGACCTCAAGGATTTTTGTGTTTGTCTATCTATATTTACCCATCTTCAAGAGTCAAAAAGAGATATTGAGATTTGTGGTGGGAATGATCCCATTCCTGTTAACTTCCTTCAGAACTAAGGGCATCCATATTTATTAATACCTGTAGGACTGCATAATAGAAGCTCAATGTTTAGAGGTGGCGCAGAGGGCCTGGCAAACACTTTAAACGTCTAAGCAGACAAGGATTCACCTTGAGCATGCAAATATCAAATCTGCATCAGAAAAAAAATTTCCATGGGAACCTTAGGTCCTGCAAAGGCTGGTGCTCATTTCTTCCAATAGAGAAAGTCAAGCCTTTGACCAGCCTGTTCCAGAGTATGACTAAGAAATCTACAAATGGACTGCTACATATGCCCTGAGCATACTGGGCCATGTGTCCTCCACCATTCTGCTATTCTGATGGTTCTCCTACCCAGCCTTTGTATGAGAAAACTGCAGTGGTTGCTCAGGAACCACTGGGACCAGCAGACATAATCCAGCTGGAAGCTGATACCAGCACTGCATGAATTGGTGACAAATACAGTTTAGAAAGAGTGAAGATGAACCCTGCAGACCATCAGAACCGGACCACAGATGCTTCAGGTCAGGTCTGGGCAGCCCACACTTTAGATTTCAAGGTGTGCAGGGTAGGTAGACAAAAAACAAAAGGAAATACTGAGTATTTACTGTCCAAGCACTTAAATCTGTATGGATACCTGAGACATTCAAGGTGATGACCAGCAATGCAACAGTCACTTGTGAAAAGTAACCCACTCCTATCTCTTTTGCATGCTAGCTTACAGTTCTGGAAACAAGCTGTGCTATACAGTCCCCTCCTATGGGCAACTTACATCCCCTACCAGAACTCCTTTGCAGACTGACTGAGCAGAATCTCTGCAATCCCATATAGATGGATGTTCCCAGGGATACCGTACTAGAGATAAACAAACAGGTGGGGTGTCACCGAAGTGACAAAGTACAGTTGTGTAAAATCTTACTGTAACAGTAGATGTCCTTCTATTCACTGTTGCAGTATCCGTCATAGAAGGGATGTCCCGCCCTGGGCACTCCGATGCTCAGCAGTATAAAAAAACTAAAAGAGATCTGTATGTCATATTTATGCTCCCCACACAGAATGTAGGGGATAAAAGGGATGTACGGATGCGACTACCTAGATCTGAATTGCCCCAGAAGAGAACAGTCACCATAGGACAAAGGAGTCCATGCACATCCAGAAGAAAAAAAAAAGGCAGAATAAACAAGAGGGAGTTGGAGGGAGGAAGTGAATACTGCAACAGTGAAGAGAAGGACACCTACTGCTATGGTAAGATTTTACACAACTGTACTATGTCCTTCTATATCACTGTTGCAGTATTCATCATAGAAGAGAGAGTAAAAAAGCTCATGAAACAGAGTGGGAGGTGGAAGGCTAAGAAGAGCCCTCAACAAACCCATATCCTACTTATAATTCATAGGTTCATAGGTGTGTACTATGCTAATGCCCCTGGAGCCTTTACAAGCCTAGCCATAGGATTACTCTGGCATAGTGCCACCCAACATTAGTTCCCAGTGCCTCTGTCGAGTAGAGCCACTGGTGTTATCCCCAGGGTGAATTTTCTGTTTCCCACCCACTCATCAAGATTTCTCTTGAAGAGGGTCAGCGAGGTGCTCTGCTTGACATGTATGGAGTCTATGAGTTATGAACCTGTCCCTCCAGCATGTTCTGTTAATTGTGGTAATGAGGTTGAGGTCTCTGGAGTGTGTAGTGTGGAGGGATTGGGATTTCTTTGGATGTAGCATTTCTAACAGAGCTGGGTCACACATGGCTTTGTAAGTCAAGCAGAGATTGCCTCTAAGTAGGCAATATGAGACAGAGAATAGTTGGAGATTTTTTAGTCTGTCCATATAGAACAAGTGTTTAAGGCCTAGGATCCTCTTTGTGAGGTACTTTTGTGGCCTCACCAGTTGTTGCAGGTGTCTAGTGAGGTACATGCCAGATGTGGCATTGTACTCGATGATTGGCCTAATGAGAGAAGAGTAGAGGGAGACAATGACCTCTTTCTTCCTGGATGCAAAACCCTTAGCAACGAGATGTGCCACATAGAAGGTCTTTCTGACCACAGTGGCAATGTGGTGTTCAAAAGAGAGGTTGCTGTCAACCTGTGTTCCCAGATCTCTTATAACGTCTTCTGTGTTCAGTGGACTACCATCGATGTGGTAATTTATGGGTTTTCCCCAAAGGGGATGATGACACCTTTTTTTGGCATTGAGCTTAAGGCCATGGTTCTGACACCAGTCGGTCACAGTGAGGCCATTCTGTAGGATGTTAACATCACTTGGGGAGTTAATAATAGCTCCCAACTTCCAATCATCTGCAAACTTTGTCAACCAGAGTCCCTTTGTGTTGGCCTAGACTTCAGAGAAGTAGATACCAAACAGGAGAGGAACGCAGGATTGAACACTGTGGGACTCCACTCCTGACTAATCAGTAGTCTGACTTGGAGTCAGCTACTTTCACACTGTGGGTTCTATCTGTGAGCCAGTTTGCAACTCACCTAGTGATATAGGGGCTGATGCCAAGCTTAGTGAGTTTTTCTATGATTCCTGAATGGGGAATGGTATCAAAAGCCTTGGCCAGATCAAGGTAGGCTGTATGAACCACCTTGTCTTCATCCACAGCTCTGGTGACTGACTCAAAGAAGTCAACCAAGTTGAGCAGGCATGATCTACCTTCACAAAACCAAACTGTGTGGGATCCTGAGTCTGGAGATTCCCATATCCCTGTTTATTAGGTGCATGATGATGCATTCCATAGCTTTGCATATCAGACTTGTCAGGCTAATGGGACAATAGTTCCCAGGGTCTGTAGTCGCTTTTCCTTTGTGGAGAGGGATAACTGTAGGTGAAAGGAAATTATTCTAGACTGGATCCTAGTTAATAACCAACCCCAAATGTACACAGCTGGTACTCTCCCTGATGACCTCAGCGACCATTGTCTAACCTATATCATAAAACATAAGGCAGGAAACCCTCACCAGCCCAAATATAAAACATTTAGAAACAGGAAAAACTTTGATGCTGCTATATTCCAAAATGAATTAAAAGCAGTTGACTGGTCAAAACTAAAAAATCTAACATTAGAGGAGGCCATAGATCACTTTAACACTAAATTCCTAAGTATCTTTGATTCCCATGCTCCAGCACGTACAATAAAAACTAGATCAAATACAGCACCATGGCTCACAAAAGATACCAAAGCAAAAATCAAAACTAGAAACAGAGCCTGGGCCAGCCTGAGAACAACCAAAGCCCCACTTGACCATCTAAAATATCGTCAACTCAGGAATGATACAAAAAAATCTATTTTACTGGATAAAAAAAGCTTCTACCAAAATCTCCTACAAAAACACCACAACAACCCGTAAAAGTTCTGGGCAGGCTTAAATCAACTACTTTGTCCAGGTCACTCCACCGTGCCAACCCTGGCTAACTACACCCATAGTTCCCCAGAGACAATAGCTAGCGCCTTTAATAACTTTTTCACTGAAACAATCCAATCCCTAGCAAATCAACTAACCCCCTCTAACTTAAACCACATGCCTAATCTACCTAATAATCACCCGGAATTTGGCTTCCAACCAATATCCACTAGTTTTATCAAAACACTTCTAAAAAATCTAAAACCTACCACCCTCGCTGCTGACCTCCTCCCTGCAGAGTACCTGCAAATAGCTGCAGATTCCATTGCATATCCCATATCTATCCTCATCAACAGAACCTTATCCGAAAATGCTATCCCCTTCCTCTGGAAAATATCTCACGTCATCCCACTTCATAAAGGTGGTAGCTCCTCAGACATATCCAATTATAGACCCATTGCCATTCTTTCCCCACTAGCCAAAATAATGGAGAAATGTGTACACAAGCAACTAATGCAATACCTTTCACTGAGTAACTTACTATCCGACTCCCAGCATGGTTTCAGGCCATACCACAGCCCCACCTCAGCACTCCTTTCCTTTACTACTGCCATAAACCAAAACAGGAATGACAATAGGCTAACCTCTGCCCTCTTTCTTGACCAATCAAAAGCCTTTGACATGGTCAATCATGAACTTCTCATTCTTTCACTAAAATCTATTTCCCTCAACAAGCCTGCTATTCAGTGGTTCCAGTCCTACCTGACTGGTAGACAGCAGGCAGTACTATGGCAGAGCAAACTCTCCAGCCAGTTACCTCTCACACTTGGTGTCCCTCAAGGGTCCGTACTAGGTCCACTACTCTTCTCTATTTTTATCAACAACCTCCACACTGCTATCCCTAAAGCCACCTGCATCCAATACGCAGATGATTCCACTCTCATCTGCTCAGCCACCTCCCCATCCGACTTGCAAATCTTAACCCAAAATACATTTAACACTATTGAGAACTGGCTCACCAATCAACGCCTACTTCTGAACCCCAATAAAACTAAACTTCTACTCTTCTCTCCCTCTAAGTAGATCCACCACACTTTCATTCTCTGTCACATCTAACAATTGTACCACTATTTCCCCAGATAATCACACCAAACTGCTAGGGGTTATCATAGACAATAATCTCAAATTTGACCTACAGGTCAACAAAACCATACAGACCATCAATAAGAAGCTTGGATCACTGTATAGAAACAAGACATTTTTAACCTCACTGGCTAGGACTGCAATCGCCCGATCACACCTACTCTCTACTCTCTTATATGCCTCACCTGTACTCTCAAACCTCAACAAATCTGAACTAGGTAAACTGTCCCATAGCTACAATCATATTGCCAGATTCGCCACTGGCTCCACATATAGAACCCACCACTACCAGAACCTTAAACAACTAGAGTGGCTAGAACTGCCCAGCTTCATTCAATTCAATCAACTCTTAATAGCACACAAAATTTTGTACCATCCTGAGGATACCCCCTCACTTAAAAATATTATTAAGCCATATAGCAATCTAAGATCCCTACGGTCAGCCGATAAACTACTGGTCCAAACCCACAAAGCTAATAACTCTGCTGGTGAATCCCTGTTTGCCAACTTCATTAGCAAAACCTGGAATTCGTTGCCAAACTATATAACTCTACAATCCTCCAAAAGTCTCTTAAAAAAAAAAACCTCAAACAGTATCTCAAAGTGAATTGGCTATGTCCATGTACCAACCCTGATTAAGTTATAAACTAAAAGCATATTCTGCAATTATCATAACTTGTAACTACATCACCAAGCTGTGCTTCCAGTCTGATATCTCTTACTTTTAATTCTCTGTCCATGACAATTGTGAGTCCCTACTAGGGAATCACTACTAACCCGTTGTATATAATCACTTTGTTTTTATAATTGTTTGCTAACTTCTGTGTAATCTATGTGTTTGTCTTTGTGGAGCTTTTCTCCCCGGGCCTCCGCTGAAAATGGACATGTCTCCAGTCGGACTATCCCGGTAAACAAATGTAAAATAAATAAATAAATAAACTGTAGCAGTGCGCCATTCAGCGGGGACAAAGCCTGAAGTGAGGCTGTGATTGAACAGAGCACACAGGTGAGGTGCCAGTTCACTCTGTAATCCATGTAGAACACAGCCAGGAATATTGTCAGGTCCTATAGAAGATGTATTCTTGCCCTTGCACAGTGCTGTTTCAACCTGTGCAGCAGTAATACTGGGTGCCTGGCAATCTACTGGTATTGTGATTGGTCCTTTGGGGGGGGGGTAAGGTTGGCACTGAATCTGTCAGCCATCTTAGTAAAGGTATGCACTGAAGACCAAGTAGCAGCTGCAAGGATGGAACTGGTGTCCAACCCCTTGAAGAAGGCAGCAGGAAAGGTAACAGTGCTAGTGGAATGAGCTCTAAGAAGCAGCGATTTGACATGAAAAGAATAACAAAAGCAAATGGCCTTAGATATCCAGGAGGAGATGGTTTGCTTAGAAACAGCCAAACCCACAGACCTGAGATGAAAGGAAACAAAAAGCTGATCATACTTATGAACAGTCCTAGTTTTATCCAAATAGTACCTGAGCTGTCTGTTGAAATCCAAGGTGTGCAGGACCCTCTCACTAGAGGACTGAGGAGAAGTGAAAAAGGAAGGGAGTTGAACTGACTGATTTGAGGACAACTCATTTACTACCGTGGGCATAAAAGAAGGATTAGTATGAAGGGACACCCTGTCCCTGTGAAAGTCCAAAAAAGGAGGAATGGCCATAAGGGCTTGGAGCTCAGATACCCTCTGAGCAGAAGAGCCAGCAATAGAACAGTCTTCCAGATATAATGTTGCAAAGAAGCAGAATCTGCAGGCTCAAAAGAACCTGAGTCAATTTTTTCAAAACAAAATTAAAGTCCTAAGGATGAGGAAAATGTTTCTTTGGAGGCCTAATATGCAGGACTCCTTTAAGAAATTGCTTTACTTCAAAAGGAGAAGTCAAAGGAGGATTCAAGGGCAGACAAGCAGAAATGGCTGACAACTGGGCCTTCACAGAAGAATAGATCAAGTCAGACAGGAGCAACTCACACAAATGAGAGGACCAAAGGGACCCCCACTGAAAAAAGGTCCTGGTTATAAGCATGACACCAGAATGAAAATCTTTTCCATCTGGACAGATAAGATGTCCTGGTTGAGGATTTCCTTGCCTCCTATAAAACCCTGAGCACATCCTCAGAAAAGAGGTGCCAGAAAGAGATCAAAACTCTATCACCCACAATGTCAGTTGCAGATTGGACAAGTGGGGATGGATGAGAGACCCCCTTGTCCTATGTGAGGAGATCCAACCTGTGAGGTAACTTGTGATGACTGCCCCTAGCCAGATGCATTAAGAGGGAGCCACTAGAAAGATTTTTTAGGGAGTCCAGTTGAATCTTCTTCAGGACTCTTGGAATTAGAGGAAGAGGAGGGAAAGCATAAAGAAACCTCCCCTTCCAAGGAAAGGAAAGGGTGTCCATCTTCCATGCCAAGTGGCAAGGCACTCTGGAACAGAAGAGAGGGAGATGCCTATTCAGAGGGGAGGCAAAAAGATCTACCTGAGGAATACCCCACCAATGGACAATGTCCAGAAACACGTCTGTGTTGAAGCATCCATTCAAGAGCCTGCATTTTGGAGCTGCTCAGAGAGTCTGCCACTAGATTGCACTCTGAAGGAATGTATACTGCCTGAAGAGTCAACTAATAACTGAGAGCCACTTCCCAAACCTGAAGCGCATCCATGCTTGTTGAGATACCACATCACTGTAGTGTTGTCTGTGTATACCATCAAGGGGCATGGAGAGAACATGGGGTGAAAAGCCTGAAGGGCCAGAATCAGAGCTCTCATATTTTCGATGTTGATATGGTCTGACATCTGATGGGCAGGTCAAAGACCCTGAACCTTCAGGTGACCAAGAGATGCCCCCAACCCCATGTCTGAGGCATCAGTGAACAGCTCTTGAGAAGGGACTGGAGGTTTAAAGGGCCAACCTGGGTTGAAAGCAAACTGTCAAATCCACCACTCAAATTCCTTCTTGAGACAGGGGAGGGGTGGTACACTGAAATTCAGAGGATGATGTTGCTGCAGCCAAACTGACTTGAGCTACCACTGAAGCTTCAGCATATGCAGTCTGGCAAGAGGAAGCACTGGAAAAGAAGAGGCCATGATTCCCAGGGCCTGAAAAAACTCCATGGCTGACATGGCAGTCAGAGGAAGAAGAGACTGAAAGAAGGTTGTCAAAGACAATACATTTGGAGGTGGAAGAGAGGCCAACATTCGCACTGTCCAAATCCTGTGCCCCAGATACACATGATCCTGAGAGGGAGTCAAGGTGAACTTTTTGAAGTTGATAGTAAGCCCAGCTCCAGACGTTGAAGAAGAGAGACTGCAAATGGCAGATCCTATAACAATCGACTGAGAGAAGGCACCTGAAGCAACACTTGTCTGGTTAATGATAAGGGGAAATCTGAAAGCCTTGGAGCCTGCAGAGGGCAATCACAGGAGCTAGGCATTTTGTGAATACCCTTGGGGCAGTAGAGAGGCCAAAGGGCAAAGCAGAGAACTGAAAATAAGAAGAAGACACAGAGAAATGTAAAATCTTCCTGAAGAGAGGGTGAATAGGGATATGAAGATAAGCATTCCAAGGACACCAGAAAAGCCTGGGATAATAAAAGAGGAAATGTGTTTGAAGAGTTATTATCAAAAGAGAAGGGATCTCGAGAAAGGTATTGAGCTGGGAGTGATCCAAAATAGGTCTCCAAGTGCCCTACGTTTGCAGAACCAGGAACATCCTGGAATAAAAACCCTTTCCCACTTGGTTAGGGGGGGACAGCTTGAATGGTCTCTTGGTTCAACAGGGACCCTAGAACCTCTGGGAAATGAGGAAGTTGCTCTAGAGGAGGTTGAGGAATCCCTGAAAAAGGATGGAGAGATTTCCATACCATGAAGTAACCCTGATAGATGATAGAAAGAACTGAAGAGTCTGAAGTGATGAGACACCAATTCGGAAGACAAAGGGAGAGCTGGAGGAACAAAGGAACCTGATCTAAAAGAAGGGGGTGGGGGGGGTTGTCAAAGAGAAGTAGGCTTATCAGATAAAGGAGTCTTGTGGACCACAGAAATCTGAGAAGCCCTAGCAGGGGGGACCCACCCCCCACCATTCTTGCCCTTAGAGGCCTGGCAGAGTTGCCTGCAAACAAAAGGAGACCTAGAAGGGTAATTCCTCTAGAACTTAGAGATAGGAGAGACAAAAATATGCTTAAGGTCTTGCAAGGCTTTGCCTTTCTCATGAAGAGAGAAACATGTCAGCAGTAGCAGTCTGGAAAAGATGGGTATTATCCAAAGGAGCATCCAAAAACTTGGCTTTAATGTCCTCAGGTAGACACTGGAAATGAAGCCAAGAATAATACCTCATGACAGACCCAAAAACTGCAGCCCTAGAAGAGACGTCAGTAGCATCATACCTACACTTAATAGACTGATGAGCCACTTAAGCAGAAACTAAAAAAGATAAGGCAAAAGAATTGCCATCAGAATCAGGAAGAGCAGAGATAATCTGACAAGCCTGAGCAATCAAGGCCAGAGCATTTCTGGTCATGTGGTCTGGTAATAGCCCTAAAGGCCAAAGTAGAAGCAGTGTAAACTTCCTTACCTATGTTCTCAATTACACTACTATCTTTATCAGAAGGCAAAAGTTTGGAAGAAGTCAAAAGTTTAGAAGGCTTGTCAGAAGAGACTGACACCACAACTGGATCAGCAGAAGGAGATTTAAAAATAGACAATCCTCAGGAACCTTTTACAACCTATCAGGTTTCTTGGGAGCAGGAGGCTAAGAATCAGGAAACTTGGAAGCAGCAATGAAAGTATCTAACAAGACACCCAACACAGGAGGAACTGATGATGGTTTAGGAGTATCCACCTGAAGCAACTCATAATATCTTCTGTGAATTTATTTATTTATTTATTTATGTGGCATTTGTTAACCGGGATGGTCCAACTGAGCATAACCCTTTTTCAGTGGAGGCCTGGGGAGAAAATCTCCATATAACAACAGTAAGAATAAAATGTGATACAGTACAGGACAAATATTTACAAGGAATGTGACAATATCAGCAGTAATTTATTTATTTATTTATTGTACATTTGTTGACTGGGTTTGTCTGACTGAGCTGAGTAGCCCTTTTTCAGCAGAGACCCAGGGAGAAAAGCTCCACATTAAAAGTAACATTATAACTGTAAGTAACAAGTAGGGAGACAGATAGAGAAGATAACAGTGAAACAAAAGGAAGGTAGTAGGAAGAAAGTAGAACTAGAGTTGGGGAGGGGCTCAAGTTGGATGGAGTCAAGTTGGAATATCAGACACTTGAGAAGAATCCCATTTAAATAATTCCATCATCCTAGCAATTGTGCCCCCAAAGGACAATTCCTCAGAAGGTGACTCAGGGCAAACAGACTCCTCTTCATCAGAACCATAAGCCAAAGGTAAAGGCATCTGTGAAGAATAGGACAAAGACCGCTCACCAGACAGTGAATCCTCATCCAAGGAATCTGGTTCCCCTAAGTTATTTAGAAGGGGTGGATGTCCAAGGAGGAATGGGCAATGAAACCACTTGAGGAGGCTTTAGTGCCATTAAGGCAGAGAACAAGCCCTGAGTAAACTCTTACCATTCCCTTTGAAGATCCGTAGGACAGACCACAACATGCTTCAGTTTTTGTCTCGTCTTAGAAGGGTCATCAACCCTAACAAATACTGGAGGTTTCGATCCTTGGTGAGATTCAAGAAGAGAACCTGAAACTTCCTCCCTGACCAATATCAGTGGAATCCCTCTAGTACCCTCTGAGATAATCAACCACAGCTCCCCCCTCGACTTTTGGTGCAGATGCCTGCAAAGGCTCAGAGGATGTGCAAAAAGACAGATCCACGCTGGTCTCTGGCATGGTCACAGCAGAAGAATCCAATGTAAACACCAAATGACCTGCAGAGCTATTACCTGCTTCTACAGGGACATTTACTGGAGGCTGAACAGTTAAAGAATCTGGCGAAACTTCTTGGCCTTTTTTGTACCTACAAGAGTATTTTAGGGTTAAAGGATTCTGCTATGGCACCATGGTCTAACTGTTTAAGCTATTGGTTTTCAAGATAAATGGCCAGGGAAGACAAATGGCTTCTGAGTGTCTTAGGCACAAATGCCTTACAGATACTACAAGCGGTATGATCGTGGGAAGCGTCCAAACAAAAAAGACACTGTTTGTGATGCTCCTTATGAGGAATCTGCCTCCCACACTGATATTTTTCCTTGGATGACATGAACTCTAGGTGGTAATATAAAATACCAGACCAAGAAAGTAAAAAAAAAAAAATAACCCCAATGGAGCACTTATCTAGTTTGCTAAATATTCAGTACAGCAACAAAGCATTCAAACCAACTTTCAAAAATGCCATTCGAACTGGCAGCAAAAGAAGTTCTAGGTAGTTGCATCCATACATCCCTTTTATGCCTTATGTTCTGTGTGAGGAGCATAAATATGACCTCCAGAATGCAATACTTACTCCCTGTGTTGGAGATGTCTGTTTATGTATGCTTTTCCTCCAGTTCCCTTGCTCCCCGTGGCCGTTAAGAAAATCAAGGAGGACAGACCAGAAATTATATTAATCCTGCCCTTCTGGCTCAGACAGTGTTGGTTTTCTCACATTAATTGTGCCATTCTGACCCAAGCAGTGTCGTTTTTTTCACTTTCTTCAGCTGACAAGGAACACAACATTTGAACCTCCTGATGTAGTACAAAGGGGTCCCCCAGTACACCCCAGCTTGCTTATCTGACCTTAGCATGTTGGTTGATGCCTTTAGTTCCCTTTAGTCACTTTTATACTAGGAGCATACTAAAAATGATGAGGGAAGGTAAGAGGTCAAGTACAAAGAAATTTTATCCAGCCAAGTGGAAGAGGTTTTTTCTTTTGTGCCAACAGAGGAACCTACACCTCTAACAAATGAATGTACCTACGGATGTTCATCATTTCCACTGCTGCAATATCCTTTAGGCTTTAATGGTAGTGTAACCAAAGTAAACACTCAAAACATAGAAAAAAAGCTTCTGAGCCCACTTATATGTAACAAAAAATGGACCTATTGCAGTTAACTTTATGTGGCTATAATCCTTTTTAATAGTCATTTAACAATTTGGAAAAGAAAACAGAATCAGCAGATCAGATCCTCTGCCATCTCTGCTAATTTGTGCCGTATATAAAATAAAGTCTGACTCAGATTGTAAAAGATCAGATGAAGCACCGCAAAGAGCCTCCAGCATGCAGCAATACTACCCCAAACCTGCTATTCAGATTTGTCCCCCAATGATGTCATACTCTGGGATGAAGTACACAAGTACTGATGAACTCTACAACAGAATCACAGTATAATATGTAACAAACTACTCCACAGACAGGTAAAAGGATGCAAGAATAGTCTATGTCAATAAAAGTCACTAGCTATTCATGAAACAGTCCAAAAGAACCCAATACTGATGCATAACTTCCAGTGGTCTTCATATGCAGCTCATACTTGCAACATAATGTATATTGTAAATGTCTATCACGTGTAAGGCAAGGTTCCTGGCTATATTGTACATATGTCCATGATATTACTGTGATATCTCTTTTTCATATAAATGAATAGTATATATGTTTTACTTATTTTTTTCATATTTTTTTTCTTTTATCTCTCTTTTATGCTTTACTTATGTTGTTTTTCTTACCTATTTATGCATTAATGTCTGTAGCTTTTCTCCCCAGGCCTCTGCTAAAAATGAGTTTGTGCCAAATGCAGATGGACTTTCCCAGTTACAAAAGATAAACTAGATAGATAGATAGATAGATAGATAGATAGATAGATAAAATGTCAGCTGTACTAGTGCAGGAATAAAGAAAAATTCTGTCATACATGTAATAGTACCACTGACAAAGCATAGATGGCGTACAGAGCTGAAGAGCAGCTAAAACACATGCATTCTAATTATAAAAACTACATTTGAAGTTTTCCTATGTTTCTGAAACAGACGAGTAAAAATGGAGACAGACTGCATGTATGAGCACCATTGCCCATGGCAACAGGTCACTATGGCAGCCCTTTGCACTGCTTTTCTCTGCACATTATCAGTATTATTCAGAGGCCTATGGACTTTTCAAATACAATCCTGCAGTTCCACTGCTGATATATACAAGGAAATCTTGCTTATGCTGGAAAGGTCAGTTTTCTTCAACAAGCTACACCACTGCTTTGTAAATCTACACTGGAGTGTTCTGCTATTGTATTCTTTTAAAGTTTTCTAGCCACTGACAACTGATATATTTTTGAAATTTGGAGCAGACCTCAGCTTTTCTGAGTTAGCCTACACAGCATCCAGGAATCAGGTGTAACATAAATGCATTGCCCTTTTGCTTTGTGATGTTTGAAAGTCTTCAAGTGTAAATTGAAAAAAGACGTTCTTACATTAAAAATATGATTGGAAATACATAGATTATGGGAAGGTATACCATGGGATTTACTTTAAAAAAATGAAGATCAGAACACAGATGTTCATTTTCATGAGACTGAAAATACCAAAACCTGATACACCTGAATGCCGAAGCTTTCCCAAAGTAAGTAAACACTTGTGCAACATGCCTTTTCTCTACTGTAGTGTGATCCTGGAGTTGGTTTATATAGTTGGGGGGAGGGATAGCCCCCACCTGGGTGAGTTTTAATTACTTTGGTGTGTATTTAGTTTAAGATTGGGCAAGTGTTTATGTATCTTGGGAAAGCTTCAGCATTTGGTTATGTCAGGTTTCAGTATTTTCAGTCCCACAAAAATGAACGTTGGTGTCCTGATCTTCGGTTTTTTAAAGTAGATCCATACCATGACACCATGGCAGATCACATGCCCATGCTATTCGGCCATCCATTAGTTTTGCAGACTATGGTGGCTTAAATCTTCACAGATGCCTTCCTGTTAGGCAAAGGGTCTAATTATATCACTCATTTCAAGGCCTTCTTCTCACATATAAGTATCCTAGAAATGAAGGCCGTGCTCCTGCCACTGTAGCACTTTACTCCACATCTGCTCTGAGAGAGATGGATTTTTTTTTTCAAATTGATATCAAATTAGTGGTATGGTAATCAAAAATGAAGTACAAACATCACTTCTGCAGGAACGTAGTGTGCGTTTGGGAACTGAATGACCAGAATGCTTTCTTGACCACAGTAGTTCACATCCTGGGCTAACTCGGCTGCCTGGCAGACAGGATCACCTATAGTTTTCTTTTGCCTTCCAAGTGGCCACTCTGCACAAAAGTGGTTCTGTGTTTGTACTGGAGGTGAAATTGACCAGTTTGGGATATTCTCATGTCACCTGCCATTAGAAGATGTTATGCATGCTTACTGTGCTCAAAGATGGTTCCATGTGGTTCCCTAGAGGACTTCCTGCCTTTGCATCTGATTACCAACTGCTCCAAAGTGCAAGCAGAAACAAGGTATCAGACTTTGACATCTCCATTCTTCCCCAATCATGACTCCTCATCCTACTCCAGAGATTCAGCTGCTTCACATCCCTCTGCCAGTAATGATGTTTTTGTTGTTTTACCCATCAAGTCAAAGACACCCAGAGTTCTACAGATACGGGTGAAGATGTAGTACCTCTTATCCCAGTGATTGTGGGGGCCCCTTGTTACTCATATGAGGGTCACTGTATTCTCAATCATTCTAAGAAGCATTCAGCCCTAAGGTCCTACTGAAATGGAAGATAATCTTTAATGGGTTTACAGGCAAGAGGATATTCCATCACTGCGCAGTCCCAGCTTTGATTCAGTGTTCTCTTTTCTATGTTTTTTTAGAGGCTCAGCCACTCCATATTCAATGTGTTCATACCATATTTGGCCAATAAACCCTAAAACATTTATTCTGCTTTCTTGTAAAGTAGACAAAAGAATATTGGCAGCTTGGATTTTAACCTTCTTTCCATCAGTAATTTGAAAGTTATAGACTTACACCTTGTAAAGCTGTATTTGTGTAGTCTAATGCAAACCGAATGTATATCTGATCTGATATATTACATTTTTATCATGTTTTACTGTTTGGATTATATTCTATTTGTCCATATGATTACAGATATTTTGGAAATTATGTAACATGTTAAAACTCACAGGTAATGTGGAAAATTGACATTACTTTGTACTTCATGTCTAACAGGGACTGATTTGAGCACATTTATTGCAACACATTTTGTAATATATTTCATTTGATCAATTACTGGATACTTACAGAGCCGGATGATAGCCAAATGGGGGGCTAGGCAGGGTAATAGACTAGGGCCTCCCCTGCCCCACAGCTATTCCGGCATCCCATCGTCTTTCTATCCACACTGTTCAAAACTGGCAATGTGCATATTATTTTCTACTTTACTTTTGAAATGAAGACAGAGATGTGAACTTAAATTTAAAACTTTTAATTTATTTATCCATTGTCTACTAGGTTAATCCCACTGGGCTAGTAGTCTCTTTCCAGGGGAGACCCTTGATGGTGTTTATACTACTAGATAGAAATTTGGTCAGAGCTTCTGGGAACTTCCCACTACTCTTTTCAGTAGTTCAGATGAATGTAGAGGATTTCACAGCACATACCATCAATGCAGGTAGTTTAATATCTCATCCAAACATGCCCTGCTCAGGAATGCAGCAACCCCTTATACTGCTGTACATGTCAGCAATCCATCTACATGCTGTGGGAATAGAACCACAACCTTCTACAATGAAGATGAGTGTGCTACCTGTTGTGCTACTAACACTGCTTGCAATTTTTATAGCACAAGCACTAATGGCATTTTTCTAAACAAAACAGCTGCACGTTTAAACAGACTTAGCAAAACAAACAGTAAACTTATATTCCCTTGAAGCTCCCATCATTGAAATACATTGAAGCTCCCGTTCATTGAAAATGCATTGAAACTCAAAGCTCACATTCATTGAAAATGCATTGAAGCTCATATTCATTGAAAATGCACCTGGCCAGTGGCAGATTAATCATACCTTGCCCCCTGGGCTGTTTTCAGACCATGGGCCCACTGCATACATTTTTAGGTCCATGCATAAATGCACATGTTGTTTGATTCACCTTCCTGATTTAATGTATTTCTTGTTAAACACAGCAACATTTATTAAAATGCATTTTAAATTTGTAGTTTTGAGCATTTTTTCCATTAAGCAGAATAACAAAATGCATGAACAAATAAATGTCAACAGTACTTATTTCAGACATTTCAACCATCTGGTGGTTGGTCTTGTCACCTGTAGTTAAGGTGCAGGGTTTGAGTTAATTGCCTAAACTGCCCTCTCTGACAAGGGCGGTTTGCGCATACTGCCCTTTCTAACAAGGGCATTTTGAACAAACACGCACATACATACACAAACAGTGCTTTGCTGCTGCAAAATCAAGTTTCCTGCCATCCATACAATCAAATGGAGAAAATTAAATCTCTTTTGTGTATGTTTTGCTGAAAAATCCACTTTGGAAATCAAGTCTCCTGTTAATTGAAGGAAGGCTCCACTTCGGCCTTGCATATGTGCCGTGAGCGCATTTGCTTCCAAAGTAGTACGTGGACACATGTAGACTCAACACAACAAGACGGAAAAAAAAGGGAAACCTCTATCTGAATCAAGTTTTTTGGATGACAGTTCTCTCCTTATCAGCTCCATTTGTTAACATTCTCTGAGTTTTCAAGAGTTACAAGAAAATGAGTCACAATCTGCAGAACTAATAAATTGTGTTTGGATTCATCCAGATGTGATCTACCTAATGTCAGCAATATGCATCAGTTTGCCTGGTTTATAATGTGCTTCTCTATCATATTTTTTAAGAGTCAACAGTGTTCTTTGGAGTCTTACAGGTACTTTATGCAGCAATTTTTATGAAGATAATTTGCAATTGTCCATAATCTGTCTTTCCTTTAATATATCTACCATGTACAGATTCATGAACCTTCTGACATTCCTATATTATGGATGACACTTCTTTCACATCCTGTTCCTGTTTAATTTGTGCATCACTTTCAGTGCCCCAGGCACATATGTAACTGTTCTGTCTTATAGTAATAATATTCTTGTTAGCCGTTTTGGATTGTGTCCTGTTGAAATATTGTATGTGATGCTGCATCAAAACATTTGTGTGGGTGTAGTAGAAACTAGTCACTTTAACAAATGAAAACGTTTACTTTGCTGTTTAGTCCAGCTTTTGGTCATAGCCTGCTTAAGTATCTTTCTTAGGGGTACAGTTATATCTGACTGTACCTCTTCTCCAGATCACAGAAGTCAGAATAGTCAGGATAAGTACTTAAGAAAAGACAAAGACTATCCCGAAAGGCGGCAGTGTTAAGTGGACTCCCTTGGATGGGGGCAGGGATCAGGAAAAGTGATGCAGCCGCAATTGCCATCAAAGATCTATCATAGCAATAAGTATCTGAGTTTCACATCTCACATTGATAATTTTGGTATCTTGCTTTGGGAGTTTCAGCTATGTCACCTCTGTTACAGAGTCACAACTCAACACTCCTGAGTGGAACATTATGAAAAAAATGTTTCAGCTCTTGGCAGCTCTAAAGGCTGATCTAGACCTGCAAAATGATATTTCATAGGTACTCAGTGACACATACTGTCCACTGGATCATGTTTGAAAAATGCTTGCAATGTAGCCATAAACCTGGTAGCATGGACATCAGTAGCCAGAGGTAAGGACTTGCCATACTTTTAATAACAAAATATAATGCCTAACCACAAGATAACTGACATGTCCCAGAATGTAGCAACAAGAGTGTGATTGTAGGCAAAAAGCCATTCCCATATTCTCCTGGCCTACCTCAAGAGCAAAACAAGTTATAACCGCCCTATACTTGGGGCTGGAGAGCAAAATAAGTTATAACCGCCCTATACTCAGCACTTATCCTGCCCATAATTGAGCACAATGCCCCATTCATTATGTACCATACTAAGCACCTGCAGCAATTAGCGAGACCTCAGAGGTTTCTAACAAAGAAGATCAAGGGCCTCCAGGATGTGTTTTACACAAACCAACTAAAGACCCTGTTGCTATACTCTGTATCATATAGACTTCTTAGGGGAGACTTATGCCTGGCCTATACAGCAACCCAAGACCCAAACCTAATGAATTTACGTCATATACATAAATCAAATGGTCTAGGGCTACCTATTCCAGGGACTTAAATTTGCCCTCTGACTTAAATAGGACATGCTGGAGAGACAGATTTATCTCCCAGTGACTGCCACATCTTTGGAACAGGCTACCAGTTAATGTGAAACAGAGCACCTCTATGACACTCTTCAAGAGTAACATGGACGAGTGGATGGAGCACTATAAATTCTTACTGGAGATAGTGCCCAAAACCCTCTTGGACATGGGTAGTCATTACTAAATGCAATCTTGGGTACTGACTACTACTTCTATAATATTACATTGGGTTGAAACAGCTAGGCTTAAAATTACCTCTGGGTCAATAGCCTAGTAATGTCCTATGATCCTATGAACAAAGGGCAAAGGATGGAGTCCCCCCTGCTTGTTAGTATTCCAAGTAACTTCCTTGTTGTCAGAGTATACAACAGTCACGTGCAAGGAAAGTAAGTTAAGAAACACTTGCAGGGTGAGAAGGATGACCCTCATTTCTAGTGTGTTCTTTTGTAGATTCGTCTCGTGGGCTTACCGAGTGCCTGGGACTGTCTGATCTGCACAATGCCCTCCCCACTTCACTGTCACCTTGGGGGTGTGGATGCTGAGAGTGTCTGCTCATGTGTAGGTTAGATTCAACATTCTGTCAATGACTATACTTTCTGCATTTCTTTTAAATCTTTTCATAAACATTTAGAGGATCTAACAGCTAATACCACTGAACTTTTAGTTCACTGCAGGACCCTCATAAAGAGTCTGGCATGTGGACTGATGAAGATTGCTAAAGCCTTCAGACCACTCTTTGATGAAAAAGTGATGCTGGGACCAATGGGTGTTTTATCAATGATCTGCTGAACAGTATCTTGCCCAATCAGAGATATATGAGGCAAGTGAAGGTATTCAGAGTGCATCCTATGCTCATTGTGGTCTAACAAGTCACCATCTGAGACTTTGCAAGGTTGACTATTATATCCAAGGACTTAAGCAGATGAGAAGCAAATTGCTGGAGACATCAAGACTCTGCATGCATGGGATTCCTATAAGCTAGTCTTCCAAATGGAGAAAGACCTTTGCCCTTGGACTTAAAGAGTTGCTATAACTGTTGATATCCACTTGAGGAACATTTTGGAGGCTGTGGTGAATGTCCTGAACTGAAAATGCCTGGCTTCTGTGTGGAAATGCTGCCTTGATGTACAAGTATGCATCCCAGAGGTCCAGTGAGTACATCCAGCCTCCTTCAGATAACCAGGGAAAGCCAATCTGCACTGTGACCATTTGAAAGGGCTTTATGACAATTTACTTATTTTAGCCATTCATATCAAGTATAGACCTGATGTTCTGATTTTTTTGATCACTGAAAAGAACCATGAGTGAAAGCTGGACACTTTCCAGTCTGGTGGGACCTGTTTGATGGCTCTTTTCAGGAAGTGTTCTGCATCTGTAGCTTTGCTGCAGCTTTTTTGATAGTGTTGGATGTCAGGAAAAAGAGACTGCAGACTGGCAATAGGCGAAACTGGATATGCATTTAGAAAAGGTGTTTTAACCTGAAATCTTTACAAGTGTATGTAATAAAGTGTATGTTTTAAACCTGCGCTAGTATTGGAAGGCTTTGACTTTGTTTCTTGAATTACTTTGTGTGTGCCATTGAGCCTTTGCTTCGCAACCTCTGTACTGTTTGTTGAAAAAAAAAAGGAGAATCGAACAGCCACCGATATAATGTATCCATTTGTGCTGGCCTCCCATGACAGCAGATGGAGAGACAGATGACCACCAACTGTCTTCAGACTGGAGTAGTTAGAAAAGCCATCAGGGGGTTCAGAAGGTAATCTTTAATTGTTTTGCTAAGAACCACGGAAGCATTCACATAATAAAAGTTGCTACTACCCAGTGTCATTTTCCAAATTCTCAAAAGTTATCTTGGTGAAGAGAATGGAACCAACGCTGGTATGAACTGTGATGGAACTTGGAAAACTGATGCTGAAGAAGATAGAATTTCATCCCCCAACTTTAGAGAACATAGTGTCCTCCCTCTCCTGCCTTTTCAACTCAGCTTTTACAGATTCTCCAAAGAGCAAAGAACCATCAAAGATGGTGTTCATAAAGTGGACTTTGGATTTTTCTGTAAAGTTCACATGGTGGAGCAATGCATGGTGGTGAATAGTAAGGCCTATACCTACCACTGAAATAGAGCCATCCACTAAGTTCTAGGTTAAAAGGATAGACTGACTGATAACTGCACTAGAGGCTGACAGTTAGGACTGAAGCTTATTCTTGTGTTCAAATGTGCCAACCCTTCCAGAGTCTTAGAAACTTCATCTAGGCAGTCTCTCTGCAATCCCTGCAACTATATAAAGTAGATGAATGCCCTCAGAGAAAAGGTGGAAGATGAATTCACCCATATCCCTAGTCTTTCCAGGGAATAAAACTCCTATTTAGGGGTGAACAGCTTTAAACTGAATCTAAGAAGAATTTTTCAGTACCTTTGAAACCATGATAAGAGTTCACCACTTGATTCCTTTGGAAGTTGAAGAATTTTAAGAATCTTATCCAAGTGATTGGGAATAACAGCCACCACATCTGTTTTTTTTCCCTAAACATCCATGACCACCTTGACCATTTTATCTACTGGCAAGTCTACCAAGACAAGGGAAAGGGAACTGGAAGACTTCCAGTAGGATGCATTTTGACTCAGATGAGGTTCTGAGACACTTAACTTTGATTCTGATGACTGGCAAGATTTTCCTGAATTTGGGGTCATCAGCAGATAAAGTACATGACTTTGACTCTGGGTCATTGTCCATGTCCAAAATGAGAGACTCCACGGGGAACTACATGTACTTCCTATTACTTAACATCTTACCTTTTCTCCTCAGGTAGGGGAGTCCCAGGGAGGAAGACATGATTTTGGTATCACACCTAGAAGCTTAGGCTACACTATCTCTCCTGGCTTGAAATGATAGGCAAGGAAGATACACCAGAAAAAGTTCTCACATGACACCATTTTCGGAGGAGTTTGTTGCAGAGATGCTTGCATCATAGCCACTGGGTCCTGCTGTGACTCTGACACAAAGGTCTGCGCCATCACAGTCAAGGAACAAAGAATGACCAGAGTCAATCCTGACCTTGACTCTGAAAGAATCTGGTCCAAAGCCAAAGTCATCAAGATGGGCCCAATACTCAAAAATGGGTGAGCTGCAGACTCTCAAATATCCAATACTCAAACCCCGAGTTTGGGAACAAAATACTTAGTCCTTAGACCGTGAGGGCTGAGATCAAATCTAAAACATCATCCACAGATGTAAAGGTAGGAACTGACTATGAGGAGAGTTAAGTTCAAAATCCTCATTGCCAATGGTTCTGCCAACATGGGGGCAAACATGGTTGAGGACATTGGCCCCAATGAGTCTTCAGTGTCAAAACTGAGGTTGAGGGGCAAACCAATAGCATCAGATGGTACTGGCACTGGAATAGGGCACAGAGAGGAGACGTTCAGAGCCAGGTCTGAAGAATTCATCAACGAAGGTTCTGTAGCACTCATAGTGTAGCAAGAGAAGACATTTGAGAAAAGGTCTGTTAGATCTTGAAGAAGGCTTGTCACATCTTTTTGTAGTCCAGGTGGACAAAAAGAAACCTATATGATCCAACTGAGACAGGGGAAGAAGGTGTATGAGTTTTGAGAAACAGAACTAACAATCTTGATTTGAACAAAGGAAGGGGGTGCTGTTGAGGGTAGTCACACCAGACACACTCTGAAGAGTATAAGGAGCAGCTGATGTGCCACCATCAGCGTTCTTTTTATTAGATTTATCACCTTGGGATTCTTAGATTAAGAAGGAGCATCCTTGTCCGAGGACAGCTTCCTTTTAGTGGAAGAACCCTTGGATATAGAAGGAGAAGCCCTGACATCAACATTAGGAGTTTTTCCAACATTAAACAGTACTTGTGTTCATTTTTTAAAGAAGAAACATCTTTATTAAATTACCAAGTATTACACAGGCAATCATACCATATTTCCCCGAAAATAAGACCGGGTCATATACTCTTTCCCCGCTAAAATACGCATTAGGGCTTATTATCAGGGGATGCCTTATTTACCCACACCATCCAACAATCTACCTTTATTCATTTATTCATGTACAAAAATCAACATTTATTAATGAACACAAATCGACATTTATTCATGTACAAAAATTTACATTTATTCATGTACACAAATTGACATTTATTTCATACTTTTCTGTTATTGGACAACAGTTCTAACGCATTAAAACCTTTGTGTGAGAATTCTACATAAATAGTGTACCAAACATTTCAACTTCAGAATATCTGCACCTTTGCTCACAGTTATTCAAATACAGTCATGTCATCTTCTTCTGGAACATTGTCATAAGTGTCCAACCCCCGAATTTCGACCTGAATTTCTTGTGACTCCATTTCCTGTAAAACCATTGTCCCCAATCTGTCATGCCTAGCAATAGAGCTCTCCTTAAATGAGCACTGCTTGTCCAAGTAGCCTGCTCGTAGTGCATTGGCAACACATCTGTCAGTGATTTTATCCCATGACTTTTTCACCCAAGTCACGACCTCTTGCAGGCTAGGCTTCACAAAGTTTCCATGCTGATTTCTCTCCATTCTATTTTCAATGTAGCCATTGAGTTCCATGCGCAAATGGTCCTTGAATGGCTTGTTTATTGCAATATCAAGAGTTTGGAGATAGGCAGTCATTCCTGCGGGAATCATTATTTGATCTATTCTTCTCTGTGCAAGGAATTTCTTCATTTCTTTAGCGCGGTGAGTGCTGGCTGAATCCCAGACTAGCAGACCTCTTTTGCCACCTTGCAAAACAAGTGGCAGCATTACATCGACCCACTTCCTTATAGCTGCTTGTGTGCACCAGGCTTTTTTGGTTTCAAGAATGTAAATGCATGAACCATGTTCAGTCTTATTTTTCTTGCCCTTACTAATGATTAGAGGTGGGATTTTCCTTCCATCTAGATGAATTGCCAAAATACAGGTAATGCGTGCACTCTCATAATCAGTGGAGGGAATGTAGCTTGACGAGCCACCCCTCTGATCAATTGTTGTTTGAGATCCTTGGTCCATAAACACTGCAATTTCATTTATAGCAATCATATTGGAGAGTTGGTATTTAGAAAAGTCAATGCCATCAACAAAGGACTTGAATGCAAGTGCACGTTTAATAACTTCAGTATCTTCCAGCTTGAGCAGTGTTGTTGATCTTCTTAGAGACAGTTCATATTGCTGAAGGAAGCCATCCAGCCAATTTTGTGATGCTTTGAATTCTTCTGGGGATATTTCTAACTGTGGTGCCATTAAAAGGGCAAAAGCTTGTATATCACAACCAAAGCCTTGCTATCCTGTTAGCAATCCACTCACAGATTATGTCATCCATCTCAGGAAATAATGGTTGCCAACCTGATCCACACTTGCACTTCTTAGTATTTCTCTCATTAGCCTGTTGATTGAGGTTATCGTAGGCTGCATGCCATTTTTGGACCATTTGGAGATCTAACTTCTTCTTTTTGCAGAAAGCCGTCAAATTCTTTCCCCGGGAGTCTGCCACGATTCCTTTCTTGTACGAGACGGAATAGCTCTTTCTTTTTGCACTCATCTTGTCTGGGGGGGGGGGTTAATTTGAAGACTTATGAGACCGGAGTGGCAACACAAAATGGCGCTGTTTACAAAGAGAAGGCACAAGCACAATCATGCACTATCACGTGCGCATGCTTTACGCACGTTGTTTGTACATTGACCAATCAAAATACACCTGCCAGTGTTTATGGGCCAAGGATCTCAACTGTCAATTGTGAGTGATGGTTAAGGTTATAGTAAGAATTTTGGATGACTCCCAGACAAAGAATCTTATGACTTTCTGCAAAGAGAAGAAGTTGGGTGTCCGAATGGTCTGAAAATGGTGAGCAGAGTACAATAACCTCAGTCAATGGGTGTCAATAATATTATATTATAATTCAACACGTCCATCGTGTGTTGTTGACAAGCTTAATTGGGGCTTATTTTTGGGGTAGGGTTTATATCATGACCACCCTGGAAAACCATGCTAGGTCTTATTCTCTGGTTAGGTCTTATTTACAAAGAAATACGGTATGTAACCCAGGAAAAGAGCTCTCCCACCTCGGTAGAAGTGGAAGCCATGAGGGGGGTCCCTCTTGATGGAAGTGCTTAAGGGAGAGAGAGGCAGAAAATGGCCAGGCTAGGAGAGCTGCCACCTGGGTGAGGGGGTCCAGACTGCAGCCGCCTCCAGGATGAAAGTCCGGAAGGGGGATAGAGGTGGAAAGGGGCTGGGCAGGGAGCGCTCCCTCCTGTGTGGGAGGGTCCGGATTGTACCCCCCCAGTGGAATGGAAGTCTCCAAGGGAACATCTGGTGGAAGGCTGCAGGGCCAGGAGTGCTCCTGCCAGGCAGGGGGAAGGCATCCGACAATGCCCAGTACCTGACAGCACCCCCAGAATGGCTCTGGACCTGAAAGGAGGGGGACGTGGAAGTCCCGATGAGAGTGTGCCTGCCTCTCGGCAGCCAAAGGGAGTTCCGTGAGGCTGGCCCGGATTGGAGGGAGGTCCCCCTGAGAGACTCTGAGGGCATGGTGACATGGCCCGGCCAGGCAGCCTCCAGGAGATCTGGGGAAAAAGGGGACCATGGTGCTCTGGACCGGAAAGGAGCGTGGGCTCAGAAGTCCCAACGCGGGTGTGCCTGCCCCTCGTTGGCTGAGGGGAGTTCCACGGGCCTGGCCGGGACTAGAGGGAGGTCCCCCTGAGGGTCTCCGAGGGTACGGGGACACGGCCCAGCCAGGCAGCCTCCTGGAGATCTGGGGAAGATGGGGACCATGGTGCTCTGGACCAGAAAAGAGGGGGATGTGGAAGTCCTGATGAGAGCATGCCTGCCCCTCAGCGGCTGAGGGGAGCTCTACAAGGGTGGCCTGGATCAGAGGGAGGTCCCTCTGAGAGGATCCGAGGGCACGGCAAAATGGCACGGCTTGGCAGCCTGCAGGGGACAAGGCGGTGGTGGGGTCCCCTAGGTGAGCCTTGAGCTGCGGCCAGGTAAAAAGGTCTCTCTGCAGGGTCGAAGGGGAGGGTCACCATGGTAGGCCCTTATGGAAGTACTTAAGGGAGCTTTGTGTGGAGGCCTGCAGGCTTGGAGACCACCTGGCCAGGCAGAGGCATCTGACCCAGCCCCGTTCTCAAAAGCATTCTCGAAAAATCGCAAAGTCCCCAGAGTAGCCCTGGATTGGAAAGGAGGTGGACTTAGAAGACCATATGAGAGTGTACCTGCCCCTCCGTGGCCAAGGGGAGTTCTGTGGGGGAGGTCATACCCTGGTGGGTTGCTCCCCTGATCGCCTGGCGGGAATGGGTGATCCGGCATGATTTGGCAGCTTCCAGGAGTTAACAGATGACTGAGTTTCTCAGAGTGTGAGTTCAGGTCTCAGCCCCAGGGGAGAATGTTTTGCAGGTGTCTGTGTGGGGTCGAGGTGCCCTCACGGGCCTCTTTCTCCTGGCTGGAAGTCCTTCTGGATCTGCCCCTCAGCAGCCGAGGGGTGTTCCGTGGGACTGGACACACCCTGCAGGCTTGCTCCCCTGATTGCCTGGGGGGGCACGTGTGATCCAGCATGATTTGGCAGCCTCCAGGAGATAAGGGATGATGGGCTGTCTCATCAAAGTGTGAGTCTGGGCCCCAGCCCCGGGGGAGAATGTCCTGTCAGGTGTCTGTGTGAAGTCGAGGTGCACTCATGGCCTCTTCCTCTAGGCTGGAAGTCTGTATGAGAACAGATCTGCCCCTCAGCAGCCGGGGGAGTTCCATGGGGCTGGTTGCACCCTGTAGGTACATCCCCTAGAAGGGCTGGTGGGCACACATAATTTGGCATGATTTGGCAGCCTTTGGGAGCTGAAGGACGATGGGGTGTCCCGTCAAAATGCATGAGTGTGAGTGCCCCAGTCTGCGTCCCAGCCCAGGGAGGGGGAAGATGGGATGTCTTGTCAGAGTCCATGTCCCAGCCCTGGGTGATGTCCAGCCAGGTGTCTGTGTGGGATTGAGGTGCCCTTACTCACTGTCCATCGATCGATCGGCATGACCGACTCCCACTGGTGGAAGGCCTCTGCAGCATGACTCTATGGATCATGGCTTGTGGGTTGAGCTTCTCCACCCTGGGAGTGAGGTGCAGGTGGGGGTGTTGAGCCCTCCATGCCCCTCAGGGTGGAAGAATAGGTGAGACCGATGAGCCGGGGAAGAGGCAAGAAGTCCTGTGACATGGCCGCCATCCCCCAGTATCTGTGCACAGCTGAAGCATGGGGGGGGCACTCTCCCACTTTTCTCTGGCTATGAGCGCTGATGCGCACTGTGCCAGCCTGTGGCTCTCTGGGTTCGCAGTTGCCAATCCACGACCAGCACCCAGGGTGCCCCCTCCATGGGGAGAGGGTCCCCTCCTGTTGGCAGAGGTGTGGGCGCTGGCCCCTGCTCTCTGCCCACCCACAGAGGTGCTCCTATCTGGTTGATCCTGCCAGTAGCATATGCTTGTCTCAAAGATTAAGCCATGCAAGTCTCGGTGCACATGGATGCTACAGTGAAACTGCAAATGGCTCATTAAATCAGTTATGGTTCCTTTGATCGCTCCGCCATTACTTGGATAACTATGGTAATTCTAGAGCTAATACATGCTGATGAACGCTGATCTCCATGGATGCGTGCATTTATCAGACCAAAACCAATCCGGGTCTCAGTCCGGCAGCTTTGGTGACTCTAGATAAACTCGGGCCGATCGTGTACTCTCGTGGCAGCGACATGACATTCGAATGTCTGCTCTATCAACTTTCGATGGTACTATCTGCGCCTATCATGGTGAACACGGGTAACAGGGAATCAGGGTTCGATTCCAGAGAGGGAGCCTTAGAAACGACTACCACATCCAAGGAAGGCAGCAGGTGCGCAAGTTACCCACTCCCAACTCAGGAAGGTAGTGAAGAAAAATAACAATACAGGACTCTTTCGAGGCCCTGTAATTGGAATGAGTACACTTTAAATCCTTTAACAAGGATCTATTGGAGGGTGAGTCTGGTGCCAGCAGCCATGGTAATTTTAGCTCCAATAGCATATATTAAAGTTGCTGCAGTTAAAAAGCTTGTAGTTGGATCTTGGGATCGGGCTGTCGGTCCGCCACGAGGTGAGCTACCGCCTGTCCCAGCCCCTGCCTCTTGGTGCTCCCTTGATGCTCTTAACTGAGTGTCCCGGGGGTTCGAAGCGTTTACTTTGAAAAAATTAGAGAGTTCAAAGCAGGCCGTTCACCTGAATACTTCAGCTAGGAATCATGGAATAGGACTCCGGTTCTATTTTGTTGGTTTTCGGAACCGGAGCCATGATCAAGAGGGACGGCTGGGAGCATTCGTATTGTGCCGCTAGAGGTGAAATTCTTGGACTGGTGCAAGACGAACGAAAGCGAAAGCATTTGCCAAGAATGTTTTCATTAATCAAGAACGAAAGTCAGAGGTTCGAAGACGATCAGATACCGTGGTAGTTCCAACCATAAATGATGCCGACTAGCAATCTGGCGGCATTATTCCCATGACCCGCTGGGGAGCTTCTGGAAAACCAAAGTCTTTGGATTCCAAGGGGAGTATGGTTGCAAAGTTGAAACTTAAAGGAATTGATGGAAGGACACCACCATGAGTGGAGCTTGCGGCTTAATTTGACTCAACACGGGAAACCTCACCCGACCCGGACATGGAAAGGATTGACAGATTGATAGCTCTTTCTGAACTCTGTGGGTGGTGGTGCATGAAACGAACAAAGGCCAGCAAGTCGGTTCCAAAAGCTTTATTAGCAATAAAGTAGGTGCAAAAATAACACCATAGTACCTCCTATAGTACAACAGCTTATATCTCAAAACCTCAAACTAGTTTCGGTAAGAAACCTTCATCAGTGAGGAAAAGTAAAGAAAACACATTCACTAATGGAAAAACTCCATATATATACACAGCAATAGCCAATGACAATCGAGTTTCACTTAACATATACAATTAGTTATTTGCAATATGCAGCATATAAAACATTCTTTAATTGTATAGTGAATTACACTTCCAAATAAATATAGTATCCTGAATGGAATGTTTATAAATATTCAAAGCATAAGTTTGTAATAAAGATATATATATATATATATATCTAGATACATGGCCATCTAGATAAGAACTTGAAATACTATGTATTTATTTGTATATTGATTCCTATAGATGGTCATTCAATCCTGGTGGAAATAAGGCCCCTAGATGTATTATCCAGTATTTTTCTTTGTGGCTAAGAATACTCTGCCACCCCAACTGATTGTGTCTATTCCCCTGAATCTTATCAATAACCGTATGTTATAGAAAATTCAATACCCCAAATATTATTGTTCAAATGTTCAACAAATTCCAGCAAATATACTGCATCCACACGCCACACCATCCAACAATCATCCAGGTAACGCCTCCAGATGTCCATCTCAACCAAATAAATGTTATGTAGGGGATCGTAAATAAGACATTCTTCCAAATAAGCCATAAATAAGTCGGCATATATTGGGGCAAAGGAGGCTCCCATGGCTGTACCTCTCAATTGCCAATAACAATCACCCTGAAAGAAAAAAACATTCTTGTTGAGGACATGCTCCGACATACATACTAATAAGGTGTTAAATCCTGGTGGATAGAGTTCAGCTTTTTTAAGCCAATAATCTAAAGCTTGCAAACCAGCCCAGTGTGGGATACTAGTGTACAAGGATTTCACATCTAAAGTACACATAAGCCAATCTAGATCGAGTTAGGTATCAGCAATGATGTTAAGAAATTCAGTTGTATCCTGTATACGGGCTCTAACCATGGGCAACAATGGCTTCAGGTATTGCGTTAAAAATACAGATAGAGGTTCTGTAAGAGATCCATGACCCGACACAATGGGTCTACCTGGGGGATGAGTAATGGATTTGTGAATTTTGGGTAACAGATATAAAATCTGTTTCTGGGGGTCACTGACTTGAAGATGTTGGACCGTCTTTTGTGAAATAATACCTTCCTGTAAGGCCTCATTCAGAAACTGGTCAATATCCTGTTTAAATCGAAGAGTGGGATCCAACCCCATGTGCATGTAGCAGTTGGTGTCTAACAATTGTTTAAGTCCTTCCTGTACATAATAATCAGTGTTGAGAACCACTACTGCTACCCCTTTATCAGCTTGAAGGATAATGATTTTATGGTTCTGTCTTAATTCAGAAAGTGCTTGTCTCTCCATAGAGGTCATGTTGTCCTGGGCTATGTTGGTATCAAACTGGGGAAAATGTAGGTCCTTCAATACTGCTTGTTGGAAGATCCCTACATGTTTATTCATGGGGGGTTGAAATGTTGATTTTCTAAAAATAAAGTCAGCAGATCTTTGAGTAGAAGAATGATCCTGATCAGAGAAAAAGATTTTTAAATTAAGTTTTCTACAAAATTCAATCACATCAACAGAAACTGAATAATGGTCAGAGAAAAAACTAGGGTGGTGCATGGCCATTCTTAGTTGGTGGAGCGATTTGTCTGATTAATTCTGATAACAAACGCGACTCCACCATGCTAACTAGTTATGCAGCCCAGTGAGGTCGTCTCCAACTTCTTAGTGGGACAAGTGGCTTTCAACCACATGAAATTGAGCAATAACAGGTCTGTGATGCCCTTAGATGTCCGGGGCTGCACGCGTGCTACACTGAATGGATCAACATGTGTCAACTCTTGGCTGACAGGTCCGGGTAATCTGCTGAACCCCATTCGTGATAGGGACTGGAGATTGCAATTATTCCCCATGAACGAGGATTTCCCAGTAAGTGCAGGTCATAAGCTCACGTTGATTAAGTCCCTGCTCTTTGTACACACTACCTGTCTCTACTACCATTTGGATGGTTTAGTGAGGTCCTCGGATCGGCCCCACTGGAGCTGGTCAAAGCCCCGGTGGTGTGCCGAGAAGACGATAAAACTTGACTATCTAGAGGAAGTAAAAGTAGTAACAAGGCTTCCATAGGTAAACCTGCAGAAGGATCATTAATGCCAAGGGTCCTGGGATGGTGCTGTCCGTGGGTACCAGGGCATCTCCTCGCTCTGCCACCCTGACCCTCTATGTCTCTCTCTCTCTCTCTCTTTGTCTCTCTCTGACTCTTATCTCTCTGTGTGCCCTGGTGGAGGCCAGCGGGACTGAGACCATGGCTCCCGGGGGGGGGAGAGAGTGAGGGGAGTGAGAGGAGGGGTGGTGTCTGTCCCCCCCTTGCCTCATAGTGGCAGGAGAGATGGGGTCTGTCCATGTGGTGGGAGGTGTAGGTGCTCCTCTGCTGCCATGAGGGGATGGTGGTGGAGGGTGCAGCTGGCCCAATGGTGCGATCCACCATGCACCCCAGACATGGCTGGCTCCCCGTGTGGTAGGGGGAGGGAAAGGGTGCTGTCCCAGCAGGAGGGTGGTGGCCTCCCCTCTGGCTATGCAGGTCCATCCCTGGGGGTGGCACACCGTAGTCATCTCCCCTCGATGTCGGTCGTGGGAACCTGTGGAGGATGCCCCCCTCCATGTGGGGAGTAGGTTCAAAGACCTGGAAGGTCGCCGGTGTAGCCACTCGCCGGCCACTGCAGGACTCCTTGCTGTCTTGCGGTGTGGGGCCAGTAACCCCGGTCTGGGCACCCACTACAACACCTTTGAAACCTCACATGCTCATCTTGAGGTGCGATGTCAAATGGACAGTGGTGCCCCAGCGAATGAGAACTTTATGACTCTGAGCAGTGGATCACTCGGCTCGTAGGTCGATGAAGAATGCAGCTAGCTGTGAGAACTAATGTGAATTGCAGGACACATTGATCATCAACACTTCGAACACACTTTGCGGCCCCGGGTTACTCCCGGGGCTACGCCTGTTTGAGGGTCGTTGTGCCTTCCATCACCCCCGGGGGTGTCTGGCCCCCTTTGAGGGTGTGGCTGGGAAGTCGAGGGAGTATGCTGCTGGCCCCCAGTCCCCCCCAGGGAGAGATGCGGATGGAGGAGAAGAGTCTCCTGCTGCTCCGAGCTGGAAAGCCCATCTGAG